>NW_006159696.1:344306-359478 GCF_000334495.1 Tupaia belangeri chinensis
GCCCCCCTTTGGGGAGCTGCCGGGCCGGGGGGGGGGGGGGGCATCTCCTTTGGGCCTTTGAGAGCGGGAACACCTCCTTGGCCAGACTTCACCCAGCCTTGCCACGGCCCTGTCCGCCCCTGCTCCTGGCCCAGGAGTGGACCGAGAGAACACAGCTGCCAAGCGCGTGGAGCCAGCAGCCAAGCAGCCCTGGGTCTGGCCTTCCCAAGGGCCTACTGTGCGCCGCGCCTGCCCATGTGCCAGCACTGAGGAGACAGGCTCAGGGCAGGAACTCGGAGCTCACTGCGACCCGGGTCTGTCCGCCTCCACTTCCCTCCCTGGTGTCCCTCTGTAACTGTCCTCTCCTCACCACCCTGCCCCATGAGGAAAGCCCAGGCCGAACCAGCGGCGTATGTCACTCAGGGCCTGGATGCAAGGTGTGCGTGTGTGCAGTGTGACAGGGCCAGGGGACACGCTGCGAGGTTGTCACAGGCCCTCTGTTTCTGCCATAGTGCCACGGGGGTGGCATTAGACCATGGCTTCTCAGGAGCATGTGGCAAGAGAGGAGCCCTATTCGGGGTGGGGGTAAAGATGCACTCCCCTCTGTCTCTGCTGCTGAGACAAACTGGAAAATGACTAGACACGACACTTCAGACCACTGGCTCGGAGTGAGAGAGTGGGCACCCACCGCCAGACGCTCCAGGTGAGGGCAACAGTCACCCCATGGGAAGTGGTGTCCAACCAAGTCATGGGGACCCGCAAAGCGAGAACGACACAGTTGGACCCGGCCCCTAGACAATGGGGAGCTCCCAACGGCTCTGGACAGAAGGGCACAGTGAGCGCGGGGCTGAAAGGCCAACCGTCCTGCAGAGCCAGCAGGAGCTGCCGGGACCTCAGATGGAGAGCAGCCCACTGTGGCCACCAGTGCTGGGAGACACACCTTCCCTACAGAGGGGGAGCCTTGGAACAGAGAGGCAAAGGGACCTTGGAGATGATTCAAGGCATGGAGACTCCCCTTGATGGACGTGGACATAGGCCCTGCCACCTGCCCAGTGACTCCGAGGACGGAGGGCAGCTCACGTTGCCTCAGAAGTGCAGGAAGTTACCTGAACACTAAGATGGGGACTCCAGTTGCAGGAACCGGGCAGATCTGCGAACCTTCCACCGCCCTGCAACTTCCTCTTTCTGACTGCAGTCCGCCGTGTTACTGGCCTGCACACACCTCTGCGGCTTCTGAAGCAGCAGTGGATAAGGAACTCCCGGTACCATGCGGAAGGGGCTGGTTTTGTATCTCGGTTTGTGTACCCACTTCCGTATTGCCGAGAATGGCCAGGGAATGGCTGCCCTTGTCAGACCCTCACAGCTTAGCTAGGCTGAAATGTTGCTCCTGGCACTTAGGGACGGGCTGCTGACGGCGCAGGTACCGAGGAGCCCAGTCCCTGTGGTGAACCTCCCCAACATGGAAGCAGGTCGGTGACTTGGTCTCCACGGAAACGTAAGGTCACGCTGCTTAAATAAGAGCAGCCAGAGAGAGTGACCAGCTGCCGACAAAGAAAACACTGTCTCCCATCTCAGCTCTCACAAGGTCCACGTTATTCATCCCCATTACACAGACGGGCAGACTGCCGCCAGCACACCCAGCGTCAGCCCCTCACCTCCGGCTCTGCCACTAGGACAGCGGCTGGGCTTGGCGCTCTGCACACTGGCTGGTGGGTCATAAACGCAGGAGCGGAGCTGGGCCAGTCCACACCCGGACCTCGGAGCTCGCGTCAGGGCGCAGACAAGCACGGCTGAGCAGGAAGTGCCTGGCTGTGGGGCCTTGGGAGGCCCATGTCCGGCCCGGGGAGGAGAGGAGATCCTGCTGACCACCCCTTCCTCAATCTCAGTCCCGGGAAAGGTGGAACCACGGAGTCCCTTACATGTCTAAGATCATCACGTGTTCAGGTGGGAACTATTTCCATGTGGTTCCAGGCAAGCTTGGTTAGCTCACATAATCATCCTCCTTAGTAAATGCAGGTGTCATCTGGCCAGAATACACACACAGATCACTAACTTCCACACATATCTGGAAGTCGCTTTCCTGGCCTGGAAGGAATTAAGCCCTTGGGTGGTCCGAGGACAGCCAAGAAGGAGCGCCAACTGCCCCATCGCGCAGCAAGGGCTCCTCGCGTCCCGCCTCCCTGTCCTGGCCTGTGCCATGCACGTCCGGGCCTGGGAAGTTCTGCTTTTAGGTTAATGACAGAGGAGCACACCTTCAGATCATCTGTGCCCCCGATGCTCTTTCACCAAACTGAAGAGCAAGGAAACAGTGCAGGCGTGGGAGGCGGGCTCTTCATCCCCTGAAGACTCTGCCTCTGTATGACTTAGATTTCCTACCTGTAACGCCAGGCCTTTGGAATGGAAGCCCCTCTGTCTGTCTGCCAGGGCCTGCTTCTCCAACGAGCCTAGAACCACAGCCTTCAGAGCCGCCCTCTGGGAGCTGAGTGTCTGTTTAACCAGGAATCTCCCACCAGCTGGCGACCTCCGAAAGTGCCAGGAACACTTTCCAACCTCGGCCTAACTCTTCTACGTGCCAGGAGATGGGAGGGTGGCACCAAAGTGACAGGTTCCCTGGTGCCTGCCTTCCTCTGGGCTTCTCCCAGGCAGCCCAGCACACCCCCCATGCTCCCTTGTGAAGGCGTGCCTGCCTTCCTCTGGGCTTCTCCCAGGCGGCCCACCCCCATGCTCCCTCGTGAAGGCACCGTGAGACTCGGGCCTCTCTGAGCTCCACACTCTCTCCCCCACCGCACACTGTGACTTGGGGTGCAGCTCCGTCTGTCACCGCATTGTTCACGTGTCTCCAGGGGCTCCCCATGTCCCCAGGTCCTGGCCCGTGGTGTGACCCCACCCCCTTCCTTGCCTGGTTCCCCATGGTACCCTCCACCACACTCACGCCCTGGCCACTGCCTTTTCTCAGGCCACCTCTGCCTGGGAAGCCCTTCCTGGGGCTCCACGTGTCCAATCCTGCTGTCTCCTGGACACGAGGAATAAGCTGGGCCCTCCTCCCACCGTGCCATGCATGGCCACCCCCAGCAGGTGACAGCCCCTTCCGGTTTTCAGGGCTGCATCAATGCCTGCGTGACCTGACTAGGACCCATGGCTGCAGCAGGTGGCGAGGGGCAATCTTCCTCTGTCTAAAGGCAGAGTCTCACTGTGTTCTGATCCTCCTGCCTCAGCCGCAACGGGGACCACAGGCGCACATGCCACACCGCACTGTCTCAGACGGGGTCCGCCATGTTGCCCAGGCCGGCCTTGCACTCTCAGCCCTGCCTCGGCGTCCCAAGCTCCGCGATCACAGGTGTGCACCACTGTGCCTGGTCTTGAGGTTGGTCCGGGCTCTAACTGGCCTCCTGTGTGTCCCAGCCTGTGGAGCAGCACTGGGCAGGCCTGGAGGTGATGGTTCAGGGGATGGTGAGGCACCCTGCCCCCAGGGAAGCCATGGACCCCTCGGGAAACTGCCCCTCCTCTCTGCCTGCCCAGCGTGGCTCCCTGCTGGGGCGAACCTGTCAGAGTCCACAGGTGTGTAGACGGGGAGAGTGAGGTGAGGTAATAGAACCTGTGTTCTGACTGCCAGTCAGAGCACCTGGGTGTCTTCCCTCCTGAATATCCAAACGCGGCCCACCCTCATTCTCCTGCCCCTTTCTCACCCTCTGCCCTTCTCAAAGATGGCATCCCCAGCCCGGTGCAGCTGCCGGCTGTATTGATGCCAGGCTCCTGGCCACTGAGGAGCCCGCCCTGGGCTCTGCCCTCCCCATGCCTGGCTGCTGCCCCCTTTTCATCACTGCCCACTTCCCTCTCCTAAAGAACCCAGCTTCTCAGAGCAGAGACTCCAGAGACTGATGGCTGCAGGGGTGCTCAGCACTGCCCGTTACACTCCCCGACCACCTGCCACCTTCTGTGGAAGCCACTGGCTCCTGGACACCCTCCACGCTCAGAGCCAGTCACAGCCCTGCTGGTTCCCTGCGGGGGGTTTCCACCTTGGTAACTCCCCGCATGTGCTGGCCAGCTCAGCCCACAGCTCCCCCATGGGCACAGATCCCTCTGCATCTTTGACATCTGAGAGAGGAAGAGCCGACAAAGCCCCGTTTGCAGTGGAGTCAGGAGGGTCAGCAGGCAAGCGGGTACTCCTCGACTTGCTGCCTGCCTGGGAATGTGAATGGGGTCCCCTTCACCCTTTGGTTCTCAAGAAGCATCTGGAAAGCTTCAGATACATGTCAAGGTGTCACCCGACTCCTGCTTTATGGACATCGTTTCCTTCCCTTACCTGCCACTGGCTACGCGGCCCTCAGAACTCCAGCAGTTGATTCCTGCTTCAGCCGAAGGTTCTCCTTGAACGACTTAGATCATCACCTTGTGCTTTAAAGCGTCTTACTGGGGCCAGCAGGTGGCGTAGTGGTTAAGGCGCTGGCTTCCCACATGGCTAATGGCAGTTTGAGTCCTGGACCTGGAGATTTGAAACTCACGCCATTTGCATGTGCGTGAGTGCCCAAGATCCTGAGAGGAGAATGGAGGAGAAGGGACTGTGGCGTGGCCATTCCCCTTGGGAGGTTATGTCTTTCTTTCTGTCTCTCTCTGTCTTTCTGGCAAGTACATGCACCTGATACCAAAAGACTCTTTAAAAAAAAAAAAAAAAAAAAAAAAGCTTGTATTTAAATAAGCTCCCGCTTTCCCGCTCATCTCCAGGGCATGCCCTCAGTTCTGTCTAAACCTCGCCTCCTGAACTGCAGTTCTTAAGACCCCAAATAAAGTCCTTCGTTCTTTACAGACTCGGTGCTTGAACTGATTGACAATATTTTGTGTGATCAACAATATTTTAGTAGCTGGTGTTAGGGTTCTACTGAGAAATTTCCTATTATTATATTAAAAACATAAAAATCAGCAAGCGTTTGTCTTTTTTGCATACGGCCTTTCACATCCAAGTCTATTGTGCTTGTAACTGGTGAACAGGTAGTTTGATTGCATGCGTTGTTAATCATGCCACCATAGACATACTCCATGTTTCCCTTTTCCTCGAATGACCGGACTTGACCACGAAGCGCCCCTTGGTTGGTTGTCTGTGACTGACTCTCACCCCCTGGTAACTGGAGGTTCCCACCACCCCCCCTGTTACGGGCAGTGCTGGGAAAGGGATCCCCACCACAGCGACCTGGTTTTCTGTGAATCCTCTGTGGAGATAAATTCCCTAAAGAAGGTTTAATCATTTAGCCAAAGGGAATGGTCATTTTCACACTTTTTGCCAGACACTGACTATTCCTCTCTCAGTGTCGTTTCTCGAATCTTTTGTCTAGTACAAAGTGCATGGGCTTCCAGCGGAACTCAGTTCAAATCCCAGTGTGTCATTTCCTGTCTGAAAGCAAAGCATTTTACCTCTCTCAGTCTCATCTGTGAAGTGGGACTGATGACGTCAATTCTACGTTGAGAACTAAATGAGATTGCTAGTGTAAGTGCCCTACACCATGCCCTGTTTATTGCAGATGCTAGGTCCGCTTTCTCAGTCTCCAGACTGTCTTTCTCCTTGGAACTGCTGGGGGCAAGCGACTTTTCTGAATCTTCCATCCTCTTAAACTATGCGCTTTATGAATACTTCCAACCAGAGAACAAGAAATATCATTTCTCTAAAGGGTGTCACCCAGTAAAAAGATAAAGCCTACTACAAATTCAAGCCATATGAGTAATTTTAAATTTTCTTGCAGCCACATTACAAAAGTAAAAAAATAGGTTAAATTCTGGCCAGCCCAGTAGCTTCGTATATAAGAGAGCCCAGAACCCAGGTGTCCAACCCCAGACCATTGTCTCAGCAACTTGAAAAACATGCCAGGCTCATGTGCATGTGTGCCCCAAATCCCAACGAGATGGAGAAATGGCGGAAAAGGGATTGCAGTCTGACCCTGCGCATTTGGGTGCGGTTTTACTCACTCCATCTCTATTTCCCTGTCTCTCTGTCGAGCATATGTGCCCTCTGGCAATTAAAAAAAAAAGGTTAAATTAATTTTTAAATACAAGAGGTCTTTTAAAAGCTGGGACCATGTAGTCGACCGCAGTTCATGTCCCAGATCCGGTGGCTTAAAACTCACGCCAGGTGCGTGTGCGTGCATGCCCAAGATCCTGAGAGGAGAATGGAGGAGAAAGGATTGCAGCGTGACCATCCCCCCTGGGGGGTGATTTCTCGCTTTCTGTCTCTCTGTCTCTCTGTCTGTCTGCCGAGCGTACGTGCCCTATAGCAAAAACCTCTCCAAAAAAAAAAGAAAAACAAAAAGTTAATGGAATTACTTCTTATGAAAAAACTATGGGGCCAGCTGCTGGTGTGGCGGTTAAGGTGGCTGGATCCCACCAGATTGACTGCAGTTTGAGTCCTGGACCTGGCAGCTTGGAAAACACGGCAAATATACATGTGTGTGCGCTCAAAATCCTGACAGAGAAATGGAGGAGAAGGGACTACAGCGTGACCATCCCCTATGGGGGGGTGCTTTCCCTCTCTCTCACTCTGGTGAGTACATGTGCCTTCTAGTAAATTAAAAAAAAAAAAAAAGGAAAAGAAAAAACTATGTATAGATATAAAACTATTTCACACCAAAATGAACTCAGATTGAAATTCCATTTTTCCACAAACTTTTTGAAGCTCCCATATTTGTTATATTAACTTCAATACATTCAAAATATTTTTATTTCATGTAATCAATATTTTTTAGATACTAATGAGATATATATATATATTTTTTTTTTTGGTAGAGAGATTTTTGTTATAGGACGCGTGCACTTGCTGAAGAGAGAGAGACAGAAAGTGAGAAATCACCCCCACACACACACCAGAGGGGATGTCCACTCCACAGTCCCTTCTCCTCCATTCTCCTCTTGGGGCTTTGGGCATGCATGCACATGTGCCCGGTGTGAGTTTTAAGCTGCAGGGTCTGGGATTTGAACCAAGGTCGACTACATGGGAGTCCAACAAAGTAACCATTACACCATCTGCTGGCCCCACTGCTGGTCCCCATTATCTCCCAATAATGAGATATTCTGCATTTCTTTGTAGTTAAGTTTTAGTGCCTATGAAATACGGCATGTATTTACACTTCAAGCACATCTTTATTTGGACTGTCCACATTTCAAGTGTGGTTAGGGGCTTCTTGCTGGGTAATAATGCAGGTCTGGACGAGGGGACATAAGCTAACATGTGCAGATGCTGCAGACTGGACCATCAGCCAAGCTCCTAGGAAGGTAGCAGACAGAGATCGTCCACCTGCATTGTGACGGCTGTCGCGCCTGAGGGGTGGTGACCAATGCTGGCACCTAGCCGTAAATAACATGGGTAGTAACTCTAAGGTGTGGCTCACCTAGCCCCGAACCTCACCTTCCCCCTTTTCCTCTCGTGTAGGAAACTGCCACCCCTCCAGCTGGCCAAGCCACCTTGCTTTTCTCCCACACAGACACCTGCATGGCACTGAAGGGCCAGGACTTCACTTCCCACCCGTGGTCCCAGGCACCTCCACCTTTTACGTGCAAACTCCTAGTCCTCAGGAGCCACCACTTCGACTGCACCTCCCGCCTGTCTCCGCTCAGTAAATGACAATTCCATTCTGCCTGCTGCCCGAAAGTCACCTTCGACTTCTCTCTTCTTCCCATACCCTCTATACCTAAAACATCCTCAAATCCACCCTCAAAAAATATCTAAAATCTGCCCACACTGACCACTCTTCCTGTCTTGGCACTGTCGCTCTGGGGCGAGCCACCACAGCCTCTAGCAGAGATCATCGCAAGAGCCTCTAACTGATGTCTTGCTTCTTTGGCCCCAACTGATCGGCCACCTGAGAACTACAACGATTCTTTTTCAAATGCAAGCACACATCAACAACAGCCCCAAATATCTTTACTGACAGCAGACTTGATACAAAAACATAAACCATTCAGGAATAAGTCTAGACGGAATATATATTTATTTTACAAAGAAAATTGTAAATTTTCATTTAAATATTTCAGAGAAAATCTAAACCATGGGGCGATAAAGCATGTCCATGGCTTGGGAAAATTTTCACAAGGATGTTACTTCCACTCAAATTATATTTTAAATTGAATCTTGGGACCAGCAGATGGCATAATGGTTACATCGTTGGACTCCCACGGGGTCAACCGCCGTTCAAGTCCCAGACCCTGTGGCTTAAAACTCACGCCGGGCGCGTGTGCATGCGTACCCAAGATTCCATGTGGAGAATGAAGACGAAGGGATTACGGCATAGCCATCCTCCCTGGGGTGATTTCTCATTTTCTGTCTCTCTGTCTCTGTCTCTCCAGCGAGCACATGCGCCCTATAGTAAAAATCTCTCTCAAAAAAAAAAAAAAATTGAATCTAAACATAGTTTGTCTGTTCAACCTGACAAACTCATTCTAAAATTTTCATGAAAGAGTTAAGTACCAAGAGTAGTCAAAGCAGAATGGAAGAAGAAAAGCTGGAGAGACACTTTCCAGATATAAAAATTTGATATAAACCTATAGTTAATAGATTGTATAATATTGACTTAGGGAGAGACCAATTATCACAACAGAGAACCAGAAACAGGCCCAGATACACATGGAAACTCAAATGACAAAAGACCTAGTGTAGCTCGGTAGCTAAAGACTGGCTTTTTGGGGAACCAGCAGTTAGCGTAATGGCTGTGTCGCTGGACTCCCACGTAGTCGACCGCGGTTCGTGTCCCGGACCCGGTGGCTTAGAACTCACGCCGGGCGCGTGTGCGTGCATGCCCAGGATCCCGAGAGGAGAATGGAGGAGAAGGGATTGCGGCGTGTCCATCCCCCCTGGGGGGTGATTTCTCGCTTTCTGTCTCTATGTCTCTCTCTGTCTGTCTGGCGAGCGCACGCGCCCTATAGCGAAAATCTCTCCAAAAAAAAAAAAAAAAGAGTGGCTTTTTGGGGCCAGAAGGTGGCATAGTGGTTTAGGTGCTGGACTCCCATGTGGTCAACTGCACTGCACTTCAAGTCCCAGACCAGGCTACCCATGTGGTCAACTGCACTTCAAGTCCCAGACCAGGCTGCTTAAACTCACACCAGGCACGTGCGTGTGCATGCGCAAGATCCCAACAGGAGAAGAGATTGAGGCATGGTCATTTTCTCCCCAACCCCGGGGGTGATTTCTTACTTTCTATCTCTCTGTCTCTGTCTCTCCGGCAAAACAGAGCACATGCCCTATAGCAAAAATCTCTTGAAAATAAATAAATAAAAATAACCAGATGGCTTTTCATTTCCAACAGATTTGCAAAAGTAAAATAGCTGCCAATATTAAAAGTTTGTGAAGATATAGAGTAATGGAAATTTTGGTACATTGATAAGTGAGTAAAATGGTGTAAATACTTGGGAATTAAATTCTGGTATCATCCAGGAAGTCTGAAGATATGTTTAAACTATGACTCACGAGTTCCATTTCTAGAGTATAAACCGTAGTGAAATTCTTGCACACACACCCCCAGGCTATATATATAAGAATAGTCCCAGCAGCACTGTTAATAGAAGGGAAAAAAATACACCTTGGAAATATTTTTTAAGTGCTTGTCACAGTGTCTCTGAGAAACGTAACTAGGTCCATGCATGTAACAGAATACTAAACAGCAGGACAGACCAGGCACGTGCAGCAATAGGGAGCAATTTCAGAGATGTAATTTTGAGCCAATTAATCAAGAATTAAAAGAATATTTAATTCTATGTTTAGAGAGTTCAAAATATGCAAAATGAAATAGCACAAATTTGCAATTTAGAAATATACTGGGAGGCCAACCCATGGCAGGATGGTTAGGGCAGCTGGCTGCCACATGGTCGACCGCACGTTGGAGTCCTGGACCTGGTAGCTTAAATACGCCAGGCACGTGTGTGTGCATGCCCAAAAACTGAAAGGAGGGGGCCATGGAGGAGTAGGGACTGTGGGGTGATCATCCCCCACGAAAGGTACCTTCTCACTTTCTCTCTCTCTCTCTCTGTCTCTCCAGTAAGTTCATGTGCCCTTTGGCAATTTGTTTTTTATTTATTAATGTACTCAGTAAAATAATAAGGAAAAGCTAGGGAACAATAAATCTAAAATTCTGGACGGCAGTCACCTCAGTGGAGGGAAGGAGAAGGTCTGGTGATTGGAGAACTTCATACGTGATGGCGATCATTAAAAACAACAGCAAGGAGACCAGCAGTTGGTATAATGGTTACCTCGCTGGACTCCCACGTGGTCCACTGGGGTTCGAGTCCTAAACCTGGTGGCTTGAAGCTCACACTGGGCACGTGTGCATGCGTGCCTGCCCAGGATCCCGAGGAGAGAATGAAGGAGAAGGGACTGCAGCCTGTCATGCCCCGGTGTGTGTGTGTGTGTGTGTGTGTGTGTGTGTGTGTGTGTGTGTTGGGGGAGGGGGGTTGTGATTACTTGCTTTTTGTCTCTCTACCTCTCTGGTGAGCACACACGCCCTACAGAAAAATTTCTCAAAAAAAAAAAAACAGGCAAAACAAACAAATGACAGCAATAGTAGACTAGCACACAGAGTTCACACTGCTTTATCCTCTCTACCCCGAATGCTTTCTCTATATGCTCCTTTCTGTCTACTCAACCCTACCAGTCAGAGGGAGTACAGCCAGGTCTCCAGGGCAGGCAGAGAGGCCTCCCTGACCTGACCCCTCTCCTACCTGACTGGCTGGGTCCCCAGGCATGGCCCTCACCCTACGCTGTCATGCCGGTCTCCTCTTCCAGACCATTGGCAAGAATACTCCTCAGACTCGCAGGGCTCAGATCTGGGCACCACAGGCCCTGTCCACGACCCCGTCACCTTTACCAGCACACTTAGTCATCGCTGAGGAAGTGTAGATGAACGACGATGCAGAAAATCAAAGCACCCTATGGAAAAGGTACCCCGTAAACCCCTTAGTTATCCTTCAGCTGCTCATGTCTCCAGAGAGCTGTACACAGAGGCCTGGTTCGGTGTTCTGGAAGGTTTGATTTCAGAGAGGAGAGGAGCCAATCCTCAACAAGCTGGATGGTCCTGCTCACTCAGGAAGTGTCGGCATTCAGAGGTTCAGTGGGGTAACTCGGGGGGAGTAAGGCCCGAAGAGGCACCAGCTCACCAGGCCAGTCTGCAGTGGCCCCCACAGGGGCTTACAGAGAGATCTCCCAGGGCACAGGCCAGCGTCAGCCCTTCCCAGGTGAGCAGGGTCGCTGTCCTTAGCCACTGTGAGAAAGCACTTGACCTGTGGTAGGCAGAGGGCGTGTTGTGCCAGAGCCGGGCATGAGGCAGCAAGCCCAGTGACCTACAGCC
Organism: Tupaia belangeri chinensis; assembly: GCF_000334495.1. Classification (NCBI taxonomy): domain Eukaryota; kingdom Metazoa; phylum Chordata; class Mammalia; order Scandentia; family Tupaiidae; genus Tupaia; species Tupaia belangeri. The sequence continues at coordinate 355,601 of NW_006159696.1, forward strand.
CAGCAGATGCCAATCCTGGACACAGGGCCACCACGCTGCCTACTTCCTGCTGCTCAGCTCACACCTGTCCCCAGCCCACACCCAGGAGCAGACCCTGGGGGTCACATGTACCTCCATGCTCAGCTTTCCAGGAGGCAGCAATAGGCCCCACCCCAACAAACAGGTCCAAGTGCCCCCCTCTGAGCAGGGCAGCTGGCCTGACCGAGAGCAAGGAGGCCTACCTGGAGGGTCAGCCAGAGCCTGCAGACGACAGCTCGTGTGGGTGCCCCATCCCCTGCACAGCCCCTCAGAGTCCAGGGAAGAGGGCCTGCCCGGTCGTCGTCAGCCGGCTGCAACGTTTCACTATGAATCACTCCTGCTGGGTCACTGCTCATTTCCTGGAGAAAGCAGAAGTGGGGCGTCAGCAGATGCCTGGCTCTGCCCACTCCCCAGCAGACGCAGAGCCGCTGGTGTTCTGGCTGGGTGACTCGGGCTCTTCAGAAAGTCCCCTTGGAGCTGGTGTGGGCCCATTCAGTGGTCAAGTGGTGCTGAGAGGGGCCAAGGACCACCAGGAAAGTGCACAGCACCGGCCTGAGTTGCATGTCCGTCCAGCAGGCACTGCTGCTGGGCACCGTCTCTCCTCTCTGAGCCTCCAGTTCAATGACGACAAGTCTGCTGTATGATGCATCTCCCCGAGTGTGTCTAAAGGGCGTCCCTGGACACTAGGTGGGCTCATCGCCCCTTCCCTGCCAGGCTCAGAGCCTCTCCTGTGGATTCCCCTCCACCTCCTTAGATCTCACTTAATCCACCAATGACAGGAGGTTAACGTCAGACCCCCAACTGTGGCAGGGATTCTCTGCAACTCCATGTCTACTGGGTTGCCGGGAAAGTCATGGTGCATTCTTGCACAGAAAAACATAGAAAAACAAGTCATGACTTTTTCAGTAACCTAATGCATTCTCACGTCTTTGTGTGTATAAGGTTGAGTCAGTTTGAATCGTCCATCCATAACATCATCCAGGTGGGACAGGCAAGAAAGTCCACCCATACGCAGTACCTTCCTGCACTCCCTGGAAGGAGTGTTGCCATGTGAGCGAGGGTGGTTGTTAGCATGAATGTCTGACCCGTAACCCGCAAGCGAGCTCACCCCCACTTCTGGCTCACAAGCTAACTGATCGCTTTTAAGTAATTACACGTGAGAGGCCACAGAATCAGCTGTTATGAGAAGCAGCAAGACTCTGAGATTGGCCAAAGATGAAAACAGCATTCCCAATGAAGCCTCAGCTCTCTCCACCACAAATTGTTGTGAGGCAACAACCAGATAGGCGATCTGCCCAGTTTAAGATATGGGTCTCAACCCATGCCGACCCCACATGCCTGTTCCCCAACAAGTGTCTGAAGTACCCCCACTGCTCAAGTTTCTCTCGTTTACTGTCCCTGGGCAGAGAAGGGGGGACCTGAAAGGGCACTACTGTCACCCTGAGGGAGCGGCACGTGTGTGCAGCAGCATAAGAACCACCTTGCAGGTGAGGATCGGCTCTGATCTACTTTAATCAAAATAATTAGTATCACTGTTAGAGAATTTCCAAGACCCATGCTGCAAAAGTGTGAGCCGTTGTCTGGTGTCTGTGTGTGTGTGTGTGTGTGTGTGTGTGTGTGTTGGGGTGGGGTGGAGGGATGCTATTTTTCTTGACAGCTGACACAAGACCCTTTCCTAGGGAGAGCGAACTAAAAATAATAGGTTTATTATTACATACACCAGTAGATGGTGTGGTGGTTAAGAAGCTGGACTCCCACATGGCCGACTGTGGTTTGAGTCCCAGACCTGGCGGCTTGAAAATCACACCAGGTGAGGGCGTGCATACCCAAAATCACAAGAGGAGAAAAGAGGAGAAGGAATTATGGCATGGCCGCCCCCTGGGGAGTGATTTTTCTCTATCCCTCTCTTTGTCTCTCTCTGGCAAGTGCATGTGCCCTATGACGAAAACCTTAAAATGATAGCAATTATAATAAATAAATAATAAGTTAGTAGAAATCAGATTCTTAGACCTGTGGATTAACTTGCCCGTAGGATGGAGTTTCACGGCATCCTAACACGAGAGTCGGACATGAAAGGAGAAAGCTAATGCAGTGTAGGCAAAGGGGAAGGTGAAATGTCGAAGGCATTTGGAGTAAAGAGTTTTTAGTAGCTGATAAAAACCTTTCCAATAAAAAACATTAACAGCCCTCTGTAAGAATTAATTTTCACTGTCATCTTGACTGGGCCATGAAGTGCCCAGATATTTGGTCAAGCATCATTCCAGGTGAGTCTCTGGGTGTCACGTTTTTGGAAGAGAATAACACTTAAATTAGCAGACTGAGTAAAGCAGATTGTTCTCCCTAAAGTGCATGCACCCATCAGCTGAAGACCTCAGAAGAACAAAAGGTTGAGTGAGAGGGAGCTTCGGCTGCCCGACAGCGTGAGAAGAGACTTCAGTCTTCTGCCCTTGGACTAGAACTTATACCATTGACTCTTTTGGTTCTTGGGCCTTTGGATTCAGACCAGAATGTACATCATCAGCTCTTATGGGTCTATGGGTCTCCAACTTGCTGACTACAGGTCTTAGGATTTCTCAGCATCCAGTCTTGTGGGCCAATTTCTTACAATATATAAACAAACAAATAAATAAATGTATGTGTGTATGTGTAAGTATCCTGCTGGTTCTGTCTCTCTGGAGAACCCTAATTAATATATTTTAACAAAGTATGAAAATAAGCTTGGGGCTGACTCCATGGCCTGGTGGTTAAGGCAGCAGGATGCCACATGACTGACCATGTCATTCAAGTCTTACACTTGCTTGCTTAAGAAACCCAGTGGGTGCATTTGCATGCACACTCTCAATCTTTAAGGGAAAAAGAGATGGAGGAGAAGGGATTATGGCATGACCAATTTCCCACAGGGGTGGGGGGTACTTTCTCCTCTCCTTCTCTGTCTTTCCATCTTTCTGTGGCAAGTACATATACCTTGTAGCAAAAAAAATAAAATTAAATAAAATTAAATAAAAAACAAATAAAAGCAAGCCTGACAGAACCAAAAGGATTTTCTAGTAATTCAACTACCAACCGGAACAAAACTCAATATTCTTTAAAAGAAGAAATAAAAACTCCTTTTACTCCAACATCTACATTGTCCAGATACAACTAAAATTGGTAGGAAGTTGAAGAAACAATAGCAAACAAACAACATGACTCATAAGAAAAGCATCTTCAATAGGAACATATTCCCAGATGAACCAAAGGTTGGAATTACCTCACAAGGACTTTAAGCAGCTACCCGGGATATATTCAAGAAAAGATGGCCATAATAGACTGAAAAGATGAGGATTTGGGCAAGAAAATATAAGGCTCAAATATAAATTCTGGAATTGAAAAGTATACCTGACATGAAAATTTTACTGTTGGGCCAACCACAGATTGTGACTGCAGAAGAAGAGGGTTAATGAACTTGAAGACAGATCAGTCGAAATTACATTCATTCCTCTGCATTGTGGAGGACTGGCTTCAGGACTCTTCATTGATGCCAAAATCCATGAACACACAATACTTTTATATAAAATAGCATAGCATTTGCATGTAGCCTACAAACACCTCCTCTGTACTCTAAATTATCTCTAGATTACTTATAATACTTAATGTAAGTGCTAGGTAAGTAGTTGTGATACTGTATTATTTTTGTATCTGTATTATTGATTATTGTTTTATGTATTATCACTTATAATTTTTATTCTTTTTTTTAATGTTTGATCTGCAGATGTGGATCCATAGATACAATCTGAAAACAGAGGGAGAAAAGCATTGAAGAAAAATAAACACAAACTTCACTGCTTTTGACCATTTTGAATGGTGTAACATGCCTCTAA
>NW_006159696.1:359508-405848 GCF_000334495.1 Tupaia belangeri chinensis
AGACAAACATATCTGAAGAAACAATTTTTGAAATTTACCAAGTTTGTTGAAAAACAGCAAACTGCAGATAGTAAATTCAGTAAAATCCAAGCATCTCCAATGGAAAGTAAATCACATTTAGGTACATCATGGTCGGAATCCCAAAAATTAAAAATGAAGATGTTATATTAAAAGCAGGGAGGAAAAAAAACATTACATACAGAGAAACAAAAATACAACTGAAGACTGATGTTTTCTCAGAAACAAAGGAAGTCACAGGATCAAGGAAAGTCATCTTTGATATGCTAGAAGAAAATAACAATTGTTAACCCATAATTCTACAGCCAATGAATGTCATCAGAAAAAACGAGAATGAAATAAGGTTATTTCAGATAAATGAAAGTTGAGATTACTCATCTCCAGCATAATTGTACTAAAAAAATTCTAATGGAAGTTTTTGAGGCTCATAGTAAAAGATGCCAGGTGGAAACTTGAATCTACAGAGAGTATTTTTTTTTTTAAGATTTTTGCCATAGGGCACATGTACTCACCAGAGAGAAGAGAGACAGAGCAAGACAGAGGGAGAGAAAGTGAGAAATCACCCCCAGGGGGATGGCCACACTGCAGTCCCTTCTCCTCGATTCTCCTTCCAAAGTTTGGGCACACATGCACACACGCCCAACATAATTTTTAAGACTTCAGGTCTAGGACTCAAACAACCATTGGCATGTGGGGTCCAGTGCCTTAACCACTAGGACACTTGCTGGACCCAGAAAGCACTATTAATGATAAATATGTGAGTAGACACAAATGATTTGCTTTTTGTTGTCTTCATTTATTTAGAAGACTGTGAATGCTTAAAGAAAAAGCCTTGGGAGTTTACCCACACGCAAGAGTAATGTAAATGACAGCACACCAAGGATGGAGAGAAAATGCAAGTTTTCTCTTGCAAGCTTCTTGCATTTTACACGAAGTCGTATTCTACTAACACTAAGTAAATTGTGGCAAATTAATTTTTTATTTTATTAAATTAATATTTTATTTATAGCTTTGTGACAACATATCAGGAAAGTCGAAGTTCAATTCCAACCAACAAGCCCAGGCTGGGCATCCACTCCATGCCAGACCCAGCCAGGCCCTGAAGGAACAAAGATGGATGAGGCAGGGCTTGGGCTAATGATCTGTTCTGCATTCAAAGCAGTCCACAGCCGTCACCTGAGTGGACACGTGGTCCTCCCTCCTGTCGCAATTCTGGAACGCAACTCCTTTGTCCCTGAGAGCCTTGTCATCTGCATCCAATCAACTAGAGAGAAAATGTGGGGAAAGACAGGGTGCAGCATTAAAACACAGCACTATGTGAGGCAACCCCACGTGGGGAAGTTCCCAGGTCACATCTGGAGACCTCCCCAAGTACTCTGGACACAGCAGGCATCTGGCCTAGGGCTGGCCAGGGGCGAGGAAAGACAGAAGACTCTGCAGAAGCTGCTGTCTCTCTCTCCCTCTCTCTTCCTTGTTCCTCTCTCTCTCTCTGTTTGTCTCTTGCACAAAATAAATAAACTTAAAAAAATTTATTATAAAAACAAAGATGGGGTAGCCTTGTCCTGGTGATTATGTGAGCTGGATCCCATATGACCAACGATACAGGGTGAGTCCCAGACTGGCAGCTTGAAAAACACACCGGTACTTGTGCGTACATCCCCAAAGCTCAGGGTGGGAGGGATGAAAAAGGGATTCCGACATGACCATTCCTCTCCCTCTCCCTCCCTTCCTCTCTCCCCCCTCTCTTCTCTCTCTCTCTCTCTCTCTCTCTCTCTCTCTCTCCAGCGAGTGCAGGTTCCCTCTGGCAAATTTTTTAAAAGAAGAAGAAGAAAGAGAATGGAGAAGACACACCTCTGCTCACACGAGTGCAGCCTACGCATGGTCTGCATCACCTTGGATCACATTCCACGTAATCCCGCGGCCTTATCTATGTACGAGAAAATGAGAGGTGCGGTCTGGTGCCAGGCCAGCCGTCGTCTGTTACTGGGGAGGAGGTCCCGGGGCTCCAGGCCTGTGCCGCTCCCTCCTCAGGGAGCTCTCAAGCTCATCTTGGCACAATACCCACAGCAGTTCATAATTTTTAAAGTCAATGTTTCTCTGATTTTTCAAGTAAAACATATTAGTTTTATACAATGTGTAAAAGTATAAAGAATAAGAATAAAATAAAATCACAGATATCCTAACAGTTCAACAGTGGTTACGTGGGAATAGCATTGTGGTCTTTTTCTCCAAAGCATATTATTTCAGTCTTTTTTTTTCCCTTAAGAAATTAGAATCATGCCACATATATTGCTTCATAACTTACAGGGTTTTTTTTTCTCTTTCACTTAACTCATCACAAACACTTTCCCATTTGATTATCACAACATTTTTTTATACCATCTAGGGAACAAGAAGAGGGAGAGTTGTTTACATAGCAATGGGACATTCATAACAGAACTGAAGAGAAAGCCGCCTCCTGGAGTTGACTGTAATTTCACATTTCCTGTGAGGATTGTGATGAACTCCAGAAAAAGAAGGAGTCCAAGCGGCAGGCGGTCCTTCCTCGGTGGTTGCCGTGAGCACTGAGGCAGCTGGACAGTAGCTTGCAGGCACCTGGAGCCTGCCAAGAAAAATGGCAAACCCCACTGGGCCACCCCGAGACTTGGAGAAGGGAGGGTGGATCAGAGCACTGCAGGTGGGCAAGTCCTTCCTATTTTCCCCAAACGGCTAGAAGATAGAACTCACTATTGGAGGGACCAGCAGTTGGCATAATGGCTATGTCGCTGGACTCCCATGTAATCGATCGTAGTTCGAGTCCCGGACCCGGCGGCATAAACTCACGTTGGGCACATGTGCGTGCGTGCACAAGATCCCAAAAGAATGGAGGAGAAGGGATTGCAGTGTGGCCATCCTCCCTGGGGGGTGATTTCTTCCTTTCTCTCTTTCTCTGTCTTTCTGGCAAGCACGTGGGCCCTATAGCAAAAACCTCTCCAAAAAAAAGAAAAAAAAAAAAAAAAAAAGAAAGAACTTCCTATTGGCAGTGTTGACATGAAACTCAAAAGAAACCCACTGAAGAGAGAAAGCCCTGAGCAACCCAGGTAGATGCAGATTGCTGGCCCACATCACTCACCCCGGTGGTCAGGACCAACCCTAAGTGGGTTCTGGGGCCACAGATAAGAGGTGAGACCGCCTTCCTCAAGGAGCTTTCGGTCTCAGAAAGAGCCTGTAGCTGAGACACAGCTGTCTCGGTGTGTTAAGTGTGGGCGCACCATGGCGGACCCGCGGATGCTGACGCTGTGTGAAGAGCCCAGGCGGTGAGGTCCAGCCTGCGCTGGGAGGTCATGGATACCACACACACCAGCAGATCTCAGTTCTCATCCGCAGCCACACACCACACCTGCTGTGCCAAAACAGTTCTATTTGGGGAAGTAGAAATCGACGGCTGGAAACTCAGTTTGACGGTTGGTGCTTTTTTGGCCTTCATATGATTGAGGTAGCATTGATTCAATTGAGGTTCTCACCTACAGAGTTTCAACGTTGGGGGGCCATCCCTCAACCAGAGGAGGATGGTAGTGAGGAGCAGGTCTGGAAGGCGGAGGGGAATGGCAAAAAGGGTGATAAAGGATTCTTTTAAAAAGAGATCATGAGAAACAAAAATCTTTTCAGCAACTGGTGGTGGAACAGGGATAACAGGGATATCCATAATGAAAATAAATCGAGGTGTCTTGTGGGGAATCAGTTGACCGTAAATGCATGAGGTTATTTCTGGGCTCTCTAAGCTGTTCCCTTGATCACTGTGTCTGTTTTTATGCCAGTTCCTGCTGTTCTACTTTCTATATCTTCGTAGTACACTTTGAAATCAGGTGATATAAAACGCTTTGCAACTGGAGCAACTAGAACGCACCCACGTTGGTGGGGGAGCTGTGTGATGATACAACCACTGTCACGGACAGCCTAGCAGTTTCTCATCAAGTCAAACATATACTTACCACGTGACCCGGCACTTCTACTCCCATGGGCTTCTGTGAGAGAAATAAAAATACGTGTCCACACCAGGATTATGCACAAATATTCCCAACAGCTTTATTCATAACAGCAAAAACCCAGGATCTACCCAGATATTTTTCAATGGCTAAAGGACAAATAATCACGACACATTGATAGGATGGCAGTCGACTGCATGGTAAAGTGGAGCCAGCTGGTAGGGTACACTCTGCGGCGTGGATGGAGCCCACAGGCATTAGGCTGAGTGAAAGAGGCCGCACAGAGATCTGTGCTTACTGCAATTCCATTTACGTGAAATTCTTGAGCAGGAAAAATTAATCTATGGTGGGGGAAAAAAAAAAACAGAATAGTGGTTGCCCTGGAGAGGGGTTATTGATTGTAAAGAGCCATAAAGGAACTTTCTGAGGTGTTGAAAATATGTGATATCTTGGGAACCAGCAGTTAGCGTAATGGCTATGTCGCTGGACTCCCATGTAGTCGACCGCGGTTCGTGTCCCGGACCCGGTGGCTTAAAACTCACGCTGGGCGCGTGTGCGTGCGTGCCCAAGATCCCAAGAGGAGAATGGAGGAGAAGGGATTGCAGCATGACCATCCCCCCTGGGGGGGTGATTTCTCGCTTTCTGTCTCTATGTCTCTCTCTGTCTGTCTGGCGAGCGCACGCGCCCTACAGTGAAAATCTCTCAAAAAAAAAAAAATATGTGATATCTTGGGGCCAGCCAGTGGTGTGGGGGTTAAGGGTGCTGGACTCCCCCATAGTCGACTGTGGTTCGAGTCCCAGACCTGGTGGTTTGCTTTCTCACTTTCCCGCTCTTGCTCTGTCCCTCTGGTCAAATTTAAGTAAATAAATAAAGTTAAATTTTAAAAAATGTGTTATCTTCATAGGGGCATGGGTTACAGAGGAAACAAACAAAAATCATGTAGTTAAGCTATGTGCCTTTCAATATGCCTAAACTTTCACATTCAATAAATCATCAAAATAATTAAGTGGGAAATGCATGGGAGTATAAATAAAACAAAAATGGCAAAATGTTGTCAAGGTTAAAGTTGATGATGGGGACATAGGGACTTGTTATACTAACATGTTTATGTAATGGATGTCAATTTTTTCATACTAAAAAGATTTTGCGAAAGAGAGAGAGAGCCAGCACAGAGGGGAGTCCAAGTTGAAGAGACATTAAATACACTCTGCACGCTCCATCTTGGAAATGGGGTCACATGGATAAAGAGCGAGCCATAGTGAAGAATAGAAAATCCAAATACGATCTCGATCATATATGCAAATTCAGTATCCATGAACAGAACGCCTCAAATCAGCAGAGAAAGATGGACCGTTAATAAGTGGTGTTAGGAGAACCAGGCACGAAAACATAAAATTAGACCTATTTTTTTGCTACTTGACAAAAGTCAAATAAATTCATTGTTTACCTGTGAAAAACTAAATCATAAAATGCTAAAGAATAAAAATAATTTGTGAAGCATCTAGCAGAGAATTATGTGTGGGTCCAGGTCTGGGGGAGCAACCACCCAACAGGTCAGGCCCAGAGAGATGCCAGGTCAAGGGTGGGGAGTCACATCTTGAATGAGACCCCAAGGAAGGGCCAGCATAAAGCTGAGGACTGCTGGTCCCAGCGGAAACGGACATGTCTGAGCACTGGGGTGTGGAAAACCAGGAAGGGCAACGTACAACACAAGTTCATTTCTAACACTTATTTATTTAGTTTTACTTATTTTTGTTTTTCTTTTAGTTTGCTATAGGACACGCATACTCACCAGAGAGAGAGGGAGAAAGTGAGAAAGCAAGCTGCCAGGTTCAGGACTCGAACCATGGTCGACCATGTGGGAGGCCAAATACGATCTCGATCATATATGCAAATTCAGTATCCATGAACAGAACGCCTCAAATCAGCAGAGAAAGATGGACCGTTAATAAGTGGTGTTAGGAGAACCAGGCACGAAAACATAAAATTAGACCTATTTTTTTGCTACTTGACAAAAGTCAAATAAATTCATTGTTTACCTGTGAAAAACTAAATCATAAAATGCTAAAGAATAAAAATAATTTGTGAAGCATCTAGCAGAGAATTATGTGTGGGTCCAGGTCTGGGGGAGCAACCACCCAACAGGTCAGGCCCAGAGAGATGCTAGGTCAAGGGTGGGGAGTCACATCTTGAATGAGACCCCAAGGAAGGGCCAGCATAAAGCTGAGGACTGCTGGTCCCAGCGGAAACGGACATGTCTGAGCACTGGGGTGTGGAAAACCAGGAAGGGCAACGTACAACACAAGTTCATTTCTAACACTTATTTATTTAGTTTTACTTATTTTTGTTTTTCTTTTAGTTTGCTATAGGACACGCATACTCACCAGAGAGAGAGGGAGAAAGTGAGAAAGCAAGCTGCCAGGTTCAGGACTCGAACCATGGTCGACCATGTGGGAGGCCAGCACCTTAACCACTATGCCACCTGATAGCCGGTACGAATTCATTTCAGAAATGCCCAGGCTGTGCCAAACACTGGCTCAACGCCATCACAGTAGTTGCCCAGAGCAGGCTCAGGAAGGCAGAGGGGAGAGGCAGGGGCAGGAGCCAGGCACACGCTCCCTGGTGTGCTACCCAGACCTCAGATCAGCCCGACCGAGTCTTGGACCAAGATGGCAGCAGAGAGACGGTGTGGCCAGGCCACAACAGAGGTGCCATGACCCGTGACTGGTGGCCCTTTCAGAATGCTTTCTATTTCCAAAGGCCCAGTTCAACATACGTTAGCTGCTGTTGATCTCCGGCAGATAGTGACAGGAACGGAGTGAGTGTGAGCTCACCCATCTAGCACTGAGAGAGAGTGGGAGGGACCAGTGCCCTCTGGGCCTGTGTAGCTGGGGCTGGTGGGGACCAAAGCACAGAGTGAGGCCAGCTGCTCCCTCAGGGGCAGAGCAGGAGGCTGTGTGGAGCAAAGAGCAGCAGCTGAGCTTCCGGGCTGGGGCGAGTGAGCCTGGTCAAGCATGGACACCTCGCTGTAGAGGAGACGCCCTGAGGTTCTCGCAAAGCTCAGTGAGGTGCTACAGAGGAAGGGCAGTGCTTTTCCCTGCCCCAGGACTGTGCTCTGTCAGGATGCACAGCTCAGTGAGGTGGTACAGAAGAAGGGCAGCGCTTCTCCCTGTCCCAGGACTGTCCTCTTCGGGATGCAAAGCTCAGTGAGGTGCTACAGAGGAAGGGCAGTGCTTTTTCCTGCCCCAGGACTGTGCTCTGTCAGGATACAAAGCTCAGTGAGGTGCTACAGAGGAAGGGCAGTGCTTTTTCCCGTCCCAGCACTGTCCTCTGTCACAGGATGCAAAGCTCTTGCCTGGGACCTCTGCTTTGCACAGCCTCCTGGGAGAGGGCTTTTGTCAGAGGGGAAGCCAGGGCCCTAACTGCCTTTCATGGTGGAGGGGACTCTCTCCAGAGCACCTTCTGGGAGGTGTACAGCCTGGCAGGGAAAGGATGGCTCAGCTGTGGATCAGCCACATGTTGCCGGGGTGAGGACAGGAGGGAGAGAAACCCTGCTGATCTTAGGCATTATTTAACCACTCTGCTTCCTCGTCTGAAAATGAAGAAAAGCATGTACAGACTTCACGTTCGTGACTGAGCAGAGTCAGTGTGTACACTTGCCAGGTCAGGCGCTGGTCCCTTTTCAGTGACTTTGCAGAGTGCATCTTAGGACACTCCAAGGCCAGGCAAGAGGGAGATGCCTTCCTACCCGTGCCCTGCCTCTGAGTGTCCTCCTGCTGCAGGGGACAGTGAGGCCAGATGGGAACCTCAGCACTGACTTCTTATCTGGGAGGACCATCCTGTCTCCTAAGATGACAATGGGCTGACCAGTGCCGGTTAGCTGTCTCAGTCCTGCTGCAAAGAACAGGAATTGCCCATGGAGACACTGAGCTACAGGATGCTGAGCAAGGACCTGACCTTCCGCAGCGGCCTTTCCATGTTCACAAATATGGGTAATGCACCAGCTGGCAAAGTGCAATACTTAGCACACAGTGAACTGCTTGTGGTAAAGACAGACATGGAATATGGCTGCTCCTCAATGTGATGGGAGAACTCCCCTGGCTGGGGGGTGAGGGGTCAAGGGGAGGATGATTATCGGAGAGAGGGAAAGCACAACTTGAAGCCTTGCAGGATGTTTGCACATGTGGTCAAAAGCAGCACACGCTGTAGACGGGATTACCACAAAGTACATAGGGTTGCAGAAGTCACTTTTTAATAGCAGACATAGACTTTTTGTTTCCCCACTTATAAAATGATAAACCTGCACATGGTAAGCAAAATTCCATTCATTAGAACACAAAAAAATAATGGTCTAGTAGGTGGTTAAGGTGCTGGACTCCCACATGGCCAACTACAGTTCAAGTCCTGGACCCATTAGCTTTAAAATCATGCCAGGCCTTTGTGCATGCATGACCGAAAACATAGGGGGAGAGGGGAAGGGAAGGGATAGTGGCATGGCCATCCCCCTGGGGAGGGATTTCTCTTTCCTTCTCTCACACACACCCTATGGCAAAAACCTTTTAAAAAAAATAAATAAAAAGTAGTTTCCCTTCTGCCATGGTCATTTTCTACCCACCCAAATATCACTAAGAACAATTGCATTTAGATCTTCTAGGGGCATGACAACTTAAGTGTTACCGTAGGACTTGTTAACTTCAGACAGTGCATTTGGACCTTCAGATACGAAAACAAATTGTATTAGTGTGCATATGCTACCTCCTTCCTTTCCCCTTTCCTTCCTGATTTGTAACTGTATTTCCATTCCATTTTATAATGTTGCCTTTCCGACTTTGTTCATTACATTTTATGTGTCTTCTCAGTACTTTTCTCCATGCCTTTGAATAGTATATTTACTCTTCAATATATCAAATTAAGACAGTATTGGTGGGACCAGCAGATGACATAATCGTTACATGGCTGGACTCCCATGTAGTCAACCGTGGTTTGTAAACTCATGCCAGGTGTTTGTGCGTGCATGCCCAAAATTCCCAAGAGAAGAACGGAGGAGAAGGAATTGCAGCATGACCATTCCCACTTTCTGTCTCTGTCTCTCCAGTGAGTGCATGCGCCCTTTAGCAAAAATCTTTCTAAAAAAAGACAGTATTGGCTGCTATGCAAGATACGAATGCTAGAATAGATCTTCCTTCTTTCTCTCTCCTCCCCCTATTTTCGATTTTTATATGATTATTTTTATATTATCATGGTTTAAATATATTTGTGCTAACTTAAAGTCTATTACTTGCTTTGTTTATAGGTTACACTAAATACTAGAAAACCCAGGCAAGCTGGTGGCATGATGGTTGGGGTAGCTGGATACCACATGGCTGACTGCATGGTTCAAGTTTTGGCCGCGGTTGCTTGAAAAACCACGCCAGGCATGTGTGCGTGCATGGCCAAAATCGTAAGAGGAGAACAGAGAAGGGATTGTGGTATGACACCCCTTCCCACCAGAGGGTGATTTCTCATTTTCTTTCTCTCTCTCTCTCTCTCGCCCTCCAGCAAATGCATGCACTCTATAGCAAATAAAAAAAAATAAAAAAACTAGAACACTAAAAAATAGCATTGACAATACTGTAATTTCAAAGACAATATTCACTACAGAAGTGAAATTCTACATGACTGACCCAGGGAGGAGAAAGATATTTCTGTCTCATTAACACTCTAAAGTTAAATTACATAAACTTTGTCATTTTGGTAGCTTAAAAATTGTCCACAGATGGAGAATTTATACCATGGAACTTGGAAAATACCACAGACGAGGCTTCATTTACTGTCTGGTTCAGTAGACGTAAAGCAGAACTGTTCAAAGTGCAGAATAATCTTAAATCGCACTGTCTGCAGCCCTTACGTCACGCATGAGCACGGAAATGGGAGAAGGGCCTTTCTGGAATTGGAAAACCATCACTCAACTCCACGAGGTCACTCATGCCTCTAGCAAGCGAGTGAAATTTGCCACACGCAGTGCTGAAGTTCAAAGTGGCTCCAGTTTAGTCAAGACAGTCTGCAGAGAATCACTCAACACATAGACTACAAATCAGATCTCATGACTATAAGAAATCGGGTGGGTTGGTGTGCAGCTCCATTTGTCAAACCATAGCTACATTTGTGCTTGATTTTTACTTATTTCTCCCATGAGAGAGAGACAAGCTCACCAGGGTCCTCATGCCATGACCTGCCATCTCAGCCAGCCTGGTCACAGGTGTGGGGGTGTGTGCTGGGCTCAGGGCGGTCCTGGGATTCCAACCCAGGCCCTTTCCCATATGGGGCCAGTTGTGGTATGTTTGCCTCACCACCTGGCCCCAAATCATAGTTACACTGAGGCCATAGGTTGGCTATAGACTTGGGAGTTCAGGGAGGAGTCAGTGAAGGCACCCCGTAGAAACCACCTGGCTGGACGGTGCTCACAGCAGAACACCGCGTGCTTCCTCATCATCTGCAAGGTGCACATTACACATTCATATATCAGCACCACGTGTAGCAAGCCGAGATCTGCACATCCCGCACCGTCTTTCGCTTTGAGGGACAGTCGTTGAGCCTCGCCCCGCACAGCACCGTCCCGGAGGCCTAGCGGAGGTCACGTCCTGTAAGGAAGTGGGGGAGCGAAGAACAGCGGGCTCTGCCCCCTGGCCCAGGGCCCGGGTGGCCCAGGCCGTCCAGCTCACAGAGGGACTGGGAAGGGAAACAGCCCCTACCGGGCAGACCATCCTCCAGCGCCCTCATACCTCTAAAGAGGCCACTGTCCGCCTGCCCCTTAGGGCACTTGTGGGATTTAGGATGCCATTGCCGTTATGAGAACGTGTAGGCCCAGGGAAGGCAAGGGAGTGGGACACTGGCTCCTTATAACAGGTGCCCTCGCCCACCACCAATTACCAAAAGAACACGTGCTTCTGATAACCCAGGCCGCCCACCCCTGGCTGGGCTGACCCGGAGACCCTGGGAAGCTCCCAGCCCAGGGAGCTGTCGCAGAGCTGGCCTGACTCTGAAGGATGGGGAAGCAGGGAGGGACGCCACTTCCGCTTTCTGCCAGGTCCGCAGCCCCAGCCCACGGAGCACATTTGAATTCTGAAACCTCAGCCTCAGGTTCACTTCAGGTTCTGAGGGAGGATTCACGGGCAGTTTCATTATAACTGCCTGCTTCTCTGCAGAAGTGGCTCTCTGCGCTTCCGGAGAAACCACGAAATGTGGGAGTAGTTGCCGTCAGGGTGGGTGGGTGTGCCTGCATCCCCCGCAGAGGTCGATGGCCTTTTCTAGGCGTTTCCTGCAGAAAATCCCAAATTTAGAGTATTTTGTTTACTGTTCTGTGAATCTGCCCTAAGGAAATGACCCAATAGGAAGGGGCTCTCTGCATATTAGAAATAACCTTAGGAGTTGGGTCTTAGGAGACGTGAACGCTATTACGCAGCTGCCAACATACCATTTCAGATGTTACACCGAGTACCGTCAGGAAATGCTTGACTCACTTAAGTCAAAAGTCGGGACCAGTCGACAGCGTAGTGGTTATGTTGATGGACTCCCACATAGTCGTCCACAGTTTGAGTCCTGGACCAGATGACTTAAACTCATGCCAGGTGTGTGCGCACATGCCCAAAAATCCCAAGAGGAGAATGGAGGAGAAGGGATTGTGTGGCCACTCCTCCAGCCCCCAGGGAGTGATTTCGCACTTTCTCTCTCTCTGTCTCGCTCTGAGTCTCTGGTGAGCACACACATCCTATAGCAAAAATCTCTCTTTCCGAAAAAGAAGTATTAGAGCAGTCTGGTGCCCGACTGTGAGCATGGCTCTGTGGCCACAGCACGTGGGTTTGAGTCCTACCTCTGTCCCTCATTAACTGCCTGACCTGCGAAATGTCACTTCAGCTCTTCAAGCTCCGACTTCCCCATGAGTGCCACGGGCAATAGTGATCTGCCCTGTGGTCGGGCGGGCTTCCCCTGCGTGTTTTGCTTACAGTTAGCGTGGATGGGAGCGTTTACTGACACGGAGAGGAGGCGCGGGGTAGGTGCACGTGTTGGGTGTGTTAGGCTTGAGATGCCGGTGGGGGAGGCCAAGGGGCAGTCAGAAAGGGATGCCTGCAGTTAAAGACCAGGCACAGTTTGAAGATATCAGTGTAGGACCCATCTGCCCAGATACTGCAGAACTGTAGAGATCGATGGGGCCAGCAGGTGGCATGGTGGTTAAGGCACTGAACTCCTACATGGCAAACCATGGTTCAAGTCCTGGGCACAACAGTTTGAAACTCATTCCAGGCACATGTACACGCATGTCCAAAATCTGGAAAGGAGAATGGAGAAGAGATTGTGGTGTGGCCATCATCCCACAGGGGTGGGATGACTTCTGTGGGGTAATTTCTCACTTTTCCTCTCTCTCTTTCTCTGGTGAACACACATTCCTGATAGCAAAAACCTGAAAACATGCGCGCGCGCACACACACACACACACACACACACACACACGTGTAGATGAGTAGGATTACTGGGACAGTGTAAGAGAATACAATCCAGACAAAGAGCAGGAAACCCCCAACTTCCACCCAGATTAAGACGCGTTGTCCAACATTTGTGCTTGCTTGCTTCTCCTTCAGACTCTGTCGTTAGGCGCGTGCAGGTTCAAAGCTGCTGTATCCCTGCATTCTCCCCTTTGTATCTCATAATGGCAATCCTTGCCCGCCAAAGGTGCTTCCTTAGTCTAGCGCATCCCCACACCGCGGCTTTTACGTCCCTGCTTGTCTGCTGGTTCTTTTCCCATTGATTTTCAATATTTCTGTGTTCTTATTTTTAAGTGTGAAAAGGCACTCTCTGCATATTGGAAATAGCTACAATTTTGCAAGCAACTACAACTGGATTTTTTAATCCAATTTAAAATGTAAGCGTAATCTGTTTCCTTTACTTGATTACTAATATATGGGTATCTATTTTTACTTTCTGTTGTATTTCTATCTACCATGGTTTTTCTTTTATATCTTTTCTCTCTTGCTTCCTCATGTTGGATTGATTAAATTGTGGGACTTAAAGAAATTTTGCCTTTGTCCCTCTCTGCTGGTTTGGAATCTATACATTTCACTTTTATTCTTTTTTGTTACTCATTAAAGTTTTAACATGCATTTGCGACTTTTAAAAGTCCACTGCTCCACTGACTAATACAGGAACCGGAAGTTACTGAGCATGTAAAACTGGATCAATTGAGAAATTAAATTTTAATTTTATATCATTTTAATTCATCTTAATGGAACTTTAAACATTGATACAGAATCTAATTATCAAAAAGCTTTTTCATGTGTTTAGAACAACTCAGTTCTCTTCTTTTTTAACTCTAAATTTTGTGAAGTCTAAATATAGGTGAACTATTCCCAGGGTAAATTTAGCATTCAAATTGGAATTTGCTGTCAATCTAAAGTACACACCAGATTTGGAAGGCTGAGTGTAGAAAGAACATAACATGTCCCAGTCAATAATATTTGTATTGGTTACATGTTGAGATGACAATATTTTGCATATATAGGGTTAAATGACATATTTTCTTAAGGTAGTTTCACCCACTTCATTTCTAACGTGGCTTCCAGACAGGGTTTAGTTACCTCTGCGACTCTGGCACTTCTGTAGGGGATGGTCTCCCCACCCCCAGGTAACGCCCAAGCTCTCCCGACTTCTCTCCCAGGTTCCTGCATTTGGTCTTAGTTACTGTATGAACATGGGGCCACGCCGCCCGTACCCCACCCTGGCTCCCTCAGTACTCAGACCCCAGGACACCTTGGGCTGGCCCACATGTTCACAGGTCCCATCCACCTCCTGTCTGGCCTCCCACGCCTCCTTTGCAGCTTGGCTCCCTCCTTCCAGCCTCCTCAGCGAGGCTTCCAGCTGCGAGACCTCGCCCAGTCGTCAGAATTGCCGGTGCCCCAAGAGTGCCAGGCCCTCCAGCCTCTGGGTGCCCCTGCTCCACTGTGGTCCACCTCGGGCAAGTGCCACAGGCAGAAGCCACAGCAGCCCCGGGCATCCTGACCTGCAGACACTCAGGGGCTCTAGGGCCAGCTCACCTCAGCTGCCACAGCCACAATGGCCTGGAACTGGCCGCCACCCTCAGGCTCACCTGGGACTCATGGTGGGCTGGGGTGGGGAAGCCCCTTCCGCCCTCCCACCAGGTGCATCCTGGCCACAGCCTCTGGGGTAAACGAGGGCTTCCAGTGCCCTGCCGGCCTGCCCTGGCTCTGTAGCCTCTCCGTCTGTCTCGAGGTCTTAGGGGCCACATCTGGGCTCCAACAGACATCGCAGCCCAGCCTGGCCCAGGCACTCCCTGGCTCCTTAAAGTCTGCACTGCAGCCGCTCCGCTTGCCTCCCCCAAGTCCCAGCCCCGAGCCTCTCAGAAGTGTGTTTTGCATGGGTGCTATCCAGGTGTCTCCGCTGGATGCCCTGCAGCCAAGCCCTCCTCTGAAGGACCTGTTCAGATCCAGGCCCCAGAGAGCAACAGCCCACCGAGCAGTGTGCTTGGGGCGCCATCTTGTGGTCGCCACTGCCGACGACAGTCAGGATTGCCACGCGCCTGCGCGATGTCCCTGGGGCCGGGTTCCTTCTACCAGTATGCAAGGCCCTTTGCAAAAAGGAGCTGAACACTTCCTGCGCTCCAGCAGTGGCTTAAACGCTTACACAGAAACCAGTACGCAGCCTTCAAAGGCTTACAGCGCCCAGGAGCACGGACAGCTTCGCTGCGTGAGCAAACAAAATATTTCCCCACAACTCTTTCCTTTTTAAAACGTGTATGTATTTATTTATTTTACAGTCATTCTCTGAACATCGTCACAGCATACAAAATGCGATTTCCCATCCAGAACACACTGTACAGTGGCTTAGTCATACATGTTATAGTCAACAAATAATTTTCCACTTCTCATTTCATATATCCAGAGAAATTAGAATACATACATATATATATACATACATACATATATATATCCATGGCCCCCAGTTCTCACCCTCTCCCATTTCCCACCCTCCTCCCTCCCTGTCTCTGGTATCTGCAGAACTCTTAGTAAGTGGCTTACAGGGCCCACACAGAGCGCAGCAGCTGCAAGCTTCGCAGAGGAAGCCGGGTCCTACGTGTCTGTCTGATCAGGGTTTAGGTTAGCCACTAGGAAAACATGCCCAGGACCCTGACAGGGTGGAGGATTGGAGAAAAAAGGATTGCAGTGTGACCAGGACCCATTGGAGGTACCTCTTCTCTCCCTTCTTCCTCTCTCTGCTGTGCACGTGTGCCTGTACCCTCTGGTATAAAATATACACACCTGTTAAAAATGCATGTGTGTTGGGGCCAGGATGTGGCATGGTGGTTAAGGTGCTGGACTCCTGCATAGCCAACCATGGTTCAAGTCTTGGACTTGGTGGCTTGCTTTCTCACTTCTCTCTCTCTCCAGTCAAATTAATAATAATAATAATAATAATAAAATAATTAAATTAATAATTCTTTTTAAAATGTACATGAAATATGTGTATTTATACATATATGTGTATAAATATATGTGTGCATATAATGTGTGTTTGTATGTATATGATCAACGCTGTGGTTCTAGAAGAATCTATGGCTGCTGGGGCCCTGTGGCGTTGAGCAGCAACCTACAAGGACTCTGACCACCTTGATTGCCACTCTGGGAGACCACAGAGCCTTTCTTCTGCAGGACCCCAACCCCCAGGAGCCGGTGGGCCCACCGATGCTCATTGGTTCCAGCCTCCTGGCCAGGCTGGTGGGTCTCCACCCAGTCACCTGGGAGGCCCCAGCAGGGACCCCATGGGCAGCCACAGCCTGGCCACTGGCCCCCATATCCCCAGGGCCCACACGCTCAGGGTTAAAGGCAGCCTTAGTCCCTGTCCCTGCGCCACCTGGATTTTAGACTCATGGGGGCACTCAGGCTCTCGAATCGCTGGACCGCTGGAGTGTAAGGGCCATCGCAGCGGCATACTGTTTAGTTCCCCGTGAATGAGAATTTTCTCCAGGGCAGGAAGCCCAGTGTGAGGAGCCAGCGCGGCCCTGGCAGGTGCTGCTGGAGGAGGGTGCGCAGGCACTTCCCGGGGTTGAAGCAGCACCCTGGCCAGGGCCCAGCAGGGAGCGCTCCCGTGAGCCCTGACTGCGCTGAGAGCTCCATGACTCACCCACCTCAGCCTCCGGTGGACCTGAGTCAGCAGGACCCCTGTGGTCACTCTACAATGGGGAGGGGCAGAGAGGTGGCAGATCCTTGGGAAGCGGCTCCGTCCCTTACTCCTTGTCCTGACAGGGACTTCTAGGCCCCAGGGTTCTCCCCACACCGAGGCCACAGGGCTGGGCCGGCCGTGTGGAATCCAGCTGCATTGGGGACTCCGGGTAGAAGGCCCCAGGGATGCTGCACACCCTGCCTGCAGCACGTGTCCCCAGGAAGGCGACCCCAGGTGAGGGTGCAGCAATACCGAGCTTGCCCAGCGCTTGGAGGGGAAGCGCCTCCAGGGCCCAGCAGGGGGCGCTGCGCACCAGGGAACCTGGCCCTCCTCGGCGCCCCGCGGCGGCCTTCCCGGCAGACTGGTTGAGTCCCCGGACCTTCCTGCGCCGAGCCTGCCGCAGCCTCAGCGGGCCGGGACCGCCACCAGCACGTCATCCCCACAGGTGCCGAGGAGCCAGAGAGCCGAGCGCTGCCCGACGATGCTCAGCCCGGGCCGCATCCGCCTGGTCATGCCCGCTCGCTCGTCACATGGGGCCCGGGGGCAGGGCCAGGGCGCCCGCGGGGTGAGGAAAGCAGAGCCCGAGCGCTCGCTTCAGGCCGGGAGCAAGGATTCCCGGGCAGGCTGTGGCCGGCCAAGGCGGAGGTGCAGGCGGAGGTACCGGCTCCGGGGTCCAGGGGAGCAGACCCCAGCCAGCAGCGCCCAGCCCGCCGACCTGGGGACCCGCAGCGCCCTGAAGCCAGTCGGGGTGCGGGGGTCGGCCCCTGCTCTCACACTCACGCAGGGAGCTCTGGGGTGCACACAGTCCCAGGACCTCTGGGACCTTAGGGCCACGCCAGCGTCCGGGTGTCCATCCCCCTTGACCACGTTAAACCCTGTGACCTGGGGTGCCCCACCGTCCCACTGCAATACCCACCTCCGGGTGCGGCCAGGGGCCGGCGACTGGTCATCGGTGGGTGTCTAACGAGTGCCGGTTTCGTTAGTAAGAATGCCCACGGCGGGGTGATGCGGTCCTGTCCCCAGAGCCCACCAGGTGAGCCAACTGCCCCATGGCCGGTGCCAGCCCGGCTGAGTCATCCCCAGAGCAGCCGGCCAGCCTCGCCTGCATGCCTGCCCCGCCAGCGGCCAGCTGCTGCCTGAGCTCAGCGGGCAGGACCTGCTGGTGAACCCTGGAGAGGAAGGGAGGTGAGGGGCAGGTCAGGGCCCGCTGGGTAGGGGGAGCAGCCCCCCTGTCCCCTTAGCCCCTGAGGTCACCCTCCTCCCCCTGCTTAGCAAAGCCACCCCGACCGACCCTGTGTTCCAGGCAGGCAACCCACCTACAGGCCTAGATGGGGGTCACAGGGGGGGCTGTAGAGAAATCCCCTCTCACTGGAGCCTTCCTGGGGCAACCCTGCAGCCCACACCCACCCCCATGATGTTGATGAAGCCAGGGAGGCCAGGGACTGCCCAGGGGCACACACAGGCCCAGCCAGCTGTCTTCCAGGCCATCTGCCCTGGATAGCACTGAGCTCCATCAGAGGCCTGGCCAGGAGGACACAGGCCCAGGAGAGACTGGGAGAGAAATGAAGGGCAGTCAGTGTGTCCCAGGGGAGGAGCAAACAAGCTCTCTCCTCCCTCTTCCCCTCTCTCACCCTATCCCTAGAGCAATCCACAGCGGGCAGGTGTGTTTGGAGCCCGTCTCCCTTCCCTCCCTTTGGTCACCGTGCCCTGCCATCTGTTCCAGCGTCCAGTCCACCCCTTTCCTGCACCTGCCCTAGTGCCTTGTGGGAACAAACCCCACCCAGCCCCTGGGATGAGGCCAGGCTGGTGCTGGCCAATCAGCACATCCCACTGGTTTGGACTGGCTCAGAGACAGGCTGGGCCGACCAAGCCATGAGGCTGGGATGTACCAGAGAGCAGGGAGGGGCAGCTTCCCGGCACACTCAGGGTGCACTAGGAGATGCTCCAGGACATGAAGAGGGAGGACTGGCCCCTGTTGCCACGTCCAGCTATTTTTTTTTTAATTTTGCCAGGGGGTGGTGCATGCTCTCACCAGAGAAAGAGAGAGAGAGAGAGAGAGAGAGAGAGAGAGAGAGAGGGAAAGTGAGAAAGCAGCTCCCCTTCCCCTGTGAGAGATGATCACACCACGATCCCTTCTCCGGTTCTCCCTCCTTTAGAGAATTTGGGCACGCACACACACACTTCTGATGTGCTTTCCAAGCCACTGGTTCTGGGATTCAAACCTCATACTCAGCCTTGAGAAATCTGGCTACCTTACCCACCATGCCACAAGCTAGTCCCATTTCTTAACAATAAAGGAACTGTGTTCAGAATGAAGCAGATACTCCGAAGCAAATAGGAGAACTGTTAAAGCAGAAACAAAAAAAGCAGACTTGATTAACATTGTCAAGCTGCTGGATTCAACCATGCCTGAAGTCCATATTATAAAAACCATCCCACTAAAAGAGCCCAGTAAGTAGCCCTTATTTTTAAAGTCAACTGTAGCTGACTCTTTTGTTTTCTGTAACTGCGAGTTTCTTACCTGACCGTATTATTATCCTCTTTTGAGCAAAGAGAAAACAGACACTCGGTGGGTATAAGGCTGCCGCACCCTGAGCTGCACAAGGGTGAAAGTCTGACACTGAGTGCCCCCGGTGTCATCCCTCCGTCTGTGAGTGAGAACTGCCTTTCCCTCCCAGCAGGACTCTGTGCAGCCCAGAGGAGGGGCAGAAATGCCTCCAGGAAGTCACCCTGCAAATTTGCAGTGCTTCCGTGCACATTTTCTAGACTCCCTGAAAAGACAGCTCCCCTTACATCTAGATCAGCTTCATCGAGCGAAAAAAATACATGTGTACATGAAGGGCCTTCAAAAGGTCCGTGGCAAATGGAATTAAAGCACGGTGTATTTTGTTGCAAAAACAATTGAAGATCCATGCATGGTTTTCTCATAGCAGGCATTTTCCGTAACTTTCTGAAGGCCCCTCGTGTATCAGCCCCCGCAATTTGAGGGCTCTGCGGTTTGCAAAGCCCCTTACTCCTGCTGTCTCCTTGATCCTAGGTCCACTCTGTGCAGTGGTTGTCCCTACTGTTCCCGTTTTACACATTTGAGGAACTGATACCCAGGGTCCCGTGACTTGTCCAAGACCAATCCAAGACCCCTGGTACACTCATTTCAAGGGACTAATCCCTTACAGTGAGGCTCCTTGTTCGAGATCCAAGAACACAGATAAAGGGCATTCTAAATATATTTCTTTTCTATACATGCTGATCTCCTGTTACTGGAAAACAGGAATTAGCCTGTCTGCCTGAGGATGCGGTTGGTTCTTTAGAACAAGGATAGAGAAGACATCTGTGCAGCCTGCCAGCTCCGTCATGCTGCCGACAGCCTCCAGCAGAAGAAGGACCTTCGCAGCCAGATATTTCAGTAAGCTTTTACTGTATTCTCTGTGGGGCGACTGCCTTTGCTCTGGACTTCTGGCTTGAGGGATGGGTCGGCCCAAGGCCACTGCAGGAGCCAGCTCGATGTGGGCTGAGGCGCCTTGGGACACCCACAGTCAGGACCCTGCCCTCCTGCTCCCAGCACTGACCAAAGGCACAGCCCACCCTGCACGGGGGCAGCTGCTCGGTGTCTGCCTACCAAACTGAGGCTTCGGCACAGCCATGGGGGTGCCCTGGCTCTGGGCATTTCAGGGTCTGTAAGGACTAGTCGTGTATGAACACCTGAGGGCACCAGGTGGGTCCCACGCAGGGGAAGACTGTGCATATCAGGCTGCTCTGTATCCCGGCAGGAAAACAGCCCAGCCAACAGTTAGTGCGGACAGCGAGGGAGGTTCGGGAGCTCCGGCAAAGTGCGTGGGGCATAACTGTGAGACAAAGTGCATGACTATGCCTGGGTCGCAGAGAGCTGCTGGGTGGGCTGTGCAGGTGCCTGTTAGGTGGGCTGTGCAGGTGCCAGTTGGATGGGCCATGTGGGTGCCGGTTAGGTGGGCTGTGCAGGTGCCTGTTAGGTGGGCCGTGCAGGTGCCTGTTAGGTGGGCTGTGCAGGTGCCAGTTGGATGGGCCATGCGGGTGCCAGTTGGGTGGGCTGTGCAGATGGTGGTTGCACAGGCTGTGAAAGTGAGGTGCTGTGGAGATGCTGGTTGAGTGGGTTGTTCATGCACTGGGTGGGTGCCTATGCAGGTACTGGTTGGGTGAGCTGTGCAGACACTGGCTGGGTGGGCTGTTCAGGTGCTGTTTGGGTGGACTGAAGGTACTGGTTGAGTAGGTTGTTTAGGTGCTGATTGGGTGGGCTGTGAAGGTGCTAATTGAGTAGGTCATTTAGGCGCTGATTGGGTGGGCTGTGCCGTCTCTGGTTGGGAGGGCTGTGTAGACCCTGGTTGGGTGGGCTGGGCAGACACTGGTTGGGTGGGCTGTTCAGGTGCTGTTTGGGTGGGCGGTGAAGGTGCTGGTTGAGTAGGTTGTTCAGGCGCTGTTTGGGTGGGCTGTGTAGACTCTGGTTGGGTGGGCTGGCAGACCCTGGTTGGGTGGGCTGTTCAGGTGCTGTTTGGGTGGGCGGTGAAGGTGGTGGCTGAGTAGGTCATTTAGGGGCTGGTTGGGTGGCCGTACAGGTGCTGGTCAGGTCGGTCATATGTTGGTGTTTTCTGGTGATCTGGAGCTAGCGTCCCCAAAGCGGGTGAAGATTGAAATTCCAGGTGCTGGTAAGAGAAAGAAATTAGTGCTCCATGTTAGAATCGCTGGAGGAGCTTTTAAAAATCCCCAGGCTCCTCCTTCTGGGATCTGGCTTAATTGGTCCTGGGTGGATCACAGACATCGGCATATTTCGAAGTCCCAGATGAACGTAACGTGCTGCCAGGCTCAGGAGGGCTCAGCCTTCACACGGCCGCCTTTGCCACGGGTCAAGCAGGTATTTGCAGGGATGAAGAGCAAAGCTCCATGTTGAAGAGCTGCATGGACTGGAAGCCAAGACCCCTGGGCTGGACTCTGGGCTGCACCTGTGCCATGGACACTGCTCACGGTGTCCACCTCTCAGTTTCCACAGGTGAAAAGGGGGGAACTGCTGATAGCAGCCTTTAACTCTGCTTGGGCCGACTTCACTAGGGTCTGTAAAATCTCCAGCTACTCTCCTCGGCCCTGTCGGACTCAAAAGGAAAAGCCACTAGTTTTGTGGAAGGGTCCAGCCCCTGATGCCTATGATGCGGTAGATTGTCCTCCAGCTTCAGAATGCAAATGCAAGTCCTTTGAGAACGGGAAAGAGGAGACATTGCATGGACTACCTGAATTTAATGCACTTGACTGAATTAATATCTTTGAGGGGAAATTCATATGACATGAAAGGAACCATTAGGAAGTGTAAAATGCAGTGGCAATCCGTACCTTCACAGGTGATGCAACCACCGCCTCTAGCTACCTGGTCCCAAAGCCTTTTCATCACCTTGGACCCTGGAAGCAGTTGCCTCTCTCTAGCCCAGCCCCTGCCAACCGCCATTCTGCCTCGTGTCTGTGTGGATCTACCTACTCTGGACATGTCACTACATGGAACCATACATGCGTTCTTTTGTGGCTAACTTCTCTCACTTAGTGTAATTTTTTTCTGGTTCATCCATATTATAGCATGGACCACTATGTCATCCCTTTAGATAGGGTTAATTTTCAGTAATTACCTGATATCAAACACTGGCTGCTCTGTAAAGACAAGCTGGCAATGCCATTTCATGGAAGGCTTCAGAAAGGAGAGGAGCCAGCCGGCACTGAGGGAGACAGGCCCCCCCGCTCTCCTTGGTCTCCCCTTTGGTCCTCTCTGTCTCAGCTAGAGGAGATTATTGGGGAACTGACATGTTCAGGGATTTGGAGCACATGGAAGGATTTTGGGAGGAGGAGGAGGGTTAAATTTTGCTCTGATACTTCACTTCTTTGCCCCCAATTTTACCAAGTCACAAATCTTCCTGCTAGAACTTTCCTTCTAGCAGGAAGCCAGAAGCCAGTCAGGACCGTCTTCGTCTCTCCTTTGGTGGGTCCTGCTTCAACTCCCCGCTCCCATAGCGTGCACACCCTATCACCCGGCTCCATCACTTGCAGGCTCTCGGCTCTCCTGGGGGACTAGCCTGCCAGTGTAGACCGGCCAGCCAGACCACTGGTGGCTGGCCTGGCAAGATCTCTCCCCAGGCCTGGCGGCTTCTCCCTGCAGCTGACACTCTGGGCACCCCACCCCCACCATGAGAGACATCGATGGGAATCGGGTTGAATTTGTAGATCAATATGAAGAGAACTGCCATCCCGACACTATGGAGCCTAATTCTGCGAACAAGGGACACACCTCCATTTACTTACATCTTCCTTGGCTGCTCACAGCAGTGTTTCTCACGAGCCTTCATTTCATTGTTAGCTACAGTTCCAGAGTTTACTCTTTTTGATACCAAGTGGCTTTTTTAAATTTTATTTTTAGATTATTTTGTCAATGATATGTAGAAATATAATTGGTTTTTGATATGCTGCTCTGATACTTTGAAAAATACTAGTTCTAATACTTCTGGGGGAATTTGTGGACTTTTTGTTTGTTTGTTTATCCCTTGTGATTAGTTCCCAAATTAAGGATCATATAATCTACAGATAAAGACAGATTACTTCTTCCTTTCCTCTCTGATGTTCTTAATTTCTCTCTTTCCTTCTCTCTGTATTTCCTGCTCACTCCCCTCTCCTCCCCTGTTCCTCTCTCTTAGCGCTGGCTGGCGGGACTATCCAGCTGGGTTAAGTGGGGAGTGTGGACATCCTTGCCATTGTCCTTATTTTAAAGGGAAAACATGCAGCTCTTCATGGTTAGATGTGGTGCAAGCCTTTGGGTTTTGTTTTATATATATAGATAGATACCTTTATTAGGGTAACTAGTTAACTAACCTTCTATTTCTAGTTTGTTGACAGTTTTGATTTTTTTTTTTTTAAAGCATGAATGCCTATTGGATCTGGTCAAATGCATTTTCCACTCAATAATCATATGGTTCTTGTCCTTTATTCTGATAGCTCCATAAACATCAATTGATTTTTCAGTTGGCAAACTAATGCATTCTTAGGACAAATCTCGTTGGACCATGCATATAGTTCTTGTTATAGCGTGTTGGTGTACTCTGTTACTATTTTGTTAAGCATTTTTATGTATGTTCATGAGGGACATTGGTGTGTAGTTTTTCTTTTTGCAGGATGGCTTTGTCCAGCTTTGGTATGAGGATATTAGCTTACAGAGTAAGTTGGGAAGTGTTCCCTACCTACTTTTTAAAAACACTTTGTGTATTGAAGATACATATAGCTGTTGGCAAAGTCATGATGCATTTTTGCATAGAAAAAAAATAAATCGTGAGTTTTCTGACAACTCTGTGTGTGTGTGTGTGTGTGTGTATGCATATTCTGTCCTTCTGGGATTCTGTCTACTTCACTTAAGTTTGCTGTCATAAAGTTATTCATAGTATTCCTTTATAAGTCTTTTTAATTTCTGTACAGTCAGTATTATGGCCCCTTTTTACTGCTGATTTTTTATTTTTGGTCAGTCTGGCTACAGGGGTTGCCAACTTTATGAATCTTTTCAAAGAAGCAACCTTTGGTTCCATTGATTTTTCTCTAAAGTTGTGCTGTTTTCTAGTTCATTGATTTCTGGATTTCTATTCTACTCATTACTTCTTTTTTTCCTGGCTTCGAATTTAATTTCTATTGCTCAAAGGTTTGTCCACTTTGTGTCAAAGAATAGAATTTTGTCATTTTTTATGGCTGTGTAGTATTCCACTGTGTATATGTGCTACATTTTCTTAAGCCAGTTGTAGTTGTTGAGAACTTAGGTTGATTCCATGTCTTAGTTATTGTGAATGGTGTTGCAGTATACATGAATCTGCAAATGTCTCTCTGACTGAGTAATTTCCTGTCCTTTGGATAAATCCTAAGAGTGAGATGATTAGGTCATATGATAGTTCTATTTTTAGATTTTCGAATACTGTTTTCCACAGTAGCTATACTAATTTATATTAGTATAATATAAATTATACCAGCTGTGCACGAGGCACCCTTTTTACTTGTCATCTGTTTTTGTTTGTTTGTTTGTTTTGTTTTGTTTTGTTTTTTAATCATAGCCATTCTGCCTAGGCTTAGGTAGTACCTAATTGTGGTTTAGATTTTCATTTCCCTGATGAGAAGAGATGTTGAACATTTTCCTTTTGCTTTTTAGCCAAAAATCCCTCTGAGATTTGTCTGTTTGAACTGATTGCCAACTTTTTTATTGGATTATTAGTTGTTTTTGCTGATGAGTTGCTTGAGTTCCTTGTATATTCTGGTTATCAATCTCTTATCTGAAATAGTACGTAAATATATTCTCCCATTCTGTAGGTTGTCTCTTTACTCTGTTACTGTTGCCTTTGCTGTGCAAAAGCTTTCTAACTGATGTAATCCCATGTGTCTATTTTGGTTCTGTTGCTATGCTTTAGAGGGGTCTTACTTAAGAAATCTTTGCTTATCTTAATAATTTGAAGTGTTTCCTCTGCATTTTCCCCAAGTAGTTTTATAGTTTTGGACTTTATGTTTAATCTTTCATTCATTTTGGGTTAGTTTTTGTAAATGGTAGGAAATGGGGATCTAGTTTTATTTTTCTGCCAGTTGATTCCCAGTTTTCCAACCACTATTTATTGAAAATGAGAGACATCGATGGGAATCGGGTTGAATTTGTAGATCAATATGAAGAGAACTGCCATCCCGACACTATGGAGCCTAATTCTGCGAACAAGGGACACACCTCCATTTACTTACATCTTCCTTGGCTGCTCACAGCAGTGTTTCTCACGAGCCTTCATTTCATTGTTAGCTACAGTTCCAGAGTTTACTCTTTTTGATACCAAGTGGCTTTTTTAAATTTTATTTTTAGATTATTTTGTCAATGATATGTAGAAATATAATTGGTTTTTGATATGCTGCTCTGATACTTTGAAAAATACTAGTTCTAATACTTCTGGGGGAATTTGTGGACTTTTTGTTTGTTTGTTTATCCCTTGTGATTAGTTCCCAAATTAAGGATCATATAATCTACAGATAAAGACAGATTACTTCTTCCTTTCCTCTCTGATGTTCTTAATTTCTCTCTTTCCTTCTCTCTGTATTTCCTGCTCACTCCCCTCTCCTCCCCTGTTCCTCTCTCTTAGCGCTGGCTGGCGGGACTATCCAGCTGGGTTAAGTGGGGAGTGTGGACATCCTTGCCATTGTCCTTATTTTAAAGGGAAAACATGCAGCTCTTCATGGTTAGATGTGGTGCAAGCCTTTGGGTTTTGTTTTATATATATAGATAGATACCTTTATTAGGGTAACTAGTTAACTAACCTTCTATTTCTAGTTTGTTGACAGTTTTGATTTTTTTTTTTTTAAAGCATGAATGCCTATTGGATCTGGTCAAATGCATTTTCCACTCAATAATCATATGGTTCTTGTCCTTTATTCTGATAGCTCCATAAACATCAATTGATTTTTCAGTTGGCAAACTAATGCATTCTTAGGACAAATCTCGTTGGACCATGCATATAGTTCTTGTTATAGCGTGTTGGTGTACTCTGTTACTATTTTGTTAAGCATTTTTATGTATGTTCATGAGGGACATTGGTGTGTAGTTTTTCTTTTTGCAGGATGGCTTTGTCCAGCTTTGGTATGAGGATATTAGCTTACAGAGTAAGTTGGGAAGTGTTCCCTACCTACTTTTTAAAAACACTTTGTGTATTGAAGATACATATAGCTGTTGGCAAAGTCATGATGCATTTTTGCATAGAAAAAAAATAAATCGTGAGTTTTCTGACAACTCTGTGTGTGTGTGTGTGTGTGTGTATGCATATTCTGTCCTTCTGGGATTCTGTCTACTTCACTTAAGTTTGCTGTCATAAAGTTATTCATAGTATTCCTTTATAAGTCTTTTTAATTTCTGTACAGTCAGTATTATGGCCCCTTTTTACTGCTGATTTTTTATTTTTGGTCAGTCTGGCTACAGGGGTTGCCAACTTTATGAATCTTTTCAAAGAAGCAACCTTTGGTTCCATTGATTTTTCTCTAAAGTTGTGCTGTTTTCTAGTTCATTGATTTCTGGATTTCTATTCTACTCATTACTTCTTTTTTTCCTGGCTTCGAATTTAATTTCTATTGCTCAAAGGTTTGTCCACTTTGTGTCAAAGAATAGAATTTTGTCATTTTTTATGGCTGTGTAGTATTCCACTGTGTATATGTGCTACATTTTCTTAAGCCAGTTGTAGTTGTTGAGAACTTAGGTTGATTCCATGTCTTAGTTATTGTGAATGGTGTTGCAGTATACATGAATCTGCAAATGTCTCTCTGACTGAGTAATTTCCTGTCCTTTGGATAAATCCTAAGAGTGAGATGATTAGGTCATATGATAGTTCTATTTTTAGATTTTCGAATACTGTTTTCCACAGTAGCTATACTAATTTATATTAGTATAATATAAATTATACCAGCTGTGCACGAGGCACCCTTTTTACTTGTCATCTGTTTTTGTTTGTTTGTTTGTTTTGTTTTGTTTTGTTTTTTAATCATAGCCATTCTGCCTAGGCTTAGGTAGTACCTAATTGTGGTTTAGATTTTCATTTCCCTGATGAGAAGAGATGTTGAACATTTTCCTTTTGCTTTTTAGCCAAAAATCCCTCTGAGATTTGTCTGTTTGAACTGATTGCCAACTTTTTTATTGGATTATTAGTTGTTTTTGCTGATGAGTTGCTTGAGTTCCTTGTATATTCTGGTTATCAATCTCTTATCTGAAATAGTACGTAAATATATTCTCCCATTCTGTAGGTTGTCTCTTTACTCTGTTACTGTTGCCTTTGCTGTGCAAAAGCTTTCTAACTGATGTAATCCCATGTGTCTATTTTGGTTCTGTTGCTATGCTTTAGAGGGGTCTTACTTAAGAAATCTTTGCTTATCTTAATAATTTGAAGTGTTTCCTCTGCATTTTCCCCAAGTAGTTTTATAGTTTTGGACTTTATGTTTAATCTTTCATTCATTTTGGGTTAATTTTTGTAAATGGTAGGAAATGGGGATCTAGTTTTATTTTTCTGCCAGTTGATTCCCAGTTTTCCAACCACTATTTATTGAAAGGATTGTCTTCTCCACTGGATTGTTTTATGAGCTTTGTCAAAAATCAGTTCGCTGCATGTTGTTGAGTTTATTTCTGGATTCTCTGTTCTATTCATTGGTCTGTGTGTCTGTTTTTGTGTCAGCACCATGCTGTTTTGGTTATTATTAGCTTTGTAATATATTTTGAAGTCAGACAGTAAGAAGTCTCTGACTTTATTCTTTTTCCACAGTGTTGCCTTGATTATACAGAATTTTTGGTAGTTCCAGATATGTTTTGTGATTTTAAAAAAATATTTCTCTACATAATGTTACTGATATTTTGATTGGAATTACATTGAATTTGTAGAAAAATTTGGGCTGTACTGACATTTTAACTATGTTGACCCTCCAATCCCCCTATAAGGGATGTCTTTTTTCTTTCTTTCTTTCTTTTTTTTTGGTATGTTTTTCACTTTCCTTGGTCATTTTTTTTATCATGTTCTTTATCTTTCACTTTCTTGGTTAGATTTATTCCAAGGTTGCTTTTTGCTTTTGTTATTCTTGGTTATTGTAAATGGGATTACATTCTTCACTTCTGTTTCAGTTCATACATTGTTAGTATACAAAAATACTACAGATGTCTGCATGTTGATTTTGTATCCTCTGACTCTACTGAATTTGTTTATCACTTCTAAGTTATTTTAATGGATTTTTTTGGCCTTTAGATGTATGTAATCATGTAATCTGCAAATGGGAGCAACTTAAATTCTTCTTTTCCAATTTGGATGCCTTGTATTTCGTTCTCTTGTTCCTGTTAGCTAGACTTTCTAGTACTATGGTGAACAGGAGAGGAAAAGTGGCTGTTTTGTTCCGATTTTAAACGGACAAGTTTTCAGCTGTTCCCCCATTTAGTGTTATGTCGGCTGTGGGATTCTCAAGTGAGGCCTTTATCATATCCAGTAATGTGCCTTCTATGCCTATTTTTGTGGAGAGTCTTAACCATGAAGGGATACTCTGTTTTATCACATGCTTTGTCTGGGTCAATTGGCATGATCATATGGCTTTGTCTTTCTTTTTGTCAGTGTGTTATATTGCATTTATCATTTTATGTGTCTACGAACTTTTTGAAGTAACCTCATGTATCTCCTCTGTTTTCGTTTGTTTCTCTGTCCCTCTTTAACCATCTTACTCTGTGTTGGATAGGATTGTTTACTTACCATGCTTTTTGTGTTTTTGTCTTAGTGTTCGCTCTAGGGATTACAATTTGCATTTTATCTCAGTCTGCTTCATATTAATACTTAATTCTCGTAAAACATAGAAACTTTGCTTTAAAATACTTCCATTTCCACCTTCCTCCTTTGTGTTATTATTGTCACGTTCATATTACATCTACATATTACAAACCCCCAAATCTGCTGTCATTGCTTTATACACACTACGTCTTTAAAAGATGTTAAAAGAAAAAAATTCATCTATAAACTCTTCGTATCAAGCCACACATTTACCGTTTTCTGTGTTCCTCATTTACTCCCGCAGATTCCAGTTACTGCCTGGTGTCATTTCCTTTCAGCCTGAGGAAGTTTCTTCACTGCTTCTTATAACGCAGATCTGCTAGCCAAGAATTCTCTCAGTCTTTATTGACCTGGGAATACCTTTATTGCACCTTTATTATTTGGATTTGGGCATTTGGGTTAACAGTCATTTTTCTTCCAACTCTTTGAATATGTGCTTCTACCCTGGCCTCCATCATTTCAGATAAGAAGTCCCTGCCATTTGTTGGTGCTCCCTCCAAGTGTGAGTCACTTTTCTAGTTGCTGCTTTTGAGATTTTTCTCTTTGTCATTCAGCTTGACTCTAACTTGTGGAGGTACAGATTGTGTTTGTATTTATCCTACCCATGATTCTTTCGGCTTCTTATACTTACAAACTAGTATTTTTACCAAATTTGGGATGGTTTTGACAATTATCTTTAAGAAAAGAACAAAAGCGAAAGAACTATCAGAGTGCACGTGCACTCACCAGAGACAGAGAGAGCAACCCCTCCCCTAACAGGACATAGTCATGTCTCAATCCTTTTCCCTCCCTTTCCCCATTCCACCAGGATTTGGTTTTCAAGACAGTGGGGCCAGTTCTCAAACCACGCTCAGCCACGTGGGATCCAGCTTTCCAAGCGCAGTGCTTAACTACTGCACCATGGGGCTGACCGGTCATTAGTGTTTAAAAACAATTTTTCTGGGGCTGGCAGGTGGCATGGCAGTTAAGGCATTGGACTCCCATGTGGCCCACTACAGTTTGAGTCCCAGACCTGGCAGCTTGCTTTCTCACTCGCTCTCTCTTTCGTCCAATTTAAAATAAGTAAGTAAATGAATATATAAAATTAAGTGATTTTTAAAATAATTCCTCTATCTCTTTGCTGTGGTCTTCTTCTGGTTAGGACTTGCATCACATGTGTATGGCATGGTTTGTGTTACTTTATAAGGATCTCCGAGAATCTGTTTTTCCTTCTTTTTAAAAATCTCTATTCTTCAGATTGGATATTTTCTATAGTCTTCCTTCAAATGCACTTACTGTTTCTTCTGCTACCTCAAATCTGCTGTTGAGATCCTCTAGTGAATTTTTCAGTTTAGTTACTGAACTTTAAACTCAAAAACTTCCATTTGACTTTTTAATATTTTCTATCTCTTTGAAATCCTCTATTTGTTGAGTCATTTTTGTCATAAGTCCCTTTAATTATTTAAATTTATTTTTTGTTTTTGTTTTTGTTTTTGTTTTTCAAGAGAGATTTTTGCTATAAGGCATGTGCACTTGTGAGAAATTATCCTGGGTGGAATAGCCACGCCGCAATCCCTTCTCCTCCAGTCTCCTCTCGGGATCTTGGGCACGCACACACACACACCCAGCATCGATTTTAAGTTGCCGGGTCCGGGACTTGAGCCGCAGTTGACTATGTGAGAGTCCAGTGACATAACCATTACGCCATCTGCTGGTCTTTCTTTTAGTTCTTTAATATCTTTGCATTCACTTTTTTTAAGACTTCATCTACTAAATCCAAAATCTGGAGATATTCAGAGAGAGTTTTTATTGACTTTTTTTCCGCATTTGAGTCAGACTTTCTTTTCCCTTGTACCTCTGTCTTGGTAAAAACTGGGCATTTTCGGGGCCAGCAGATGGTGTAGCGATTACGTACCTGAACTCCGACATGGCCGACCACAATTCACGTCCTGGACCCGGTGGCTTGAAACTCACATTGGACATGTGTGCATGCCTGTCCAAGATCCCAGGAGGAAAACGGAGAAGGGGTTGGGGCACAGTCATTCCCCCAGCGGGTGATTCTCTCTCTCTTTCTCTTTCTCTCTCACCAGTGAGCACACATGCCCTAAGGCAAAAACCTCTTTAAAAACACACACAAAAAACAAACAAACAAACAAACAAAAATACCAGCTGGGCATTTTCAGTAACACACTGCAGGAGTCCTGGGTTCTCACTTTTCCACATGAATGTGCTGTAGTTAAATTGCTTGATAAATGGCCTGAGGTAAATCTGTGGACTCTGTCTCCCTCATGGTAGGTGGCCGCCAATATCTGCGTTACATTTGCTTTGTATTCCTGCTTTCGCTTTTAAAGCTGGCCTCTGAGGGCCACGCGTGTTTCTCTGTAATCCAGTAACCAGCTGGTTATTGGACTTGCGTCGTGTGCAGACCGAGAGCCGGCGAGGCTTCCATTCTCTGCCTGTCGGCTATGCAGGGGGAGGCGCTGTCTGTGTTCAGGTTGTTTTGGTCAGCCCTGGCCTCTGCTTTCTGCTGGCCCCTTCGTGCCATCTGCACGTGCCCACAGTCTTCGGGCTGGGTGGGTGTCCTGTGCTCTCTCTGGCCTCCACGGCACGTGCATGCAGGCGCCCTAGATGGGATGCGTTTGCCCCAACTGTGCTGCAACCTCAGAGAAGCAGAGCATTTCTCCGCCCACTCGCCTGCTGCCAAGGTTGGGGGTTCCACTGCCAGCGCTGCCGGGTGGGTGCTGCCCACGGCTCACGGCTGAATGAACCACGTCTGACTGCGTCAGCAGAGCTGCTGCTCCTGTGCCATGCCCCATCCTGCCAAAACCTCCATGAAGACTGAGCTGAGGGCAGTGGGGCGGAGCGGGCCTGAGCAAGACCCCCGACCAGCCCTGTCTTTACCCAGAGTGCAGCAGTTTCCCAGGCGTAAGCATGTTCCTGGTGCCGCGTGTCTTTGGGCAGTTTCCAGAAGCACAGAGATGGCTGTTTTTGTCAGTTTTGTCCAGCTTCATCGCTGTGTTTCGGGGAGAGGATTTGCTCACCTCCTCATTCAGCCATAGCTGGAAGTCGTGCCTCCCAACTTTTCATTTCGAGTCTCCACTGTCTCCCCATCTCCTGCTAGGATACGGGCACCATCCCGCAGCCAACACCCCTTCAACCCCTTTTCAAATACGGTCAGAATAAAGAGGGAAAGGCTGAAGTTACAGCTGGCTGGCTGAGCAGCGCCTGGAGTTACGCCTGACACGTGGCGTGTGTAAGGACAGAGGAGGAAGGTCAGGTGGCCTTCTGCAGACCTGAGCCAGTAAGAATACAGGGGGGAACAAGCTCAAGGGGCAGTGGGGGATGGACAAGGCTCAGCAGTGCTGAACCGGGGAGCCCTGGAGCTCAGACGGGCACCGTTCCATCCTGCAGCGCAGGCCGCTGGGTCCGGGGGGCTCTTCTTTTTCTCCTGCTCCATTTCCTCTCTTTCTTATCCTCCCTCCAACTGTTCTTCTCTTCCTTTCTTTTTCTTTTTTCTTTCTTTTTTTCATTCCTTCTTTCTTCTTCCCCTTCTTCTTCTCTTTTCCATCAGAAGAGGGATATGACGCTGCTACCAGACTAAGATTAGTAATAAATACTGGCACTGAGATTGGCTGTCACCGCTTACAGCTCCCTTCAGCACGGGGACCTGGTTTAACCCCTAAAGCCGCTGTGAGCTGTTCATGTTCCCGTTTTACAGACGAAGAAACGAGCTCAAAGGCGCTGTCATTCCATCGCCCTTCCCAGCCCCTAAGTGGTGAGGCTGTATCTAAGCTGGGCTCCCCAAAAGCAGAGCGAGGGCTTGGGCGCACATGGCCCAAAGCTATGCTATTGGGTCATTGGAAAGGTCATGACACAGTTTTGCATTAAAAAAAAAAAACCACAGAAAAATACATCATGACTTTTCCAATGACCCAACACATGCTATGACCTGAAACCCCCAAGATTTATCTCCTACCCAGCACGGGGGAGTATGTGAGCTGGACAGGCCTAGAATTGAGGTGTAGGAAAACACAGCCCCAGTGCAGAGGCGGGGGCCGGGGGCACACTAAGAGATAGTGGATTCCAGAAACAAGTGAAAATGCCCATTGCATGGTGGTCCCAGAGGGGGCCTGCTGCTAAGACCCCTCAGCGGGTGCTGAAGCCCCCCATTCTCACAGGGGAGGAAGGGGCAGTGCGAGTTTGCAGGGACGGCCATAACACAGTCCCGCAGGCAGAAAGCTGTCTGCTCACAGTGCTGGAGGCTGGAGCCCGGACTGCAGGGGTGGCTTCTCCCAGGACCTCTTCCCTGGCTGTGGATGGTCATTGGCTTGTCCCTGCGTCCTCGCACGGCCTTCCCTCTCTGCATGTCTCTGTCCTGATCTCCTCTTCTTGCAAGGACATCACTCCTACTGGAATAGGGCTCACCCAGACACCTTGGTTTAACTTAATCACCATTCTCAAGGCCCCGCCTCTACAGCCACACGCTGAGGCGCTGGAGGAGGTGAGGGCTCTGATGTGTGCACACTGCGGGGACGCGGTCCAGTCCCCTTGATTTCCGGGGCTCTGAGCTGCGTGTTCCCTGAATGGTGAAGGGTCTGTGCCCAAAGAGGCTGGCGGAACCCTGGCAAGCGTCTAGACATGCTGTGGGTATGCTGTGCAGACGCTCTGCCCTGGGGAGCCGAGCGGAAACCCACGCTTCCACCACCCGCAACCAAGCGGAGTGAGGGCTGAGTCAGCGGCTCCATGGAGAACCAGTTCCCTACGATTTCTGTGCCATCGCGTCTGGGAGAAATGCCTTGCCCCTGAGAACGGTTGTGAGATGGGTGAGCCACCGTGAGGGCTCACGGCCCTCTGCTCTCTGCAGCTTGGGCTCCCGTGTCACCTCGTTGACGGCCGCCCAGCTCTGCAGACAGAGCGGCCGTCCCCATGGGCAGATGGGGAAGTGGAAGATCAGGCAGGTCAGTGACTTCCCAGGGCCGAG
Organism: Tupaia belangeri chinensis; assembly: GCF_000334495.1. Classification (NCBI taxonomy): domain Eukaryota; kingdom Metazoa; phylum Chordata; class Mammalia; order Scandentia; family Tupaiidae; genus Tupaia; species Tupaia belangeri. Next base: position 393,003 of record NW_006159696.1, read on the forward strand.
GGCGCATGAGGCAGGACCACCCCAGTCTGAGCCGCCCCATCTACGGTGCTCATTCACAGTCTGCCTTTAGGGACCTCCGCTGCACCCCATCAAACCCCCATGCCCAGATCTGAATGTGCCCCTCTGGCTGCCCACAGCAGCACAGAGCCAGTGGACAGACTCTTCTCTCAGCAGGTTAGCTGGCAGAAGGAATGCACTAGCTGGTTACCATAGAAACAAGGGTGGGCAGAAGCACCAGAACCCCCGTGGACCTGGTGACATATTATAGGAGCCCATGACACGGACTTTCAGAACCTGCCCCGCATGGCTCCTGAGACGAGGGCTCAGCCCAGTGTTCAGTGAGGAAAAGGTCCCCACTCTCTCCCTCCTCTGCCCACTCCAGACTCCCACTTCCTCTTAGCCTCGTGGGATGGCCCAGTCCCTGCACCCATGCAAGGCTTCTGCACATACCAACAGAAGTTGGCCCAGCCCTTTCGTGGTCAGTCCACAGGGAAGCCAGCCCTTGCATCCTGCCTCTGAGATCACTTGCCAGTTCCGGAAAGGCAGATCAGTCCTCGGAGAAGTCAGGCCTGGGGTCTTATTCCATGATCTGAACCCAGTGACGTAATCGCTCCACTTGGGCTGCTCAGCGCAAGCAGGAGACCATAACAGACGCTGTCTTGTAGAACTGTGGGAAAGGTGAAGTAGCTAATAAGAGCAGGACTCGAGGCAGGGCACAGGGTAACCCTGGGTGAGTAGGAATTCCCTCCCAGACAATCAGATGTTGCCACTCGCCTCTGAATGTGAGCTGTTGTCCTCAGGGATTTTGGAAAGCAGGGTGGAGTGGTGGGGAATCTGAGTACAGGGGCCTGATACTTGACCTGGAACCCAGTCCTGCTTCTCCGGTGTGAGACCTGCCCACTGAGAGGGCTCTCTGCAGACACGAAGGGACCTGGAGCCCTTCAGGGGAGCTAGGCTGAGAAACTGGCTACTCAGGTCCCTAACAGAGGGCTGAGGATTCCCTCAGTCGTGGCAAATGGAGACACAGGAAACAAAACCGACAAACACCCTTGCCTCCTGAAGCTCATGCTCACCTCTCTGTGATCGAGTGGAAGCCTGGAGGAGACCGTCCTTTGAAGCCCTCCATGTGGGTAATGTGTTTCTGGCAGGTGAATCAGGATCTTCCAGGGATCAGGGTGGGAGGTGCAATAGGAACTGTTTGTAAAAAAGGATAATCAAAAAAGAAAGAGAGAGAGAGAGAGAGAGAGAGAGAGAGAGAGAGAGAAAGGGAGGAAGAAAGAGAGGAAGGGAGGAGGAAGGAAAATGATTTGGGGGGACAGCCAGTGACATGGTAGTTAAGGCAGATAAGACTCCATATGTCCCACTGCACCGTTTGAGTCCTGGACCCAGCGACTTGAAAAACATATTAGACACATGTGCATGTGTGTCCAAAATCCAGAAAGGAAGGAAAAAATGGAAGAAAAGAGACTGGCTCTATTACCCTCCTCTAGCCCAGAGGCATAATTTAAGAAAAGAAAAAAAAGACTTTGAATACTCTGATGGCTGTTGGAGATGAGCCTGATCAAATGACATAAATAAAATGATGCTAAAAACATAAGTAGCAATGCTTTTCTTCAAGACTGCACAAAGTAAATAGCATCTTCTATTCTATGTATATTTCACTTTAAACTGAAGATATAAAAATAGAGAGAAAATTATAAAAAATAGCTTAGAAGATAATAAAATTAACAATATTCCTTTTTAAAGAATTATTTAATTTTATTAATTATTGTTATTAGTTTTAATTTGCTTTAGGGCACTTGTGTGTGTGCACTAGAGAAAGAAAGAGAGCAGAGAGAATGGAAGGAGGGAGGGAAGGAAGGAAGGAAGGAAGGAAGGAAGGAAGGAAGGAAGCTAGTTAACATGATGCAGCAGTTATAAAAATTGAAAGATCCTGGCTTCTGGCTTCATCTTTGACGTGTAAAAAGCTTAGAAAGTTTAATTATCAGCAAGGGAAAAGCTAAACAAACTTAAAACTATTGACTGTCTTGGCCTCTGGCACCTACAGATACCACAAACATTAAATACAGTTCTTAGCCAGATAATATAAAACCTCACACTGAGACCCTCCAGAGAACCGGCAGGGGTCACAGGACAAACCGCCACTCCAAGGGACAAACCGCCACTCCAGAACCGGAGAGATAGGTGGACAAGAGCAGCCTCCAGAGCCAGGACGGGAGGAGCTCACGGGAGACTGGGGTAGGCTGCTGGAAGCTGACTGTAGATTGGCTTAAGGGGGAGAAAACCCTGGGGTCTGTAGTCTTTCAGGGACCCTCACACTTCCTGGCTTTTACTTCCAGGAAGGCTCTCAGGTTCTCAAAGGGCAGAAACAAAAAACATCCCTTGGCTTTCCAGCAGGGGAAGTGATCGTTTCTAGATACTCCCAGAGCATTCTCCATAGCAGAGACTACTTGCCAAGAGCGAGGACCGCGCAGCACTCCTCCACCTGGGCGAAGGGCGAGCAGGGCTCCGCCTCCCTTTCTCTCACCTCCAGGGAGAAAGCGATTAAAGTAAAGCTTGGGAAGATCGCAGGCAGACTCGCAGAAAGACTGAAATGGCATCATAAATAGGAGGAGTCTTCGAGAAGTTCATGGAAATGCAGAGATTGGCCACACTGTACCTTAGGGTAGGTACCTAAGACATTGTTTAAAATATAACCAAAAAATTGAAATATTTAGCTATAGCTCTAGCAAAAGAGGTACAAGATCCATATGCAGAAAACACTATAAACACTAACTGAAAAAAATCAAGAGACTGAAGTAAATGGAGATATATTCTGTGCTTATATTCTGTGATCATGGATTGGAAGAGTCAGTTATTTCCAACCTGATCCATAGATACAATAGAATCTCAATCAGAATCTTGGCAAATACTGTTATGGGTATTAGTATAGTGATTCTGAAGTATATGTGGAAAGGAAAAAAGACCTAAAATAGTCAACATAGAAATTAAGAAAAACAGGGAACCAGCAGTTAGTGTAATGGCTATGTCACTGGACTCCTACATAGTCAACTGCGGTTCGCATCTTGGACCCGGTGGCTTAAAACTCACGCCGGGCGCGTGTGCATGCGTGCCCAAGATCCCGAGAGGAGAATGAAGGAGAAGGGATTGTGGCGTGACCATCCCCCCTGGGGGGTGATTTCTCGCTTTCTGTCTCTATGTCTCTCTCTGTCTGTCTGGCAAGCGCACGCGCCCTAGAGCAAAAACCTCTCCCCCCCAAAAAAAAAGAAATTAAGAAAAACAGCCAAGTTAAAGCGCATTGCCTAAATTCAAGATATATTCTAAATTTATAGTAACCAAGATAGTGTGGTACAAAATAACCACATAGATGAATGAAATCAAGTAGACAGCCCAGAAATAGACCCACACAAATATAGTCAATTGATCTTTGACAAATAAGCACAAGTAATGCAATGGAGAAAAGAGTAACAACTATGGCTGGAACATGCAAATATATATATATATATATATTTCAACTTTAAAACAAATCTTATATCTATTACAAATATTAGCTTAAAATAGGTGATAGGTTTGGGGCCAGTGGGTGGCATAGTGGTTAAGGTACTGGACTCCTGTGTGGTCAACTGTATGTAGTTCAAGTCCCAGACCTGGCAGTTTAAAACTCACACCAGGCACATGTGCATGTGTGCCCAAAATTCTGAGTGAAGATGGGAGGAGAAGGGATTGTGGTGTGGCCATCCTCCTCTGGGGGGTGATTTTTTTGCTTTCTGTCTCTCTGTCTCTCTCTGTCTCTTCAGTGAGCGTACATGCCCTATAGCAAAAATCTCTCAATAAAAATGTGGGGGGGGAGGGAGAGATAGATCTAAATGTAGGACACAAAATATGAAATTTTGTTAGGCCAAAACAGCAAATCTAGATGAAGTTAGGTTGGCAATGAGCTTTTAGATACAACACCAAAAGCAGGAGCCATAATGATAACAATAATAAAACTTTATTAAAATTCAATACATATGCTCTGAGGAAGTCACTTTGAAGAGAATGAAAAGACAAGTCATAGACTGAGAGAAAATACCTGCAAAACACATTTTTGTTTTTGAGTTATATGAGTTGATTGTAGTCTAGATACAAGCCCACTCTCCATTGTATGATTTGCACAGATTTTCACCCATTAAGTAGGTTTATTTTCCCTTTTCTGATAGTCTTTGAAAGCAGATAAGTTTTTAATTTTGATTAAGTCTCATTTAATCATATTTTTAATTTACTTTTCTCTGTTTTTAGTCTTGTATCTGAGAAGTTAATCAAAGATTACAAAGATTTACTCCTATGTTTTCTTTTAAGAATTTTATGGGTTTAGCTACTATATAATACTTAAGTCATTGATACATTTTTAATTAATTTTTCCATATAATGTGATGGAAAAATCCAACTTAAATTTTTTGCATGTGAATATCAAGTTGTTCCAACACCATTTATTGAAAGAATTATCCTTTCCTCTTGAATGGTCTTTGTACCCTTACTTAAAATCAGTTGACCATAAAGTGTTTATTTAAAACACTTTAAAATCAGTGACCATAGAGTATTTATTTCTCAGCTCTTGATTTGATGCCAGTACTGAAGTGTTCCTTGGGATCCAGGATTTTCAGTGCTTAATCCAGGATAGTCCTGCAGTTGTGCAGAGCTCTACCAACCGCTGTCCATGTTCCTCTTTAATTCCTCTAAGTTTGCATTTTATTGCTTCTCAACCCCTCAAATGCTGGAATGCTTCTTTCCTTTTGATTATCAGTATAAAATCATTACATGCTCATGGAAGAATTCAAACAGTGTGAGAAAGTTTATACAAAAACAAATGACTCCAACTTTCATTCCCACTCTGCAGCGATAACTACCTGTTATATCCAGAAAATTTTGATGCATTTATGCATCTTTGTTTTTTTCACATTTTATTTATTCACAAAAGATTTTAATTAATCTAAATACTTTCAATAGCAAATGCAGCTGATATACATATTTATGAACACATTCTGACTTAGGCATAAACCTCACTGAGTAGAATGAACATACTATAAAGTAGCACCTAGCTGGGGCTATATACTGCAAGCATTAAATAGGTATTTTTTTGATTTCAAGAAAAACAGCTTTAGTTTTAATAGATCAAAATCAAAAAATGTTGGGACCAGCAGATGGCATAACGCCTACGTCACTGGACTCCCATGTAGTCAACTATGGTTTGAGTCCCAGACCTGGTGGCTTAAACTCACGCCAGGCACAGGTGCGTGCGTGCCCAAGATCCCGGGAGGAGAATGGAGGAGAAGGGATTTCGGCATGGCCATTCCCCCTTTGGGGGTGATTTCTCACTTTCTGTCTCTGTCTCTCTTTGTTCTTCTGGCGAGTGCACACACCCTATAGCAAAAATCTCTCCAAAATAAATTTTTTTTAAATGTTAAGAGAAACTTGCTTAAGATTTAAAGCTAGGGAAAAGGTTAGAATTGAGTTCAGACAGTAGGTAGATGAACCTATCAACAGTTCAAGAGAGGACAAAAATCCTTACATCTGGAAAACAGTGCATAGAATAAAATCAGTAATGTTTTAGTCAAAAGTCATAAAATTCTATTTCACCAGTTCAGTCTCATGCAATTAATCTCTCTTCTGTTGAGTTTGCAGTGTTATTGTGGTCTGATTTTTTTAAATTCTGGAAGTTGACATTCAACGTTATTATTGCTCTTTCCAGACTTGTCCCTACCATTAAGCTGGCCATTCTCTTGGTTGTTTTCCGTACTCTTATTTCTGGGTCTGACTTTAGCTTTCCTGGTGTAGCACTCCCTTCAGAACTTCTTGGAGAGCTGGTCTGGTATTGGTAAGTTCTTACAGGTTTTGTTTATCTGAGAATGTTTTTGTCTTTTTTTCCGTATGAAGGATAATCTTGCCAGGATAGTATTCTTGGTTGAAATTGTTTTTCATGTAATGCTTTGAATATATTTTCCCATTCTTTCCTTGCTTGCATTATTTCTGATGAAAGGTCTGATGTTAGCCTGATGGGATATCCTTTGAAAGTAACTTGACATTTTCTCTTGCCAGTTTTAATATCTTTTAATATCTTGTCTCTGTCCATGGTTTTGGTCAATCTGGCTATGCCTTGAAGAAGATCTTGGGGGGTCCTTTGTACTTCCTGGGTCTAGATATTTGAGTGCCTCTCTGGGTTTGGAAAGTTTTCCTCCAGGATTTCATGGACTAGATTACCAATGCCCTTATTAGTCTCTCCACCTTCTGGGATACCGATTATCTGGATGTTTGGGTGTCTAATGGTATCTAGTACTACTTGTATATTATTCTCATTTGGGGGAGTTATTTTCTCAGTCTTCTTGGTGATTTTTCTAGGTCAGAGGTTCTGTCTTCTACATCTGAGATTCTGTCTTATGCATGATTTAATCTGCCTTTAATACTTTCAGGGTAGGTTTTCATCTCCTGTACCATAGCCTTCATCTCTTCATCTCTCAATTCCATTTGATTCTTTCTTATGGTGTGTTTTTCCTCTTTCGGATGGTGCAAGAACTTCCTTGTCCTGGAACTTGTCTCTTTTCTCCTGCATCTTCTGCAGTTTGTTGTCTCTCTTCTCTTGCATCTCTGTTAGTTTTACTATAAATATTCTAAATTATTTATCTGACATTTCCATGAGTTCCTTTGTTTTGTCTGTGAGGGTGAGGAGTTATTCTTTTCCCTTTGGGGAGAGAGATTTTCTTGGCTTCTCATACTACTTGTGCCTCTGTGGTGGTTTCTGGTCATCTGATGGATTATACGTTTTTTTCTAATTTTTGGAGTTAAATCTGAGTGTGCAGAGGGGTGCAGGAGGAGGTGATCTGCAATTGCTGTGTAGTACCGTTTTTCTCCCTTTGTACAACAGACTCTGTGGGAACTGAGAATTACCCTGACCCTAACTGTGCACCTAAGCCTGTTCTGGAAACTCAGTGTGTGGAGGCTGAGCAGAAAAGTGAAAAAGGTAAAAGAGAACAAAGAAAGAACAAGACAAAAACAAAAACAAAAACAAAAACAAAAATTAAAGCAAAAAATGAAAACCATACAGTGTGAGTTGCTTAGAGAGCTCCAAAGTAGACTACTTGTGATTGGCCTGTCCTGGGGAGGAGGGGAACGTGAGGATTAGCAAGATAAAGGAGTCAGAGGCCTAAGAAGAAGTTTAGAAATTTAAAAAATAATAATTGGAGACAGACAGAGAGAATACAGAGGGTGCTCTAACTGGCTAGATCTTGGGGTGATTGGCCTGTTCAATGGGGTGGTGGAATGTGAGCGTTAGCAAGATAAAAGAGTCAGAGAGCTAAGAAGAATTTTAAAAATTAAGAAGAAAAAAATATTAAAGAGGAAGCGATGGAGAGAGACAGAGAGAACACAGAGGATGCTGTACCTGGCTAGACATTGGGGTCAGGAGGGTCAAGTCTGGGCAGAAAATCTTCTGTTGTCCTAGTCCCTAAAAGGGGCTGCTCAGAGCTCAAAGGTAGACAGCTTCTGATTGGCTCGTCTTGGCTAGATCTTGGGGTCAGGAGGCTGAAGTCTCACGTCTTTGCTTTTGATAAGAACACAAATGGACTTGTAGCTCACGTATAGTTGAACAGCTCTGAAAGCTGCATAGTGTCTACTGTCTGACTGTACCGTTACTGCTCAGCAGTCCCCGTAGGTCGGCCTCCAGGCTGAGTCTCCTGCAAAGCAGACTGAGATGGAAATTAGTCTGTAGGGAATTTCTCAGGATGACACCCATGGAGAAGGCAGGACACAGGCCTGTACAGAGAAGTTGGACTATGAAGCATGTAGAGCAATGGCCTCATTGGTTCTATACTTAGCTCTGAAGCTGGGGTGGACCTTGTCCTAATTGGAGGCAAGAAGACCGGGCCCCTGTATCCCCTCAGTGTCCACCTATCGGCAGCAGCTGCCCTCAGGAAGGGAGTGTACCCTAAGCAAGGAAATCCTAGGGGAGGTGAAGGCTGGGAGCTGTGCGTCATGGCTGGGCCTAGACTCTTCAGTCCCAGGGCCATTTGGGTGGTGGCAGCAGAGACCACTGCAGGTCCTCTCTAGATTTTTACTGTCACCAACAATGCCGTGATGACTCCTTTCTCGCAAGGCAAATTCCTGGTGGAAGTCGAGTCTGGTCAGGAGTATGCACTACACTGCTCCCCTAGTTGGATCAGCTGCCACCCCATCATCGGGTCCAATTCCCTGGGGTGATGGATGGGAAGGCAAGCTGTATCCCCTAATTGCAAGACACATCACTGTGGCCCATGTCCTAGTTGCACCAAAGAAGATGACTCCCTGGGGCTGCATGGAGAATGGGGAGGACTTTAGGTCCACTCTGTGATAAGGGCTGTCGGTTATGAGTGCGCTTTATCATACAATTAAGGCCATGACTCAGCAACTTTGAAAAAGTCCTTACCCTTTAGATTTGCTAACAAGGGGCAGCAGGAGAAATCAAATGCCTGGAAAGCACATTTCCCGGCTGTGGAGCTGTTTGGAGGCCCCCGGGGTAAAGGGGTGGAGCCAACACAACACAGGCAGCGCCATCACTCAGGTACCATAGGGTGGACACCTGCGCCCAGATGAAGACAGGGCCGCTGGTGCTTCTCAGCTCTGCAGGCTGAGGCTGAGATGCCGGCCCAGCCCCCACTGGCTGGTGACCCGGTGCTCATTACTCACCACCTGGGCTTTGCGTCCTCCTTAAGAGAGGGATTGACGGAAATGTCTTTAGGTGGCCATGTGTGTGAACCAGGACAGGGAGCTAGGCTTATGGTGGGTAACAGCAGGGGTAACTCTAAAATAACAATCGTAGCAACCGCTGAGGGCAGACTGCCACCTGCACACAACTGGCCATGTCGTGCTCCTGGCCATGTCCCTGCTGGTCCTGGGATGAGGCAAGTACAGAACTGGGAAGGCAGGGCCATCCTGGAAGGCCCGAGGTGGCCTGAGAAAAAGGCAGCTCACATCTCCAGCCAAGGCCTGGGCAGTGCTTTCTGTAAATGACAAAGGTGCCCCTTTCCAGGCTGAGCCGGCCTCATGCCCAGGCCCTACAGCTTGTCAAGCAGAACACCTGGTGACCTGAAGGAGGTGCTCACGTGCTCCTCGGGCAGCCACACTGTAGATAGGCCCCTGAGTGCCCAGCCTCCCACCCCCGAGTCCTGACAGTGCGTGTCCAAAGTCCCTGGGTCTGAACCTTCCATAAACACCTAGGATGCTGGTGGAGACTGAAATTCAAAACTGGAAATTTGTGAGTAGAGTGAGATGCTGAGGGCATAAGTCAGGCTGCTCCCCGGTGCCCTCCCCTGCACAGTCCTGTGTGCCCAGGTCTCCACGGAGCAGCTGTTCTCTCCTTAACCCTGTCTTGGGCACAGGTCCAGAAAGGGAATGGGACAGGCCCCACCTCTGAAGGCCTGCACCCACAGGAAGGACAGACATCCTCGGACATCAGTCACCCTCTCTGACTCTCTGACACCATCCAGGTGTCTGACAATTCAATTCAATTCAATTCGGACACTAGCTACTGAGCCCTACTGCCTTCCAGGTAAGGGCTGAGTCCCACCAGACTGCCCCTACTTAGAACACCTGGGGCAAATGGGGTCCCCCGACTACGCTCATTTCTGCCTTACGAGGCAACACGTTCCAGGGTCCCCATGGCCCCTTCGCAGGTTCCATAATTCGCTAGAACAATGTGCATAGTTGAGAACAACGCTTTAAATTCGGACACTAGCTACTGAGCCCTACTGCCTTCCAGGTAAGGGCTGAGTCCCACCAGACTGCCCCTACTTAGAACACCTGGGGCAAATGGGGTCCCCCGACTACGCTCATTTCTGCCTTACGAGGCAACACGTTCCAGGGTCCCCATGGCCCCTTCGCAAGGTTCCATAATTCGCTAGAACAATGTGCACAGTTGAGAACGCTTTACTCACACTCATGGCTAGTTCTGAAGGACACGACTCAGCAAGGGCAATGGAAGGGGTGCACAGGGCACAGAACGGAGGGGAGGCCACAGCACCCACCTGCACCTCCACGTGTTTGCCGACCTGGAAGGACCCGGTCATGTACAGGGCCGTACGGAGATCTCGCTGTGTAGACGTGATGGGTGAAATCACTGGTTGGAGGTCACTGAACTCAACCTCCAGCCCCTCTTCCTCGCTGGACGCCAAGGGCAGGGCTGATGTCTCAGTCCTCTAGTTACTAAGCTGTTCTGGCGACCAGCCCTCTTCCTCCCTGATTCACCCCACTAATGTGGATTTGGGGTTAATAGAAGATGCTTCCCCAACCCCTACCGCTCAGGAAATTCCAAAGGTTTAGGGGTCTGTGGCAAGGAACCAGGTACAAAGACCAAATGTTTATTTCCTGTCACTCCAAACCTTCCAGGCAAGCATCCCAGAGCCAGGAGGTCCGTCCCTCCCATGCTGGGACCTTCCATGGTGCTCATCCTAGACTGCAAATACACACGCAGCAGGAACTTCCAGAAAGCCCCATGGATGTTGGCATGGGGCTGGCACAGTAGACGAAGCTTCAGTTCTGAAGGCCAACACTCAACTAATGTCAGTGTGGCCCCCCCAGCTGCCACCATTTGCTGAAAACCCACCGGGCTTAGGGGCCAACTAGAAACTCCACCTATTTTTCACAAGTCTTCACAATAACCCTGACAGATAGATATTACTAGTCCTGACGAGGCCTCCTGGGCGAGGTGCCCTGGGGTAAGTGGAGCAGGTGGGGAAGTACTCTCTGTTCTAGGTGACGACGGTGTCATGGGGCCATGCGATGCTCATATGAACACGCTCCCTTGTCAGGGTCCCACAATGGCTGAATGTGGGTAGGTGTAGAGCAGAAAGCATCCCCTCGGGGCCTCGAAGCTGAGGCACAAGCAGATCTTCCCTGTCCCTGGTTTGGCTGTGGCCAGAAGGGAAGCCCAGAAAAACAGGCATGTGAGTGTTGGGGAGAGGCCCCACTTTTGCAAAAAGGGGCAGCATGAGCCCCATCTGGTCTAGTTCCTGCTAGAATCAGCCGGCCTTGGGCTGCAGAAAGTCAGGGAAGTGCCTCAGGGGAAATGCAGGGTAACAGTGCAGAAGGCCTGGTCTTCCTTCGCCTGCGCACGCGAGTGTGCCCTGTAGCATAGCGGGGCAGCGTCACCTTCTGATTATGGTGTAAGTCCTAGAGACAGACAGACCTGGATTCAAATCCTGGTCCCACCTGACTGCTTGACCTCCCACAGCTGTACCCAGACCCTCAGCCAGACACAAGGGACGCGGACACATCTGACAGCGCTAAAGTGCTTAGCCAGGCGGTCCGCACACAGCACGTCCCCTAAGTGTTATGTGATCATAACCTGAGATTTCACCCCTGCTCTCAGGGTTGAGTCAAGTCAAGAGAAAGGAGCTCATTAGCAGGGACTTCCTCTATGACCTCACAGTCCCAGGAGGGAGGTATTGTCCCTATTTTACATATGAGGAAGCTAGGCTCAGAGCGGACCAGTGACTGGCCCAAGTTCACACAGCAGCCCATAGGTAGGTGACGGATTTGAACTGGAGTTTCATGGGTCCCAAGGTATGCATACTCTCCAGGATTCCGAGGTCACGTGGCGTCTCTGCGCTTGATGCAGAACTCGAGCTTAGATGGCCTCAGCTACGCTTGCCATTAGGAACAGCCCTCCCATTGGGGTTAGCGTTCGGTGGGACGCCCTCAGCTCCCCATGCTGCGCACGCTGCCGGCGTGGTGAAGAGAACTTTTCCTTCTCTCAGTTGGCTCCAAATAGCTCTCTCTCTCCTGACCCGGGCGTATTCTCTCAGATCTGAAAGAAGCCAGGGAGGATAGTGCAGTCTCTGCATTTTCCAAAGGAGAGGACAGATCTGGACAGGGGAACGCCTTGGGCTAGATGAGTCTCAGAATGCTAGGATGGGGCCTGGGGTTCGGGTGCCAGGCGTTTAATGCCTATGTTTTCCTGGTAATGACGTGCCATGTACCCCTCATCTGACCTGCTCCATGGCGCTTGCTGGAAGGTGTCCCGGTCCCTGCTTTAAAGACTGGCAAAGAGGCACGGACAGGTTCGCTGGTGTGCCCACCAAGCAGAGCTTGCCCACGGCTGCCCTGGCACGGGAAGCCCAGTGCGACAGCAGAGGCTGACTGGGGAGGAGTAACTGGAACACACACACGCACCCCGACGTTAAGGAATGTGCTTCAGCCTGGAGAAGTGGCCGCTATTCATTTTAGGAAGTGGCATTTTGTGACTGACTTGACTTCCTCTTCAGAAATGAGGCCACATGAGTCATAGTGACCCTCTGGGACCGGTTCCCCTTCAGAATGTGGTCCTGGGACCGTTCTCACCATGGCACGTCCTGCGTCAAGCCCAGGCCCACTCCAGGGACCACACGGGGCACCTTAACCGGAAGCTTGGTGCTGGGTCCAGGTTTCTGTAGCAGCCAGGTCACCCCTTTACTCCAGAGGACAGAGGTGTCCCCTGATCCGGACAGCACAGGGACGCAGCGGGCTCCGTCACTCAGCCCACATTTTCGTGTCTGGGGAGAGGTCAACCTCTCTACGACAGCTCTCAGTCCCGGCCTCAGCCAGGGCACGGCTGCTCTGCCCGGGTGACTCAGTCTCTCACTCAGCCATAGTTACGAGAAGCCCTGGGACAGTCTACACAGGGGGTGACTTCTTTTCTAGAGGAACCCTGTGGGAGAGTTAAGACACACAAAGGGAGAACCCAGATTGCCGTCGTGCCGCTCGGAGACCCCCCCCTCCCCCCGGCACGGGCTGACCAGGTGGAGGCAGCAGAGAGCAGGCACGTTTCAGGTGCCCCACCGCCGGCCTCCAGGTCAGCCCCCG
>NW_006159696.1:406141-410817 GCF_000334495.1 Tupaia belangeri chinensis
CCGCAGCCGGGGCACGGCTGCTCTGCCCGGGTGACTCAGTCTCTCACTCAGCCATAGTTACGAGAAGCCCTGGGACAGTCTACACAGGGGGTGACTTCTTTTCTAGAGGAACCCTGTGGGAGAGTTAAGACACACAAAGGGAGAACCCAGATTGCCGTCGTGCCGCTCGGAGACCCCCCCCTCCCCCCGGCACGGGCTGACCAGGTGGAGGCAGCAGAGAGCAGGCACGTTTCAGGTGCCCCACCGCCGGCCTCCAGGTCAGTCCCCGGGGCAGGGCGCAGGCAGCAGAGAAACGGCAAGCTTGTCCTCAGAGGACCAGGCAGGACCCAACAGTCCCCAGAGGTGACCAGGCCAGGTAGTCCCTGCCTGAACCAGAGGCATGTTTTGCAAGTTGCTTGGGACCAGAGGCATTTACCTTTTTAAGAGGGAAAGTGAAATGATGACTAGACTTCATTAGTGACCAGAGTGAGACATTCCGAGAATAAGCGTGACTCTGGGGAGGAGCCAGGAGCTGTGCGTGAGGACGGCACCCCCAGGTGGCACAGCTCCAGCCGATGTCTGCCTCCCCTCTCACTGCGTCCTGTTACCTGTTTACCAGCCAGTGTACGGGAAGCCACGTGCCCTCCCTAGCGGAGGACCGAGTATGTGCCACGCATGGGCTGTGTGCTTCACTCCTGATCTCATTCCATCTTCACAGCAGCCCCGGGAGCTGGCCGTTACTACCCCGTTTTACAGCTGAGAAAACTGAGGCACCGAGAGAGAAAATGGTTTGTCCAGTCCACTCAGCCGGAGGTGGTGATGGATTTTGATCCCAGGATTATCTGATTCCAAAGTCCAGTTCTGTCCGTGAAGACACACTAACTCCCACCACGTGAAACCAGAAAAGATGTGCCGGACAGTGTTAGAGGCTAAGCACAGCTGGATGGGCAGAGAGTTGGTGGGGCTGGGAGGCCTCGGCCATAGGATTTGGTACATTCTGAGCTGTAAATGCCATCCATGCTGCACATGGACAGGAGTGGGCCCAAGGACCCATTTCCTCTGAAGTCACCCCTGCCCATTGGGGTGCCCCGTTACATCCACACCAAGAGAAACCTTGCAAAACTATGAACAGAAAAGCAATGTTTGAAAAGACACAAAATGACTGACCAAAACTCAATCCCACACTCTGAAGCCGTCAGAGTAGACTGAGCCGCTCCCGAGCAAACTCTCCCAACAGGTACAAGTGCGTGCACTGCCTTAGACCCATAGACGCATCCTTTGCTTTGAGCGGTGAAGATTCAACTTTGTGGGCCCATCCTCGGGCAAGAACGAACCGTGTGGGCCTGCCCAGAGTTTGCTGGGCTGTCATGGGTGCAGCAGAGCTGGCTCCTGCCCGGCACGAGCCCTGGAGTCGTGTGCTCACACACTTCTCGTGCAAGTCCTTACACGGCGCGTGGCCGTTGACACTCTCCCCACACTTGGAGTTTCCCACCGATCGTATCACTACCACCCACAGGTCAGGCAGAAGCTCTCGGCTCCATGTGACAGATGGAGACGCGGGATCAGAGATGAGGTCACTGGGACCGTGTCACTGAGCCGGAGTGACACTCAGGTCTTCCTGCTCTTGCTCCTCGTGGCTTCCCTGTGTCCCCACAGGGCAATGCTAGCACCTGGCCATGGAGATCATTCCCGTTTGCTTTGGCTGAGACCTTGACCGTCCCCTGCCTGGACCATCCCACACCTCTGCTCCCCGTATCCCGGACAGCCATCTGGCACTGGGGAGCGACTCTGCAGTGGGGGCTGCAATGGGGGTAGGAAGACAAACAAGCCGGGAGGCTATGGGTGGGGAGAGGGAAGAAGGCATACACCATGCCATGGCTCCTCCTGTCACGGCAAGCACAGTATGCAGCGCGCCCCTGCCCACAGATAGGCATCTAGGACGAATGTCTACACCACATTGACATGTGTATCCATGACAAGGCCTCTCCCTGCACCCATGAACTGGAAGCCTCACCCCCTCGAGGGAGGATACAGGCTCCCAGTCCCAGACACTGCAGCCCTCACTGTCCCCATCAGTGCAGAGCCCACTTGAGGAGAGAAGAGCAGGACACCCAAAGCCCTCTGGTAAATACCGTGAGCAGCAGCTCCTGCCGCCTGCCTTAGCCAGAAAGCCCTGCCCGAGGTGGCCACCGCCATTCCTGCAACCTCCGTACAGAACACCCGTGTGGCGAACTGGTACTCCCGTATGGTAGCTGCTGAAAGGAATTATTTGCAAACATGAATTCTAGCACCATTGTTATTTTCTTCCTTAAAATGTTAATGAAATTGTCTACAGAAAAGGATTTGTTTATCCTCTTTTAGTATAAATAGTATGTGGATGTATTTATCTCAAGAAGCGTTACTTACTGGTATACATTTATCTCCAGACTCATCAAGTTACATAAATTTTTTTTTTTTGAGAGATTTTCACTGTAGGGCGCGTGCGCTCGCCAGACAGACAGAGAGAGACATAGAGACAGAAAGCGAGAAATCACCCCCCAGGGGGGATGGTCACGCCGCAATCCCCTCTCCTCCATTCTCCTCTCGGGATCTTGGGCACACACGCACACGCGCCCAGCGTCGAACCGCGGTCGACTACGTGGGAATCCAGCGACATAGCCATTACGCTAACTGCTGGTTCCCGAAAGGACATACTTCTTTATGATGCCTTTCTATTTCTTTATTTTTCAGTAAGCTATCCTGTCTTACATTTTCACCTCATTTCTTTTGATTGGTTTAAAACCGCCTCATGTAAAAACGTCTGTTTCTAAACCACGGTTGTCATCTCTGTGTTTAGTAATAACACGCCCCCAGCCATCTGTCAGCTTACACTGGAGATCAGCGTCCTGCGCAGTTATTTCAGCCTCCAAATCCGGAGCCCACTGGGGCACAGAGTGGCCGCCCCAGGGCCTCCAGGCTGCAGAAGGGGTCACAACCACTAGCCGGAGCTGGGGCGGGTTAGAGAGGGCCAGGGCTCAGAAGCAGAGTCGGGCTTCCCGGGGCAAAGCTGGACCTCACCAGGTCATCTCCATGCGGGCGGTCAGGGCGGGTGCCTGAGAGTTTGCCTTCTAACTTAAACATAAAACATGACTGTCCCACCCAGGTCGCGCGCAGATGAGTCTCCTCTGGCTACTCTGACTGTCACAAACTGACTGGCTTACTGCCAGAGGTCAGAGGAGAATGGCATCGTCACGGACTAGAACCAGGGTGCCAGCAGTTCTGCGACTGTACGGGGCCTCTCGGAGAGACGCCCTTTCTTGCCGGTGCCTGGATGTCTTGGGTTTCGTCCCAGACGCACTGATGTCTTTCAGGTAGACGTCAAAGTGGTGGGGTATGGTTTGAGGAGTTCAGAGCTCAGGTTCACTGAACTTAGCCACTTTTCTACTAGACTGTAAAACCCATAATTTTCTGTTTTGTCAACAAAGAGAGATGAGTACTGAGGAGAAGGGAATTTGGCAACTAGAAGCTCTTCAGGAAAACAGTGTGGCCACATGATGGTGTGGTGGTCACAGAGGCCACATCACGGTGCGAGTGTAAACTGCTCCGGTGAGACGCCTGACTGTGCTGGGCACCGAGGGCAGGCTGAGGCCGTCTGCGCACCTGAGACGCACAAAGGCCAACGTGCACACCCGACACGAGCTGGGTTTTAAGTAGACGAGGATGAAATGAGGTTGGAGAAAAGGAGCCTCAGCCAGAGGTCGGAGGGCCCACCCAGGAGCTCCTGCAAGAGCCGAGAGTGCCATGGGCCCTGACCAAGGAGAGCTCCCGGGAAGGCAACGCCAGGCTGCAGCAGCTGAGCCAGGATGGGCTGCGGCAACTGAGCCAGGATGCCTGACTTCCGAGCTGGGACGTGCAATGATTGGGCCGCTGGCATCACTGGGGAAACGGAAGGCCACACCATCGGGGAGGGGAGAGACCATGGGAGACGGCGCCCCTGTGCCGATTAGAAAGACTAGGAAGTGAGAGGGAAGAGCCCTGGAGGACGTCGCATGGGCAGCAGTGAGAATTCTGTGGCTGCCAGTCAGAAAAGCACCCCAGACCAGCTGAGGCCAGAAAGGGGAGTGGAGTGACGTTTCCAAAATCCTTCGGGAGCTGGAGAACCCGGCGTGGAAGATGACAGTGAGGGGGCCTCCGAAGGGCCGAGCAGCAAGAGCACAAGGGCCGTCCTCTCACAGGAGGAGTGGGAGGGCCCCTGTGGGCACCCTGTGTGACCCGGGGGCACCACGGCCACAGCAGGATGTCGGCACTGCTCCTTGGTGAGATCGACACCACCTATCTCTGAGTCTCCCTAGCACCCTCATCGTGAGCACCAAAGCTGGTCCGGGCATCTGGTGGGCACGTGACTACATCTCACTGCCTCCGGGGGGCATAGGGACTCGCTCCTGAGGGCTTCCTATGAGGGAGGTGGCAATTCTTCCAAACAGGGAGGGCTCCACCTCCCGGAAACCAGTCCAGTCCATGGGACAACTGAGGTGGGAGGCGTAGTCCTAAGAGTGGGGGGACGGGAGTGAACTTGTCACCTTGGAGAAGGGCAAATGAGGGCAAAGCAGGCAAACTGCCCGCAGAGGCTGCACCCAGGGAGGGGCTGCCTGCAGAAGGAGTGGGCACATGGGGGGAGGCAAGTCTGGAGAGGGAGTGCGCCTGGGAACTTCCGCTCT
>NW_006159696.1:411390-423787 GCF_000334495.1 Tupaia belangeri chinensis
TCTTCCCTCTGTTCCAAGTTCTGCCTTCCACAGCGAGCAGGTGTTTTCACAAGGGAGGAGGCTCGTGTTTCAGTAATGCAAACTTCACCAAAACGGTGTTTGTCGTTTTCTAAAATCGGACTCTGTACCCGCGCTTCAGGGAGGGGAAACCACTTCTGCCTCACTTCCTCCTGTAGGACCACATGGGGTAGGGGTTGCCCTGGAGCCAGGCGCTGGTCCCGCTGGTGACCCTCCCCGCCCCACCTCCTGTGTCAGGGAAGGGTGAAGACAGCTCCTTGGAGCTGTGTGTTCAGTGCAGTGTGATCGCAGGACACAAAACCACGACTCACGGGCCACGTGTCCTTTCCTCTCTGGACTGGTGTCTTCTTCTTAGCGCTGCCACGGAGCCCCGCAGGAGCCCGCTCTGTCGGGCAGAAGCTCACCCACACTGTAATAAGAGCCTCCCCCTGAGAACCCACGAGACCGTGCAGCTCAGTAAGTCCGTGCCTGAAAGCTGTTCGGTGGAGTTTTCCACGTGTAGCGAGGATTCCTGGTGTTGGTCTAAACCCAGCATCACAGAGGCTTAAAATAAGGCTCATGAGCTCTGCAGAGTGTGATGGACACAGAGCTGGTCTGCTCCGAGCCCCTTTAAGGGGCACTCCCTACTCAGGGGCGGGAATGCTCCCCATCCCCCTCCCAGCTCATTCAGGGTAAGCCTCAGCCTTCTAGCCACCTCCAGGCACTTCTTTAGTGGCCCCACCAATGACAACTGTGCAGGGCCATGGTACAGAGGCCAGATTACTCCTGTCAAAGCCAGACCCCCCAGTGGGTCATCTGCCTGGAGGTCCCAGGTGGACCGGCAGAGACCTGAGTTTATAGGGCACCCTGACACTTCCCTCCCTGCCCCTGCTGCCCACTTCCCTCCTTCCTGAACAGGTGTTAATCCCTGCCAAAGCTCTCCCCTTGGCATCCGGGACACACTCAGCCATCTACGCAGCATGCCTAAGTGCCACAGGACACCAGCCACGGCCTGCTGCTGCTGCTGGTTAAAGGTGGTGTATGACGGGAACCAGCAGTTAGCATAATGGCTATGTGGCTGGACTCCCATGTAGTTGACCGCGGTTCGTGTCCCGGACCCGGTGGCTTAGAACTCACGCCAGGCGCGTGTGCGTGCGTGCCCAAGATCCCAAGAGGAGAATGGAGGAGAAGGGATTGCGGCGTGACCATCCCCCCTGGGGGGTGATTTCTCGCTTTCTGTCTCTCTGTCTCTGTCTGGCGAGCGCAAGCGCCCTATAGCGAAAACCTCTCAAAAAAAAAAAAAAAAGAAAGAAAAGGTGGGGGCAGCCTCAAGCCCAAGATTACGGCTTGGGGTCTGTACCAGCTCCACGCCCATAGGTCCCCTCTGGCCCAGACCAGGGCTGCAGGACCCTAGACAACATGCCCAGGGGTACAGGCTAGACGGAGGGGCTCTCCATGTTCTTGTCTGAACCCTCTGCCTCTGGCCTGCTGAGTCTGGGTGGGTTCCCAATGCCTAGTTCTGGACTCTGCATTTTTGTCTTTCTGACCAGGATCCCAGGACACTAAAGTAGGAGTCCAGGGTTCTAGGCTGCCCCCCATGGGGGCCTGGGCTGTGAATGGGAGAGTGGGCCAAGGACCGCAGTGCACTGACAAATCTGAAATCAAAAGCCAAGCTGAGCATCTGACAGAGACACTGAGCCAAAGGGCGGAGACACACTTCAGGCCTGAGGCAGTGGGACTGAGGGCAGGGACCTCGGCAGGGGAGGCCCCGTCTTCTGGACGGCTCAGCTCAGAGCACCAACAAGGCCACCAAAGTGGCGCATGTTTCCTCCGATGAGTCACACTGCGTTGTGCAATTTAAAAATCTAGAAACTATTTTGAATCTAACATACTGTAAGATTTGTTAGAGTATATTTAAATGATGGGGGGGCAGGGTTGCAGGTTCCCACGCCGCCTTCAGAAGAGCTTAGTCTGGTCCTTCTGCAGCTTCTGGACCAGGGAAGCACGGCTAGCTATGGGGCACCTTAGTGCAAAGACAAAGCGCCCCCTCCTGGCTGTGGATGGAACACACACACCCTCCCGCTTTGGCCCAGGCAGAACAAGTGGCTTTGTCAGCAGAGCCCCGAACCTAGCCCCACCCCCATCTATTGAACACGTTTGTGCAGTGCACTGCAGCACCTGAAGGCATCGTCTCCTGGTGAGGCTAGGGGCTGAGGCCCTTGTTCACTTTCTGCCTGGGAGACTGAGTGGCAGGAGTGCCGCTCCCCACCCTGTCAGGAGCGGCAGCAGGCAAAGGCCGTCTCAGTTGCCCTGGGCCCAGGCATGCATGCCTGCCTTCCAGAGCAGTGATTGTCGCCCCTGGCTGCATGCTGGATTGCCAGAAGAGCTTTTAGAACTCCAGATGACCACACCACACAGTCCAGACCAGCTAGCACGGAGCAGCTGGGGTGGGGTCAAGGCAGCGGTCATCACAGCTCACTGTGTGAACCAAGGCTGACAACTACCGTTAGGGGGCATCCTGGCTCTGGGCCAGTGGCCGGGGGCAGTAAAACCCTTGTCCTGCCACCAGGGGCGCATTTCAGCAAATGCCTCTGGAGAGTCCCAGTCCTCTCCTCTCCTCTCAGCTCTCAGACAGCACCTGCCCAGAGAGCAGCCTTAGAAAATGCAGAATAGGGACCAGCAGTTAGCATAATTGCTATGTCGCTGGATTCCCACGTAGTCGACCGCGGTTCGAGTCCCGGACCCGGTGGCTTAAACTCACGCTGGGCACGTGTGCGTGCGTTCCCAAGATCCCAAGAGGAAAATGGAAGAGAAGGGATTGCTGCATGGCCATCCCCCCTGGGGGGGTGATTTCTCACTTTCTGTCTCTCTGTATCTGTCTGTCTGGCGAGTGCATGCACCCTAAAGCAAAAACCTCTCAAAAAATGCAAGAAAGAAAGAAAGAAAGAAAGACAGACAGAACGAAAGAAAGAAAGAAAGAAAGAAAATGCAGAATGGCTTGGCTCCTGGTGAAACACAGGGAAGGCAGACCCGGGCAGGCTGGCAGCCCAAAGCAGAAAGGAAGGGCCCGTGCTCTGTCTCCGTGACCTGCACCTCTGTCTCCTGCCCTGGTCTTGGTGTCTGCGTTGGTGAGGGGGGAGCCGTTCCCGTCTTTGTGTAAAACCCATGCAGGAGGTGATGTTGTTCGGCCCTCCTCCTTGCTCCTCACTGACCTCTGATCTCTGCAGCCCAAGGGATCTGGGGGTCCCCAGGGCCCTGCTGAGCGGGTTTGTGAACTCCAGCAGGGCAGCTCTAAAGCTTCTTTCAGCTCATGCCATGGGTCCTGCACCCAGGGAGCACTGGTCTGAGGCAGAGACGGGGAGGGCCACTTTGCGCACACTCCCCTGGCCCCCCACTATTTTCTGGTGTAGAATCAGGAGTAACACCCACCCCTTTCCTAACCTGACTTCTGGGTTTGAGCCCAGAGCCTGTGGTTCTGTCCAATCCCAACTTGATCCCCAGAAAAGCAGGCAAGTGAGCACAGTGACTTCATGTCACTGGGGGAAACAGCTGCACAGGAAAAGTGCCTGGGGGTGGCTTCTTAACCAAAACAAGTGTTAATGGGCCAGACTGAGTCTCGGGCATTTTCTGGCCTCTGATTTGGAGAAAGGAACCCAGGCTGCTTGCTCACAGATGGTTTCCTGATTGCTCAAGACATTGTCATAGGCCACAGGACTCACTCACCCCGTGACCCTGGTGTCCACGTGAGGTTTTCCAGCCTGACATCTCCTGACTCCTCTTGGGTGGCCTCCGTCCCGGCCTGACCCTGCAGGAACAGGAGGTCAGCGCTGTCATTCGGTGGTGTTTCTTGGATCTGCTGTAGAGCCCGTATTTCCTAGGGGGGCCCTGGCTTGTGCCAGCCTGGGGCTCAAGACTGGGCATGCCAGAGAGGCGGCCTAAGGGAGAGACACGGGCCCACAAGAAGCACGTGGCTCTGCTGGTGGGATCAGGAGAGTCCCACAGGGGAAGTCTGAACATGACAAGGCTGGTGTAGCTGAACCAAGCTGGAGAAGGGAATTCCAAAGGAAGGCAGCCTTGAGCACAGAAGCACAGAGGCCCTGGGAGCAGGGGCTGCATGAGCAGAGGTGCAGGGACGCACAGGCCACGTGCATGTGGCTGCGGTGCACCAGCAAGAGAAGGTCCAGATGGGGCTGTGAAAGGCCTTGGGCGTGGTTTCAGGACACGCCCCTCAGAGGATGGCTGTGGGCTGGATCCTGAGTAAGGCGGCATTATCTCCCTGGACTTGGCTCCCTCCCATCAGCCAGGCCCTACAGCTCACCACATCCCGCTGGGTCCTTCCTTCTTGCCCTCCCCCCCTCCTCTCCCTAGTGCAGACCTCCCCAGCCCTAGCATGAACTGCTGCCGGGGTCTTACAGGGCCACCTCTTCCCTCCAACTGGGGAGTTCAAGCCGCTTCACCAAGATATTTCAGGACCAGTGGCCACTGTGGCTGGTTAGAAGGAGAGAAATCCCTCTTTTCCAGCTTCTATGAGGATCACAAAATTCTCAGGCCCAAATCCCCTCGCCCCAGTCAGCTGCCCAGGAGGACACGTGATGATTATCAGGGGCAAAAAGGCCACATCCGACAAGCTCACTGGGGGTTCTCAAGCCGGGGGCCACTGACAGGAAGTGCTCAGGATGGAGGGGGTATGTGGAGACACCCGCATCTAGGCCTTTGGAGAGGCAGCCCTGGCCCAACCCCTGCCCTGCCTCATGCACTGGGGCCCTCTCCCTCCTTTGAAAAGCCATGGTAACACACCTGCCCCAGGAGTTTGAGAATTAAACGGAGCTCCTGAATACCGAGCACCAGCAGAGCCAGACGCCTAGCTGAGCCTAACGAATGAGAGCTAGTATTGCGATTGCCTCTCTTAGGCGATTTTTAGGGTATCGGGGCTTAATCCCCCAAGCTCAGTATATGCCCGTTAGAACTGGGCCAGGGTTAAACAGAAACAGCAGAAACAGCAGTCGGCAGGGTCGCCCTGCAGTCCCGGGAACAGCAGGGAGATCCTCCTGTGGGCGGGGCCCCGAACCAAGCTCCGCACTTCCCGCGGCCTTAGGGAGGCAGGCGAGCCTCGCCAGCAGGCGTCTTGCTGCAGGTAGAATTCCCTGCGTCCCAGGACTGTCTGCTAGCTCCTAAGACACACTTGTCTCCAACACTTGCACCAAGTGTTCAGAGGCCGGCCTCATTGGGCGGGCCCCGGAGGGGTCCCCCACGGGCCTCGGCAGACCGTGCAGACCAGGACAGCCACAGTTCCGAGCATTTCGTTTGGGCTCTGGTGGCCTCCAGCCGGCTGGCATGCACCTCGAAGGGCCCTCCCTGCACAGAGCCCCCCCCCCCCCGGACCCCGCCGCGGGCGGCCAGCACCACTCCGGCCGGCTCCGCGCCCCGCCCCCGAGCCCCGCCCCCTACGTGAATCGGGGCTGCGCTCGCCATGGACAGGACGCGCGCCGGGCGGAGACTGCCAGGCCGGCCCCGCCCTGGCAGTGATTGATCAGCCCTGATTACTAAGGCTTAATGGTCCTCCTGGAGGGGAATTCATTCTGGGATGGATAAATAATGCATCGGGGTTATGTAGTTCAAGGCAAACCGTCCGTCCGGAGCCGGGAGAGAGAGCCCAGGGCGCCTCGCGGGCGACGCCTGCGGAGCAAGCGAGCGAGCGAGGCATGAGGGGCAACTGGGTGAGAGGAAGCGACAAGGGAAGTGGATGACAGCATGACCCGCCCAGCGACTCTGGCCGGGCGGCTTCAGGAACATGCTGAGCCCAAAGATCAGGCAGGCCAGGAGGGGTAAGTCCAGTTCTCCGGGTTTCTCTGGTACAGCGTGTGCCTCTGGGCAAACGCGCGCGCACGGACACGTGGCCAGATGCACCGCCAGGGTCCGAGGGGGCAGGCGTTCTGGGGGCTTTCGTTGCAGAGAGGTGAGCACCCTCATGACCGATGCGGGTCCCCCTAGTGAGACTACTGGACTGTGTCGGAGTCGGACCTGACACTGCAAACAGGCGGCGACCGGTTTAGCGCCCGAGCTGGGGAGCGCACCGCACCCCCATTTCATGGGTTACCAAGTCCCTCCGCTGCTCCAGGTGACAAGGTGGCAACTTTGGGAAAACTTTGCTTCTTTACTAAAGATGAAATGCCCAAGGTGTGCCCGGCAGCCAAGACAGAAGCGCCGGCTCCCGCTCGGGCATCTTTCCCAGGGAGGGCGATGCCTTGGCTTCTGCAGACAGCGAGGCCAAGTGGGGCCCTCCTGCCCGCAGCCCGCTGCCCGCAGCCAGGAGATCCCTCAGGCTGGCGCGGCAGACAGGTGTTCCTGCTGCGAGAACGCCCAGGAAGCCGCCGGGCCGCTGTCCGGAGGGGTGCCCGGGAGCAGATTCGAACGAGTCAGAGAGGGGAACGAGAGCCCAGGGCTGGGCTCGGCCGCCAGTGTCCCAGCCCGCCTGTGTCCGCTCTGCGGGCCCGCTGACTCCGACAGCCTCTCCCTGGACAGCAACTTCTGGGCCAGAACAGTGTCACTGCGGACGAGAACATCTGTCTTTTAAGAAAGGAGAAAGTGTCTTCAGGCGGCCGGTGTCTGGGGAGGGCTGGGCCTCCCTTGTTAGCAACGAGGACAATGACGGGTCTTAGGAGCTGGGAGGAGCTTCTGCCTGCGGAGCCTGGAAAGGGCGTGCATCTAACCAGGCTGTGGGCCCTACTGTCTCTGGCGAACAGCAGGGAACACGCCCATCTCATCAGCATTTCACATGCTCTGGGTGGCTTTTCCGGTGGGACAGGCCTCCCAGAGCGCTCAAAGCCTCAGGGCCCCCTCCGCAGAGTGCTTTGGGATGGGCCCTAACCTCTGCTCAGGACCAAAGGAGTTTTGTGTTCTGCTGGAGGGAGGGGCACAGTCTGGTGATGACGGTCGGGGGCGGGGCACAGCCCTCTGCTTGAGCTTAGTTCCAGCCCCTCACACCAGTGTAAGCAGATAGCCAGGGCCACTTGTGGCCCTTCGCAGATGACTCCTCCAAACTGAGAAAAATACTTATTGTATTAAATATATATAGATAATCTCATTAATCAGTTTATATTTATTACGTGTTGAAATGACAATATTCTGGCTATATTGAATTTAATAAAATTTATTTTTTAAATGAATTACATGTGCAGCCAGCAAGTGGTGTGGTGGTTAAAGCGCTGAACTCCCACATGGCTAACCACAGTTCAAGTCTCGGACCCAGCTGAAAATCATGCTGGGTGTGTGTGCATGCAAGCCCAAAAATCCCAGGAAGAGAATGGAGGAGAAGGGGTTGAGGAGTGGCCACCCCGGGGTGGGGGTGTGGGGGTGGTGGTGGCGATTTCTCGCTGTCTCTGTCTGTGTCTGTTTGTCTGTTTGGTGAGTACACACGTACCTTATAGCAAAAACCGAAAAAAGAAATGAATTATACTCCTTCTTTGCTGTTCTCTTAGTGCCACTGGCAGAACATCCACACGCATGGTGCGGTCCTACTCTGTGTTTCTGTTGAGCAGTGCTGGTCTGGAAGGAGGCAAGTGCTTAGCAAAGGGGTTCACAGGTGCCTGCCTTTGAAACCCCAAACTTCTCATAAACGTTAGCTTATGTCAGTGATTCTACCCGCGAGCCATTTTGGCCCCCAGGGAACATTTGACAGTGTTTGGAGACATCCTGGATGTTTGCGTTGAGGGGTGTTCCTGGCATCCGGTGGGTGTAGGTTAGGATGCACAGGGCAGCCCCCGACAAGAGGCGATCTGGGCCCGGATGTCCAGAGTGTCTGAGTGGGAGGCTCCTGCAGGATGCTGGGATCTGGCCAGATGTGGGAACAGACTAGGTGTGTGGCGCTGCTTTTTAGACGTTAATACAATAATCCCTTATCCACAAAAATGCCTGTCCAGAGGAGAGGCCTTCTGAGAGCACACGTTACCGGGACGCCGCCTCCCATGGGCCCAGGGCTCAGGAGGCTTCAGGGGAGACTGAGCTGAAGCCCTGCAGGTAGCATGGAGGGGAAGGCTGGGGGCGGGCAGCAGAGGTGGGAGGCTGCGCTCCAGGCTGGAGACTACACTGGGGCAGGGAGAGGTGTGCACTGGGCAGGAACCAGATCCCACAGGGCTGCACTCATGGCGCATTGAGGAACAACTCTCCTGGGGACGTTTCTGGAGAAATAAAGATGAAAGATTGTATATACCTGCCTTAAAGAAAGAGAGCTCTTGGAGAAGGAAACATTGTCATCAAAATGCGACCCTTTCCAAACCATTCAGGAACGGGCGTGGTGCCTGTTCTAAAGGAATCAAGTCAGAGCTGTGCAAATCATGGCCCCTGGAATCCAGACTGTTCCAGACTGCAAATGGGCTTCAACGGGGTGGGGGGCAGCAGGTGGCATGGTGGTTAAAGTGTTGGACTACCACATGGCTGTCTGTGGTTCAAGTCCTGGACCTGGTGGCTTGTTTTCTCACTTTCCCTCTGTGTGTGTGTGTGTGTGTGTGTGTGTGTGTTTGTGTTTCATCACATTTTAAAAATAACAATATTAAATAAAATTAAATAAATATTTTAAAAATATTTAGAGGGAAAATGGAATTAGCAGATGAATTGATTTTGGTGCAAAAAATTTTTTAAATCCCTGCATAGTTGTTTTCCTAATAAGCCACTGTGAGCTTCTGGAAGACACTGCCTGTACCTACCAGGGCTTCCCAGGGACCCTCCCTGGGGTCACATTGGCTGTTAATTTTCTGGCAGGTCCTACTCTAGGCCAGCCCTGGTGAGAGGGCAATGCTGCCATCGCCTGGAAGCCGTCCTCGTGTTTCCCTCCAGGAAGAGATGTCAGAGGAGATCTCCCTCAGGGAGCTGCAGCTGGAAGTGCATTCCAGAGGCCAGAGTGTAGGCAGGGCAACTGTCCTGCCCCGGCTGTTCATGCTGAAGGGTCAGGGGCACGTGCGGCAGATGTCACCACACACGGGGGAGGACGGGTCACTGCAAAGTATTGAAATATCCAGACCAGCTCGGAGGCTCCTAGTGGGCCAGCCAGCCAGTGTACTCGGTTTAAGTGCACCACCCAGTTCAAACTGACTTCCGCCCCTTGGTCCACACTGGCTCAAACCAGAACGTGTTAGTTTGAAACAGCTTAGCCTGTTCATGCATACCCGAATGGGTCCAGCTTGCCATCGCCTCCCTGGGTCAGTTTGGGCTCAAGCTAACTGGACATGGTTTATTTCAGCCAGCTGTTTGGAACCAGGTGTGGCTGACCCTGGCCCCAGGGAGCCTTGCTGAAGTCACATCCTCCGTTCTTCCTGACCCATATTCCCAGGTGGGAAGGAGAGAGCCTGCCCAGCCCCTGACAAATGTCCCAGAAGAACAGCATGAATGCATGAACCCTCCATGAAGTGACTATGGCTGGCAGAGCAGGTCACGCACGTCCATGTGCCCCGTGTCACTGTAGAGAGCTATTTCAGGGGCGATGACCCAAACCTAAATTAGGTGCCCTCCTTCCCGGGAGACACGTGGACCGTTTCATAGAGGGAGGAGGGCAGTGGGGCCGGGGACAGGCCCTGTGTGCCCTCGCCACATTCTCCACCTGCTGCTCCCATGGGACACCCAGCCCTTCTTGCAGAACCCGCGAGGATGCCCAGTTCCTCGTGGCACCTTCTAAGACAAGAAAGTGTATCTCCACCTCTACGGGCCACTGTCAGGGCAGACTGCCACATTTGACCCTGGAGCCACCCCAGTCCCCTCTAAAATCTCCTGCCACAGGGTCATTTTCTTCAAAGAGTTGGCTGTCCCCCAGTATTGGTTGAAGGCCCCTCTGTGCTTCTTCAGCAGGCCTGGCCTGAGGGGTACCTGCTGTGGCCACACCTGCTCCACAGTAGGAGGTGTGTCCCCCACAGGGCGCTAGACTGCACTTGCTTCATCCAGACCCAGGTCACATCCCCCAGTTGTCATCTCTGACCTGGACGATGGCAATGACACTCTGTCTCCCCCCACCCCCTTCCAGTCTCCACTCCAAAGCTAGAGCCATCTTTTCAAATAGTCATCATTCGTGCACCCGCCTCCAGCCTCCTTCCCAGCCCTAGCCGGGAACCTTCAGTGCATTACCTACCACTCTTTGGGTTAAAAAGCCAAAACTCAGGACCGGCAGGTGATGTAACAGTTACGTCACTGGACTCCCATATAGTCGACTACCTTTCAAGTCCTGGATTAAAACTGGCTTAAAAATCACACCAGGTGCATGTGCATGCATGCCCAAGGTCCAGAGAGGAGAATGGAGGAGAAAGGATTGCACCATGGCCATCCCCCCAGGGGGGTAATTTCTTGCTTTCTGTGTCTCTCTGGCAAGCACATGTGCCCTATAGCAAATATCTTTCTAAAAAAAAAAAAAAAGAAAGAAGCCAAAACTCTAAGGTCCCCTTACAGTCCAACTCCCACAAAACCTCCAGCCTCCCCTCACGTGCCTAGCTCCAGCCACATGGACTTCCTGTTCCTCGGCTGTTTCTAAGCTTCCTACCACAGGGCCTTTGCACTGTTTCCTCTGGAGTGCCCCAGTCGCTCCATCTCTGTCACTCTCTCCAGCTCTCAGCTCGAGTGTCACCAGTCGGGAGTCTCCACACGTCCCCGTCTAGGCTGGAGGCTCTGCTCCGTGCTGTCCTTTCCGTTACAGCATTTACCTTGGGTTGCAGTTGCGTGTTTTCGAGGGTAATTATTTGGTAAATGTCTGTCACCTCCACTGGACCGTGAACTCCCTCAGGGCAGGGACCACTTCTGTCTGTGAGCATTTTCATACCCTCAGTGCCAGTGGGTACTTCAACATGTGTCTTTTCGAACTAATGAATAAATGAATAGTGAAGTGTGGGGAGAGCATTAGCCTGGGAGGCCAAGCACTGTTTTTGTTTTCACTGGTTCAGGTCCTTGATTGACTTATACGTTACAAATTTTTCCCAATCCATTGCTTGCCCTTTACTTTTAGATTAGTGGGAGTTTTTTCGTTTTCCCACATATACATGCATTTTCATTTTTTGTCATCACTCTATCAATATTTTCCTTCTAGAATTTTTGCTTGTGTTTGGAATGTTTCCAAATAAAATTCATGTTGGCACTAAGCGGGGGCGGTCTTTCTTTTAGAGGAGTTGTAGACTGTTGAGTGAAGCTGTAGCAGTGTAAGCTCTCTTCCTTAGCAAGAGCCTTGATGCGAGTTCAGACTGGTCAGCACTTTGGGAGTGCGATGAAGTGCTTTCAGTGGCCTTGTTTTTTGTGTGATTTTTTTTTCCCCGCAAGAAAGTAAACACACATTGTGTGCCCTCCATACCTCATTTAACTCTGATGACCACCCTGCCGTGACGTATCATTACAGTTTTGACAGATTCGAAAGGAGACTGGTGGGTGTCCTGCCACGTGTCCTGCCAGTAGGAGGTGGTATTTATGCACATGTCAGTCCAATGCCAAGGCCTCTACCTTCTCCCTAGCTAGTGCTATCTAAAGATGGCTGCAAGTGGCCCCACTTATCTTCAGGGAGCTGTGGACCTCTGAATGCTACAGTGCAATGATATTTTTAAGAAGGTGCCCACTGCATTTGAACACATGAATATTAGATTTAGACAACTGACGGGATGTTTGGGGTTAAATTATTGACACCTAGTAGAGAGTTAAGCAAATAACAAAAGAAAGTGATTAAACTCCAGGGAGGGAGTCACAAACCAAGAGACCCCGAGTTGGGCCCCTAGGCTTGGAGGACTACTTAATGGACGATTGGCAGCCTGCCTCCAGCCCGCTCAGACTGGGGGTGATTCAGAGCCCTGGCGTCTGCTCCCCATGGGGCTCACAGGCCCCTCCGATCGCTTACCTCTGAATTACGTGCCTTCCTAGAATATGCCCAGAGTGGCTCCATGTCGTCACTGCCCAGGCTTGCCAGGTGCCCTGAGGACTCCCTAAGACAGACACCTTCACAAACCTGAGAGCAGGACAGCTAAGGGACGGTGGTCTAAGCAGGTGATGCAGCATCTGGCTTTGCTTCAGAGTGAGGGTCAGGGGTTAGCAAGGGAGTCAGTGAAGAATGCCAAGGAGGAATGTGTGAGAGCCGTTTCTCCACACTGGACCCAGGGTCTGGCAGGAGCTCAGCCAGCGGCCGAGGCCTGAACTGGAAGAGAGTTCGGGTACTCACGGGGTGTTCTCCGTGCAACCAGGCCCTGGCCCGCCACTGGGAGCTCAAGGGCAGAGTGTCCGTCTCTGGGTGTTTGCATTGCTCTAACAGAACACGGAGGCTGGGTGATTTACTAAGAAAAGGGGCTCATCTGGCCCCTTTTGCTTATCTGCAAGCTGGAAAGTCCGAAAGCATGGTGCGTGCATCTGCTCAGCTCCGGTGCAGTCCCCCGCCGCACCCCGGGGCAGTCAG
>NW_006159696.1:424136-432451 GCF_000334495.1 Tupaia belangeri chinensis
CCCCCCCCCCCCCCCCCCGCCACTGGGAGCTCAAGGGCAGAGTGTCCGTCTCTGGGTGTTTGCATTGCTCTAACAGAACACGGAGGCTGGGTGATTTACTAAGAAAAGGGGCTCATCTGGCCCCTTTTGCTTATCTGCAAGCTGGAAAGTCCGAAAGCATGGTGCGTGCATCTGCTCAGCTCCGGTGCAGTCCCCCGCCGCACCCCGGGGGAGTCAGAAAGGCCAGCAGGCACTTGCAGAGAGCAGCAAGCCTGTGGCCACAGCCTGCTCTCTCGGGAACTAATTAGGGAGAATTCACTCCCTCGTGGGAGAGGGCATGAATCTGTTTGTGAGGAAGGCACCCCCTTTCCCAAACATCTCCCACCAGGTCCCGTCTCCCAGTACTGTCTCAAGTTCCAACATAAGTTTTGGAGGACAGTCGAGCCATAGCTGCGCCCATGCCTGGACTCCTGCCTCTGGCTAGGCGCTCTCCTAGAGCCAAGCTGGGGACCAGGTCTTCTCTGTCTCTTCCAGAAATTTTGTTCAGAATTGACATGAAATCATGAAAGCCCTCAGATTAGTAAAGGTCCAGAACAAGTTCTGGGGAACCAAAGTAGAAGGAATAAAAATGTCCCATGATGTGGGGGTCTTTGGCACCAATGACCTCAAAGCCCACCACAGCCTGATTTTTAGAATTCCTTTCTTTCATGAGTAGGAGAAGGAGAAAGAGGCAGCACTACGGAGCCCACATTGCAGTCCAGCCCAGATCACAGGTGCTGGTGCCTGGCACGTCTAGGGGGTCTCTGGACCCACTGGGGACGCTGTGCCACTGTCCGCCCCCACTGAATTTTGGAATACTGTTTATTCTTGGATTTTCATTGTTCACTTCTAAAATTTATTTTTTTAATTGAGGTACCATGTATGCACAGTAAAATGTACAAGTCCTCAGTGTCCACTCAATGACAACCACCCAGATCAGAACATGGAGCACTTCCCTTAACCCCGAAAGCCCTGCTCATCGCCCCGGGTGACACTCCACTGATTTGTCACCACACAGTGGTTTTGGCCATTCTTAAATTTTAAAGAAGTGGAACCTTGGGTCCGACTGCCTCCCGACTCCCTCCTGTAACACCTTGGAGGCCCCCAGCAGTCCTGGCTTCTGCTCTGAAAGGCAGGAGAAAGAGAACCCCCCTGCTGAGTGATAGAAGGTGCTGGATTCCTGCTCCACCTTCTGCTTACACACAGGCATCCCATTTGAATCCTTACGCCAGTCCTGTGAGACCAGGGAGAAAACGGAGGCAGAATCATTTAAGTAAAATGCTAAAATGCTTAAATGGCAACACTGGGCCAGCCAGGTGGCACGGGGGTTAAGGTGCTGGATCTCACATAGCCGACTCCACAGTTGGAGTCCCAGATCTGACGTCTTGAAAAAGCATTCTGGGCATGTATGTGTGTGCACACATGCGCACAAGTTCCCAGAGAATACAAGTGAGGAGGATTACGGCATAGCCCCTTCCCTGGGGAGTGATATCTCTCTCTTTCTCTCTCTTTCTCTGTCTCTCTGGCAAGTGCATGCACTTTACGGCAAAACTAAAAACTAAAATAATAATAATAAAAAAAACAGAATTGTAAACTGATAAGATCAGAGGCAGCTCAAGTGCAGGACTCCGGTGCAGTCCTGCTCAGAGGCTGGTGGAGCATCAGCGTCCCTGAGCAGCTTGTCCTTGTGAGGCTAAGCTGTCTGATTCTGCCTAACCCGCCCAAGCACCCCTCCCAGGGGCAGGCATCACAACACTGGCCCAGAGGCAGGTCCCAAATGAAAGGCAGGGCTGTGCTCCCCTCTGCCCTGGCCTGTCTCAAATTCCTACAGCTCTAGGCCAAGCAGCAGGCTAGTGGGAAAGAGGAGGAGAGACCAGGACTAGACGGGACACAGAGGGTGGGCGTCCAGTGGAGGTAGTCTCCCCAGGCCGGCCATGGGTGCAAAGGCCTGTGGTAGGCCAGGTGGCCTAGCCCCACCGACCTGGTGATATGGAGGAGTCTCAGACTTTTCTGCTGTTTGACTTTGACTCTCCATATTTCTGGGGCGAGGGGAGCAGCCAGTTCAAGGACTGCAGGTTAGATACTCCGCCCAGTAATCTGCTTGCATTAGGAGCCAGATGTGTGGTCAAGCACTCAGGCGCCTACCGAGTACTGGATGGCAGTGGTGGCCGCGGCTGGGGGCTGCTGAACGCCCGGAGCCAGGCTGTGGAGCAGCCGCACAGCTAAGGGAGCAACACTACTCCTGTCCTGCACTGGTGGGGAGGGAGTTCAGGCCTTTCCTGTCCCTGCCTGGGAGGCCTCGCGTCAACTCTGGGTGTTTTGGATAACAAGGTTCCCTGAGTCACTTTTGACTATAATAGACAAGGTTGGGTCCCTATTTCCATACCCATCCTGGTCCGTGTCACTGACCGAATCTCTTCTCTGAAAGTGAGCTTCTTGGTCTGGCCCTTACTTTAGAATGACACGTCATGTGTGTCCTGAAGCCTGTGTCATGGGTGTCCTGGTGCCTGTGGAACGTCTGTTGCAAAGTCCTGGTACACCTACCACGTGCAGGCGTGTGTGTGATCTCCCTTCATTCTCAGAAGGCCTCTGTAGGAAACGGACCCCTGGTGTTGCACTGCTCAGGTGAGGAAACCGAGCCCCAAAGAGGTGAAAGAACTTGTCAGCTAAGAAGACAGTGTAGCCGAGATGAGAGCGTGCTGGCGCGTAAAACCCGAAGGCTCTTGGACACCCAAAGCACACCATGAGACTCACACCACAGGGCTCGATCCAGGCAGCCTGAAAGGACAGCCATCCCAGCTGGAAAGCGTCTGGGCCATGGCCCAGAAGCACAGGCCTGGGGTGAGCACCGTGAGCCCCTGGGGTGGCTGCCATGCAGAACAGCGGTCAGGAGACAATGTGCTGTGTCAGGGAATGGCCCTCCCACGTCCGGGCAAGGTTTTAGGTGGGGGCTGCTGTGGCTGGACAGTGTTAGGTAGCGGTGCTGGCTGCAGGCGGGGTGGGCAGCGGGCCTGCAGGGTGGCCCTGAGCCATCTGGGAATGCTGGTGGGAGCAGTGGGTTCCCACCCAGCATCTGCCCACAGCGCGAGGGAGACAAAGGGTGGTTGGAGCAGATCTGCTGAGAGTGCCCACCCCTGCCCGCCAGGTGCTTTGGGATACTCCCAGGAGCTGGCTGTGGGGCTGGGCAGAGACTGGCAGTGCCCGCAGTCTGTAAGTACTGAGGAGAAGCGTTCCTAGCCCCAGCCCGGCTCCCCATAGCCAGTTCACTGGCTGCCCCTGAACCTGAGTGCCAGAAGAGGGGCACTAGGACCTCGAGCCTCCTCCCTTGTCCTGCCTGCTCTTCCCAGATACCTGGGCCCACCTGGTGGGAAACTGAGTTATGTCCCAGTGGAAGATCCCAAGTCCTCCCCTTCCCCTCGCCCCTAACCACCAGGGCTTGGCATTCAGGATGCAGGCGCTGCCAGGTGCTGGGCTGGAGGGGCTCCGGGCTGGCCTTGGAGCCCCAGACAACTGCAGGTGGCCCACGACCTTTCTGTTGCAGGTGGAAATAAATTATTTGCAAGACAGGCCCAAACTGGCTGAGGCCTGAGCTAAAAGGCTGGTTTGCACTCCCACCAAGGCAGCCAGGGGCCCTGCCCTGACTGCCGGAACATCGACAGCCTCAATGATTACTTAACCAAGGGTGCAGAGTGTATTGATCTAAACTAATGGCCTGCAGGCAGGCAGAAAATGAAATTTATAATTGATATTGGATTGCATTGACCACTGATCCCTAGCTCCTGGTGAATGGCCTGCCAGTCTAGACAGGAACAGCAGTCAGGCACAGAGGGGTCTCTGGCCAGGAGCACCCAGACAAGGTCCAGAAGAGAAGAGGGGCTCCCAAGGGCTCCAGCCTGCAGGAAGAAACAGAACGAACCGCTATTCACTCAGTGCTTCCCATTCAGAAAGCACTTGCAGACCGAGGACGAGGACAGAGCGGTATGACAGGCTCGTTGTCAGGTCATTAGTCTGGCAGGGGGGCAAGACTCAGTCTCTCTAGGGCAGGGACACAGGTCCTGTGAGAGTCAGGGCTGGGAGCTGGTGGTGCAGCCAGACTTCAGGGTGGGGCCCTGCACCCCATGGCCTCCCGTGGGAGCCAGCTCACCCTCCACCCTTCACAGCCTTCCGTGGCTCCCTCCTTCATTCACCCCCAGCCTGAGTGCATTCTTCTGCTTCAGGTTCTCTGTCCCTTCACACGAGCCAGGATGACAGCAAGGCCTGGCCTTTGGTGCCTGTCCCCCCTCTGCCAGGTCCCACTTGTCTGCACCTTCATAGCCCTGTGGTCACAAGAGGCCCCACAAACTTGAAGAATGGATTCATGAACGCTGGACCCAGAGAATCTGGGGTGCACCCTACATGGATGTAAAAAATCCGCCCATTGCCGAAGACCAGCCCCAGCTGAGCCAGGAGGCAGGCCCAGGGAGACCAATGATAGCGTTAAGAATGTGCTCTCCTATACTGGGTTTTCAGTCACTGTGAACAAAACCGCCTCTCCAGGCAGCCCCCCACTACTGAAAAACCAATGTTCCACCCACGGGGCCGTGGGGCGTGCACTTCATCATCTTCGGTCCCCCAGCCTGGAAGTGAGACCAGTGGGAAGGTCTGCTGGTTCTCTCAGCCCCCCAGATGGGGAACCCAGGCAAGAACAGTTGGCCAAATAGGGCCCAGCAAGAATGTAGTAACAAGTTAAAAAATAATGGGGGACCAGCAGGTGCCATTGTGGCTCAGGGCGCTGGACTCCCTCATGGACAAGTGCAGTTTGAGTCCTAGACCTGGTGGCTTGCTTTTTCACTTTCTCTCTCTTACTCCATTCCTCTCTGGTCACATTAAAATAAATAAATAAAAATGGATAGATAAAATTAAATAAGATAATTCTTTAAAAAACATAAATGAAAGGTAGGAGCACTCAGGAGCCACAGACTAATAGTCCTTGGCCGCCCCTGCCATTTTCCCAGGGTAGCCCAGGACCCCTGGCAGAAGCCCTCTCGCCCTTGGCTGTAAATCGCATTAACTTGATGAAACCCTCGGTCTGGGCCCTCCAGAGTGCCCTTCCATTATCCCCTCCCTGTTCTCAATCAATCTTCCGTCCTCAGTGCTCACCCTCTAAGTCAGCCCCGCTCTGAAAGCCCTGCTGTTTCCCAGCCCTGCTTCAATGTTCCATTGCCTCATAGAAATCAATTGTGTTTTAACTCTCGGGCTGCTCTTACGGGGCTGCAGGAGGGCACCTAACCCAGTGGGCATCCTGTAGAGCAGCCGGCAGAGGCCCAGGCGGTCACAAGCCACTACTTAGGTCCCCAGATCAACCCCATGTGCTGGGTGGGGGCCTCCGCAGTACACCTGAGGTGAGGATTTGTATGATTTACTAACAGGACTGTGGCAAGGAGGTGGACAAACTTGGGGTGCCAAGCCTGGTAACAGGAGGTCTCAGCCGGACCCCGAGGGGAACTCTCCTTTACCCAATTCTGTACAGATGCAGGGCCTTCCAGCTCCCATCCCCAGGGGTCTTTAGCCAGGGGAGACCTGGGACCTGTTGTCAACTCCTGGGCTTCTTGGTCCTCCCAGTGGGTGGACAGCACAGATTCTAAGAACCTGAGGCCAAAAGCCTGTCCGCAGTCCGAGACACCCTCTGAGGGAGGCCAGCGTGGGGAGTAAAGGCCAGTGAGGCGTGGGGCATGACAGCAGGGAAAAGGACCCTGGGAGGGAGCATGCCAACGTGGCCCTAGTTTTTACAAACGATTTTTATTGTAATTTCTGACTCACACACATTGCGCATCCCGCAGGACATAGCGCAGTTTTCCGAAGCACGCATGTAGTGTGTCATAATTAAATCAAGGGCAAAAACACCTCACCATCTCCAACACGAATCATTTGTTCACCCTGCAAATTGGCTCTGCTGGTTATTTGGAAAGCTGTGATCTATGTAAAGTCCAGGAAATCAGATCTTGAAGGCTATCAGTGCCTTTGATGTGTTCTCAGAGTTTCAGCCGCTCAGGTGCTCCGGTCCCTGCCTGGCAGGGTACACAAGTGAGCTGCACACCCTCGCTTGTCACTGAGCCACTTGTTACTGCCGGAGCAGGTGGAGGACAGGCTAGAGTCACGGGCACCCAGGGAGACCAGCTGCAGAGAGAGCAGCACTGAGCACACACACACACACACACACACACACACACACACACGGGCCCAAGGAAGGCCACAGTGGGCCGGGGCCAGGCCTTCAGCAGAGCCGACTCTGATGTGGGTCTCCTGCCAGCCCGGGAGCTCCCTGCAGGCCAAGACCCTTTCTTGCTCAGGCCATGACCCAGGGCCGCTTAGTACTCCTCAGGGTAAATACACTTGCGCATTTAGCACATCGGTGATCTCGTAATTGCTCAGTGATCTCGTTGATCTCGGTGATCTCATAATTGCTCGGTGATCTCGGTGATCTCGTTGATCTCGGTGATCTCGGTGATCTCGGTGATCTCGTAATTGCTCTTTCAGAGCTGCTGAGGGATCTGGCTCCATTGCAAAGGACCTGTTTCTTTTACAATTTGCAGTTGTGCTTTACATAAGCAACACACAGACTCATGCCCTTTACGAACACACAGTGTCTGAGCTCCGTGCTCTGTGCAGCAGACACACACCCAATCATCGGGGGGGACGCGCCTGGCGGGCTGACCCTTGAACAACCCGCACCCACCCAGGATGCACCGCCACGCCTTTGGGTTGGGTTTGGGTCTCGTTCCTTTCTATGCAGTTTTACGTTCTGCGTGTGCTTCTGCAGCTCGCGTTCTTCCTCTGCTGCAGAGTCAGAGTGGATGTTGGAGAGGAGCAGTCCTTGCCCTAACCCCCCAGGCCAACAGCAGGGACAGAGTGACCAGCACAGTGGCAGCGATGTGGAGGGGTGGGGTGGGTGCGGTCAGGTCTGATCTCCAAGAGCTCCGTGGGCCCAGGTGGGCTCTCTAACCCCTGCAGGCAGGTCCAGCGGCCACCTAGACACTGTGCCCATGGGTCAGGCAGCCAGGAACACAGCCATGAGTGTAGCTCTCCCTGCTTCCCCGGGGTCCCTGGCCTCGGGCACAGGCAAGCACATCGCGAGCGACGCAGTACGTGCGGGACTGGCTGTTATCTATGCCAACTGAAAAGAGGAATTTCAGTGGCGCGGATTGTGGATCGAGGTGGAGGACACACAGTGACCCCCCACCTCGCACGGAGGGCGGGACTCTGACAGTGCAGAGGACAAACGGTCATTGCAATGGCCAGTAGCCTGAGTGACCTGAGCCCAAGGGAACGACAGTATCAGAGTCACCCGGTTTGCTTTAAAGTCCAGATTCCAGGTCCTTCTTCCTGGAAGGCCTGATTCAGCAGATGTGAGCCGGTGTACCTGACACCTGTGGGTTCCGTGTGTCAGATGTCCTGCGCAGCCCTTGGCCTGGATCACTGGCTCTGCGGCAGGTGGCCCTGTGCTGTGGGACAGTGACTCCCAGACCAGGAGCTAGATTTGACTGTGTGGAGTAAATGCTGTGACTATTTGGGGACAGGGGTCAGCTTGTCGGGTCTGCATGTTCAAAGACTGCCTCGGTGGCTGCGTGTCTGCTCTGAGGACCCTGTGGAAGGCAGAGGCTCAGTGTCAGAAAGGGGCTGAGGAGCAACCAAAGGGTGGTTATTTGAGCTGATTCAGGAGAAATGAAAAGGCAGGAGAATGCAGGGCAAGGACTTCAGGTTTGGGAGCTAGTGGGCTGTAGGCCTGGCGGGCAGGAGGACAGTTGCCAGAGCAAGCCCAGCTGCTGGCCGGTCAGCCATGGAGCCTGGAGGAGGCGGGAGGAGGAGCAGGTTTGGAGAGTCAGGCAGGAGACATGCCCACGGTGAAGTAGGATGCAGACTCAGTGACCACAAGAGTGTCACCCTGATGGAGGGTCCACAGATGGTTCCATGCGTGTTTCCGAGTTCCCAAGTAAGATCCTGGCGGAAGTCAACCCCAGGACCGTGGTGAAGCCGAGGGCAGCTGGCCCAGCCCTGGGCAGCCACAGGGCCTTCGTGGAAGACGGGAGTTGAGGCTCGATGCCGCTGGGCAGGCGGTGAGAGACGCAGGCCTCGATGTGAAGGTCAGGCCCGCAGAGCAGGAGGAAGGACGTGCCTCCAGGGGCCAGTGACCAGCAGTGCCAGTTGGGGCTGAGAGCTGACTGGGCTGTTGGATTTGATCAGAGAAATAGCGGGGTATGTGTGTGTGGCGGGGGGGGGGGGGGGACATGCAAATACCAAGGGCCGGCAGGGGGGGGGGG
>NW_006159696.1:433512-442080 GCF_000334495.1 Tupaia belangeri chinensis
AGTTTGGTCAGAGAAATAGGGGGGGATGGGTGTGTGGCGGGGGGTGGGGGGGGACATGCAAATACCAAGGGCCGGCAGGGATGGGGCAGGGACAGAGAGCTGGATGCGTAGGAGCCCTCTCAGGACATTCATTGGTGAGAGGTGACAGCTCCACACACCCACTCTTGTGAGCCCGGAGGTGGCAAATGGCACGCTAGTCCCCACCTCCCAGCTCTGAGCCCTCCTCCCCCCAGGCGGGCCGGTGTCCTTCAAGGCCCAGCCCAGGGCTGTCATCTGCGGGCCACCCTGCAAGGTCTGCAGCAGAAAAGCCTGCACCTCATTTCAGGCTCGGCCTGTCTGTCTCACCGGCCCGTGGCTCCTTCCTGCATGGTTGGTTGCGATTGATCCCCTCCTCCTGAGGGTCACTGTCAACTCGGGGTTCCATACTGCACCAGAGCTGGCGGGCTCAGGATAGACGAGTGAATGCTAGTGCCCTGGATCAACAAAGCAGTGACTGAGGCGGGCCAAGGGCGTGAGCACAGGCGCGCACACACACACACACACACACCTGCCACCAGGTCGCCAGCTTGCCTGACACCTGCTACTGAGGCCTCTCTGGAAATGAAAACCATTCAGGATCCTCAAATGCCAGCACTGTATGCCTCAAAGCCTTGACTTAAATATTTACAGAACCAGATAATTGATTAAAGGAAGTGCTGAGGACAGAAACAGTTATTAATAAATCATTGCAATGATTATTTTCCTTTCGAGAAGCCCAGTCAGCCTAGTGAGTAATACCTGCGTGATTGGTCAGCTGAGGAAAGACCCGGGTCAGTTCGGCGGCTTAAGTAGCATCTGCAGGAAGGGGCCCTCCCTGGTGACCTGGAGTTCAGGGTGGGGGTGCAGCTGCCCTTTCCTCTCCTCCAGGGTGGGGGCAGGGTCAGGTGGGCTCCTCGGGTGCAAGGTCCCCTGCCCTGGTGAACATGGCCCTCCTCACCTGCCCCTTCCTGGCACGCCTTAGAAGGGCCAGCACCCAGGGCTTTGACCAAACCCATCCTTGGTCTTGCAGTGGGAGGGGGCCTACAGACCTTCGGCCACACAGTCACCGCACACGGACAGGCTCCTGAGCTCCCCCAGGCTCGGTGTCCAGGCCCTGTGCCCAGAGCTGGGCCTCCCGGGACGGGTGCGGCCGGACGTTGAGCGCCCCTGCAGACGTGCCCCAGTGCCAGGGCAGAAGCTCTGTGGCCCCTGGAGGGCCGGCATCCGCGTGCACTGCTGAGTGACTGAGCTTCTGTTGAGCTCCAGGAGGCCCCAGATTCCCATTCGTTTCTCATTTCACTGTTTTATACCCAGAAGCAGAACAGCTCCTGGCACATAGTAGGTGCACAGTAAACAACTACTATAGGAATGAATGAATGAATCATTGAAAAAATGGAGGGGTGGGTTCATGGAGGGAGGAGGAAAGAAAGGAAGGGAGGAAGAAGAGGGGAGGGGAGAAAGGAGTGGAGAGAGAAAGGAGGGAGGGGAAGCAGAGAGGGAAGGCAGTTGGGCAGAGAGATGGATGAACACACGGTGCATGAATGAGCATGGAGATCCTGGGGTCCCAGGGCCAGCGTGGAGTTTAACTGGGCAGGTGGGCTGCACTCCCGCCCCACAGACCACCGGGCTGCCCCTGAGACCCACGGAGGCAGGCCCAGCACGTCCCCTGGCTGGAAGCCCACGCCTCGTCGCAGGCCAGCTGGGGTGCAGGATGGGTGAGAACGAGGGCAGGCACACGGGTCTCACGCTGCATGTTCTTGGCTTCCAGCCCGCTCCAAGAGCCTGGTGATGGGAGAGCAGGGCCGGAGCCCTGGGCGGCCACTGGGCCCCCGCCGGCCAGGCCCCGTGCTCAAGGCGGGCTGGCTGAAGAAGCAGAGGAGCATCATGAAGAACTGGCAGCAGCGCTGGTTCGTGCTGTGTGGGGACCAGCTCCTCTACTACAAGGACAAGGACGAGACCAAGCCCCAGGTGAGAGCGTGTGCCCGTGTCCCATGGGCGTCCTGGAGGGACAGAGACCGTCTCCCCTGGGCCTCACAGCGGTGCCCTCAGGGTTTCCTGTGTGCTTTTTATCCTCGGCCCCGGGCTCCTATACCCACGCGTCCATAATGGAAGGTTTCCTATGGCGTTGACAGGTAGAGTCCTTGCCCAACTTAAGAAAACAGCTTTTCCTGTCCCCTCCAGTCCCTGGGTGCTCCAGGCAGGGCGCAGGTGCACACGTTTCACTCCTCCCAACATCCAGGGACAAAACCACCTCCAGCTCACATGCGGCCTTCGTGCCAGATGTCGCCGCCCGCACAGGGCTTGTTTCCTCCCGGTGACTGGCCGACTAAGTCCGGCTGCTGCTTCTCATGGGCCGTGAAACAGGAGGCAAGGCTGGAGAAGAAGGGAGTTTATTCTGTAAGGGCTACGGGGAGATGGCCAGTGAGCACCCCCAGACTGCCTGGAAAGCTCAGCCTGTCTGTGGTACCAGACACGAGCAGGTGCAGACCCTCCCCCACCGTGGCCCATCAGCGTCGATCGCTCTCCCGACAGTCACCCCGATTCCTGTTTTACTTCGAATACCCACTGCTGGTGTCTGTTCGAACCATTCCTCGGACAGGCCCCCACGACTCCACGCCTGGTCAGGTGGTTGCCATTAGAGGTTCCTTAGTTTCACAATGGCTGCCATCCTGCCAAAGCCGATGCTGACCCCCTGTACCCCTAGCACTGAGGGGCCATCTCGGGCCACCCAGGTTGGTCTCAGTTCCCTCACTGGGAGAAGCTATTAGCCTCATCCACCACGAGTGGGTCATCCCAGCTGCACCCCACGAGTGCTGGGATGAAGAGCTCGGCCTGCTGCTGCCCGGACAGCGGGGCTCCCAGGACATGGGCAGCCGACTCACATAAAGGACTCCAGAGAGAGAAGGGCTATTCCTTGGGAAAACGTGGGGAAGAGCCCTTAAAGGACTCGTCCCAAACAACACTCCTATCACGGCTCTGAGTCAGAAAGAGACGTCAGGGGGCCAGGCAGTGGCGCAGCTGTGACATGACTGACCCACATGGGAAAGGTTCTGGGTTCATGTCCCCAGCCCTCCCTGAGTACACTGGGCGTGCACCCATAGTCTGGGCTGGCTGAGATGGGGGCAAGTCATGCCGTGGGGACCCTGTTGAGGTAGCTGTCTCTCTAACTCTCCATTTATTTCTTATGGAGGAAATGAATTAATTTTAAACATAGAGAAATGTCAGATCCCCTTGTTCGGGGTCAGCATTGCAGAGCCTTGGCAGGGGGAGGGGTATGCATCTCAGCCATTCCCACAGAACCGGGGTGCAGAGAGTGCTCTGGGATGGGCAAGGTGCAGGAGGTTCCTGGGTGCAGCCCTGGATAGTGTGGGTTCAGGGCGGGAACTGGTCTCACAGCCCTTGGTAATTCTGAGCATGTCAAAGACGGAGTGTCAGCCCCGTGAGCTCAGATCTTTACACGTCTCTGGCACGGGCAAGCCTCTCTCGACAACACTGGGGTGTGGGGGGCGGGAGGGAGAGCAGGGCTCTCAGCGCGGCCGCTGTGTCATGCTGAACACGGTTACCGATGTTTGTGCCATCCCTGCTCATGGAGAGCTTGCCCTTCCAGACTAAGCCCGCGTCAAGCACGGGGCAGTGTGTCAGCACATAGCTCCTAGAGTGGTTAAAGCGGCACCTTTCAAGCATGCGTGTGTGTTTCCACGACAGCAGGGAAACTGTTGAAGGAACCCGTGCGTCATCATAGCTCAGGGGAAGGTGGGCATGGAAAATTGTGAGGGTGCGTCTCAGGGTCAGGCCAGGTGCAGTGTGGGTCTGAACAAGGCAAGGCAGCCTGGTCCCACGGGCCGCCTCGGATGTGGACGGAGGAAGCACACGGAGAGCCGTGGGGATAGCCAGGAGCTCTGGAGTCAGGTCGGTGAGGGTTCGAGCTGACCTGAAGCCAGCGTGCTAGCTGTCAGAGGCCGTTTCATTTTCCGCTGTAGGTTTTGTTTGTAAAATGAGACGATGTGCCTCCATTGCAGGACACAGTAGGCTCACGCTGTAACACACAGAGGCAAGTGCGAACCCCAGCACCCCGGGTACATAGATCCGAGCCACGCCCCCGCCCACACATGCCCGCCACCTCTGGCCTCCATGTTTTGAAGACCAGTTGTGACCCTCCAGTTGCGTTTGGGCTTTCCTGGAGGACCTGTGGGTGATCGGTCACTCTGATGCCAGTTAGCAAAGGTGCCAGGCCCACCCCTTTCAGAGTTTCTGGGGTCCCATCGTGGACACCCCCCTGTTCAGCCCCGGAGCTGCTTCCTGAGAGCACCACTTTCTGAGGCTGGGTGAGCCTGGGGGCAATGACCCTGAGTCACCCAGGCCCCACAGGGACAGACTCCCCTGCCACAGGCTTCCTCTCATCTTTCACATGGCGAGCCCTGAGGTGGCCCGTGGTCCTTGCCCATCGGGTGACTCCATAGGAGCTTCCATCTCCTAGAACTTCTGAAACAAACATTCTTCCCACCGACCCCACCCCACCTTTTCCAGATCCCACGGGCTTCCAGTAAAAGCTAATAAAATGGAGGTCAGCATCTCAGTGGCCAGCCCTTGCAAGGGCAGCCCTCAGGCCCTTCCCAGACCAGACCAGTACATCCTCTCAAAGGGAGCACGTTGGAGCTCTGAGAGCCAGCGTCTCCCAGCAGATGCCAGCGTCTTCCCAGGCCCTCTCTCGGTCTGGCCGGCACTCCCAAGCCTCAGGGGAGGTTATTACTGGCCCTCATCCCCCTCCCCAGCAAAGCCCGACTCCTGTGGCAGCCCCTTGCACAGGGCCCAGTCTCGCGGTGCCTGTTGGACACATTCGTGTCGTTCGTCTTAGTATGATCTTAGACTTGCACAGCCGCTAGAAAGAGCCCCAGATTTCTACTTAACTGCATGAACTACGGGTAATAGACTACTCTCAATATCCAGTTCCTGGAAAAATCTGCCCTGCTCACTGTCCACAGTGAGAGTGCCACACACTCAGCACCATGCCGTCGGACAGCCATGCCAGGAAGAGGGACGTCCAGCCACCGGTGATGCTGCCCAGGGCTAACACGTGTGATGAGACCACTCAGCCCCCCCGTCCGTGTTCTCGCTCCCAAGTCTCTCTTCCGCTCAGCCCTATCAGGGTCAGCAGAGCAGAGAGAGCACAGAAAGCGGGAACACTGGAGATGAAGGAAGAGAGGGAGTTGCTCAAACTCGTTTGGGAAGGCTGGGCAAAGGCGTTTTATGCAGGACCTGTACACATACCCTTGTCCCACCGGCTTCTCCCAGCACCCATCCCTGGTGATTCACAGCAGATGAGGCCTACAGTTGTGCTGACAGAGGACACCAGGGTTGTTCCCCTTGCCACTTCAGCTTCTGCTTGAAGTGTTGATGGGGTCCCTAGACTTCTGCCACTTTCCTGGTCTGTCAGGCGGGTCCATCACCACTCGGAGGACTCACATTACGTCTGCTGATCTCAGCCCTTCAC
Organism: Tupaia belangeri chinensis; assembly: GCF_000334495.1. Taxonomy (NCBI): domain Eukaryota; kingdom Metazoa; phylum Chordata; class Mammalia; order Scandentia; family Tupaiidae; genus Tupaia; species Tupaia belangeri. The sequence continues at coordinate 439,022 of NW_006159696.1, forward strand.
ATGTAGGTTTCTTGGCTTTGCACGGAAGTGGAAGACAGCATAGAAATAGAATGTGTATGACTTTCAGAACATGAGGCAGAAAAGCATGGCACATTTGAAGGGATCCATCTAATAAGTGAGAAAACAGGAGGAAAGAGAAAAACAAGATGGAAAAATAAGTAGCAAACAACAATAAATAAGATGGCAAGAGTCAGATACAAATATGTCGGCTGCCACGATCAACACAGATAGGTTAAATTCATCCAGCCCCTAATGTGAGGGACTCGGTTTTAAAAATAGAGAGGAATAAGCAAAAATGTTGGAAAGTAAAAGAATTAAAAAGGGGCCAGCAGGTGGCATGGTGGTCCCACATGGCTGGCTGTGGTTCAAGTCCCAGACCTGGCAGCTTGCTTTCTCATTCTCTCTCTCTCATTCTCTGGTGAGCATGCTATAGCAAATTAAAAATAATAATGATAATAAAATTAAATAAATAATTCTTTTAAGAAATAATAAAAATATTTTTTAAAAAGGTAAGCCACAAAGTGTAAAAAAGCAGATTTTGTAACATCAAATAAAATAGAATTTAAGGTGATAAGAACAAAATGGCACCAAGAGATCTCTGCTTCCTGATAGAGAAAACAGCCTGCTGAGAGAATGGCAGCTATGAACGCCTATGCTTCTAATGGCATGGCTTTGAAAATGTATGTATTACCAAAGAAACAAAGAATATTCGTTGTTTCTTTTTTTTTAAAGCCTTTTTTCCCCCAAAGAAGGAAATCATATAGTACTAACAGTAGTACAGAAGAAGAAGATAATAACAACGAGACCGAGTGAGGGTGTGACATAGGCAAAAGCCAGACCTACAGTGTGGGAAGCAAAGATACATTTCAGAAACCTCCCTGGTTAACGAGAAAATCGAAACTCAAATTCACACTTCCAGTTAAGGATGACAGTTTTTAAAGTCACCTTTGGCTTCTCCACATACCCCAACTCCACAAAACACTCCAAACATGTTTTTGAAGGTGTCAACACACCTAGATGAAAAGAACAGGAGGGGCCTTTGTGGAGCTGGAGGCCACTCGCTGACCGTGGTTGGAGTCCCCGCCAGTGGGCCTGAAAGCCTGCCAGGTGTGTGCACACACCCAGAACCTTCGCAGGGTGGAGGACTGGAGAAAGGGCATCGTGACTGCCCGAGCCCTTGAAGGCTGCTTCTCTCTCTTTTCTCTCTCTAACATACATACACATTCTCGATCTTTTACAAATAGTTTTTCTTCGAAGACCATGTTTGGGGGCTAGCAAGCGGTGCAGTAGTTAAGGTGGTAGACTCTCACGTGGCTCACCATGATTCGAGTTCTGGACCCGGAGGCTTGAAAATCGTGCTGGGCACGTGTGCGTGCATGCCCCAAATCCTGGGAGGAGAATGAAGGAAAAGGGATTGTGGTGTGGCCATCCCTCCTGGGGGCGATTTCTCATTTTCCCTCTCACTGTCTCTGTCTCTGCCTCTCTGGTGAGCACATGTGCCCTGTGGCAAAAACCTTAATAAAAAAGACATTGTTAAAAAAAAAAAAAAAGAAAGAAAGAAAGAAAGAAAGAAAGAAAAGAAAAGAAAAGAAAAGAAAAGAAAAGACAAGACAAGACAAGACAAGACAAGACAAGACAAGACAAGACAAGACAAGACAAGACAAGACAAGACAAGACAAGACAAGACAAGACAAGACAAGACAAGACAAGACAAGACAAGACAAGACAAGACAAGACAAGACAAGACAAGACAAGACAAGACAAGACAAGACAAGACAAGACAAGACAAGACAAGACAAGACAGACAGGAGGGAAGGGGGCAGTCTGCAATCTGGAAAGCAGCTAAGAGGAGCTGACTGAGCGCTGACCTGGGAGAGCCAAGGGCCACGCCAGCACCAAGGAGAGCGCAGGGGCGGGCTGGTCTGCACACACAGCTCCCGGCCACAGAGACTGACAGGACCAGCTCTCTGGAAATGAAGGCAGAGGAGCAACAGGAGTGAGAGCTCTGGCTGAGAGTCAGCTTTGAAAGCAACCAAGGCCCGGCCGTAGTGGCTTGGTGGTGGCACAGCACCCTGCTTGCTGGAGGACTCAGAGGACTGAGTCTCGACTCCCAGTCAACCATACATGCTGAGAGATGGACAGAAAAAGGCAGAGGCCCCATGGCAGGGCCACGTGCCGTGACCCCTGCCCTCGATGGTCTCATGGGCACATCCTGACTGACTGGGAAGACTCGGGGGGAGGATTGCACCCTGAAACCCTTTTGAAGATGCTTGTCTTTCTCTTTCTCTGTGTCTCTCACGAAATAAATAAACATGAAAAATGGAAATTAATCTAAGACCTTCTGAACAAGTAAGCTAGGAGGGACTGCCTTCCTGCACTCATGTCAGGTAGTTTCCCCCTGGAAAGGGGAGCGAGAGGCACTTCAAAGCGAAGGCGCTGGCCTGGGATCACTGGGAGTCCCACCCCGAAACAGAAGGGTTGGGTGAAAGTTGATGTGAGGCCCCCAGCTGTCATCCACATTGGGCCCTGGCAAGACCAGTAACCTTCGGAAGGAAACAGGGATTTTCTTTGGGAAATCTGACAGGCCAAGAAGAAAAATACAAAGTACGCTAACATGAAGAGTTCCCAACAAAACGGCCCCGGCGGATCCCCTCTGTCTGCTTTCTGAGGAAAAGGCTCCCATCCCCCTCATACCCACCCAGTCCAGTCTGCTTCTAGGGAGCCAGTCCCCTAGGTTAGAGGGCCTGGGTCTGCAGACAGCAAAGGGCCAGTCTCTCGTGAAGGACAGAGGTCAACATAGGAAGTTGGAGGCGACAGAAACTAATGCAGGGAAAAGAAAAGTCTTAGATAAAACTATCTTTAATATCTTCAGTGAGAGACTGTGAAAATGGAACAGTCAGAAAACAACCAGCCCCCAGATGTTGGAAATAGACATCAGCAATGAAACCCCGGCAGGAGGCGTGGATGAAAACCGAACTCAGGAAGAAGGGGAAATAGTGGGGAAGGGAATAGGAGAGATGATTGCTGCCCGCACGGACGACTCGAGAAGAGAGAAATGG
>NW_006159696.1:442195-444974 GCF_000334495.1 Tupaia belangeri chinensis
AAAGAGTATCCAGTCAGTTTCCTAGAATGGGAACACTGAGTATGGATGGAGCTGAAACGAGGCTCAGGAACATGAGTGTCGCAGAGGAGGGGTAGGAAAGGCAACGCTCACCTTTCATGTTGGCAATCCGTAGGCAATCCTAAAAGTTGAAATTGAGAAGTGGTAATATAGCATGTCATTTAGATACAAATATCAAAACAGAAAAAGAAATCTGAAACTCATCGAAGAGCCAGCAGCGTTGACAGAGTTGGACAATGGTAGTGAAGGGAGAGACTGCTGTCTCAGAACAAGCCCTGCAGAACGATTTGATTCTTAAACCATGTGTTAGTATCACTTTAATTTCAAGAAAAAGAGAAATACGACTGGCAAAGATGTTTTGGGGTTTTGAGAATATAAATGATACAGGACAAAGCTGAGGCTCGGGCATAGGGAGGGCATGGAAAATGAATGAGATTAAGTCAACTCGAGCTTTATCTGTAGTATTTACATTTTGTAGTGAGGTTACATTCATTTAAGCCCATTGTTTGATTTTTAAAATTTACACAAGATATGGAAAACTAAAGCAGAGGAAAGGCATGAGCTATGCCTCTAGATGCTTCTTCTGACAACCAGAAAGGGGCGAGGAAGGATCAGCCAAAGGGTTCTCCTCCTAGACAGGAGAATGGATGCCATCCCCCCTTGGGAGTGAGTTCTCTCTCTGGTAAGCACATGCACCATCCAGCAAAAACTACCATTTATAATAAAAGACCTACAGAGGGTGTGAGGTCCACGGACATGTATCCAGCAGCCCCAAGGGGGAGCCCAGTCTCTGGAACATGAAAGCATGAGACTCATCCCATAGGCAGGGACAAAAACTGCAGTCATGGGACCACGGGTCCGATGGGGAAAGACGTCGGTGCTATTCCTAGGACCGGGGTCCTGTTTTGTTGGCAGTGCTGGGGGGTCTGCGAAGGTTGGGGGCTAAGACTTAGCCATCAGTGCTCTGAGAGGGAAGGCATTCTACAACCACATGGCGGGGGCTGGAGCAGGCAGCGGAGGGCAGAAAGACCGCTTGGATGGGTCTTGGGTGGGGGCTGCTATTCCAACACCAGGTGAGCCCAGGAAAGGGGGCGGGGTTTTGGAGAAGCAGGGGGGGCATGGGAGGCAGTCTTGACTACTTCCTGGTAGCGGGTGCAGCTATAGATAATCGCAGAAGCAATCTAAAAAGTGTTTTGAGAGCAGGCTGGGTTTTCATGATTTTGGTTGTTTTTCCCGGAGAGTTAAATGATGGGAAGCTCAGCAGTGAGAAGCAATAGAAGATTGATTTAACGTTTGATTTAATTTGGAGTAAAAGCTTAGGATTGGGAGGAGGAAGACAAGATGGATGGGAAAACAGATGCACTTCCCCCAGTGAACATTAATATTGGCCAGTCAGGAACCAGAAATCTTTAAGAAAGAGGGAACCTCAGGGGAAGAGAGAGGCCGGAGGTCACAGCTTGAAGGTCACGGGGAATGTTCTAGCGTGCAGCCAATCTTCCCTTTCCTCCCGCCATTGTTTACGGAACTTGCCGTCAGACAAACAGACGAAAACCAAACGGTCCTGTGGTGAGCTGGTCCTTGAGAGCTTGCCTTGGAGACACGCAGGCTTGTCTGGTTTTCAGACGAGGGGGCTGGGGCGCTGGCGTCAGGCCTACCTAGTGGGTATGCCCTGGTAGCGCCGAAGGCTGGCACGAGTTCTGAGGCTGGAGGAAGCTGCTCGCCGCTGTGCCGCCGAGTGCCCACAGAATGTCCCAGCCCTGGCTGTGCAAGCCCCTGCCCCCTGCAGCCCCTATCTCAGCTCTCTCAGGGGTAAGTCAGACACTGTCAGGTGTCGCTGCTGTCCTTGCTCCCAGTTCTCTGAGTAACCCACACAACGGACACCCTGCCCCTCTACTCCCGTCAGCCATGCTCGGCTGAGGTCGATCCAGCAAGCCCTGACTCAGCATCCCTCGTAAGCTGTGAGTCGTTGCTCAGCCCTGGAAGGGCTGCTGTTGGTGTTATAACTGTGTTGATACTGCTATTGTTAGGACTCCTCTGTAGTTTAGGGTCTGTTCCATTTCAGGGGCCAGCAGGCGACGTAGCGGCTAAGGTGCTGGACTCCCACATGGACAATCGCAGTGAGGCCCGAGCCCCGCAGCTTGCCGATCACACCAGGTGCATGTGCATGCGTGCCCAAAATCCCTACAGGAGAATGGCGGAGAAGGGGCTGTGGCATTGCCCTCCTCCCCGAGGGCTGATTTCTCACTTTCCCTCTCTCTGTCTGTGGCAAGTGCACATATCCTATGGCAAAAATCTTTTAAAAAATAAGATAAAATAAAATAAGTTCCATTCTAGGCCATGAACTTCATTCAGTGGGGCCTCAGTCTACCTTGTCAGGATTTCTCTTCCATCCCCGGTACAATGCCTGACACCTAATGGTGTAATAATAGACGCTTACGTGAAAGATGGAATGGTAGAAGAAAGGAAGAGAAGGAAAAAGAAGGAAAGAGAGAGGAAGAAATAAAGGAAGAAGAGAGAGAAAAAGGAAAGAAGGAAAAAAGAGAAAGAACGAATGGGTGAATGAACGAGGAGGAAGTGAACGTATGAATTCTCTGACCCTGCCTTGCGCTAAGTCCTCAGTGGAACAGCGTTTCATTCTTTTCATAAAGTGCCTCCGGGTTGGCAAGGAGCTCATCGACTGCCTTCCTATCAGGGTTTCGTTTGTTTTTCTTACCTCTGTGTCTCATAATGGATGCTAGGAAAAAAAAAAAAAAAACTTTGT
>NW_006159696.1:445413-477007 GCF_000334495.1 Tupaia belangeri chinensis
GCGTCAGGCCTACCTAGTGGGTAGGCCCTTGTAGCGCCGAAGGCTGGCACGAGTTCTGAGGCTGGAGGAAGCTGCTCGCCGCTGTGCCGCCGAGTGCCCACAGAATGTCCCAGCCCTGGCTGTGCAAGCCCCTGCCCCCTGCAGCCCCTATCTCAGCTCTCTCAGGGGTAAGTCAGACACTGTCAGGTGTCGCTGCTGTCCTTGCTCCCAGTTCTCTGAGTAACCCACACAACGGACACCCTGCCCCTCTACTCCCGTCAGCCATGCTCGGCTGAGGTCGATCCAGCAAGCCCTGACTCAGCATCCCTCGTAAGCTGTGAGTCGTTGCTCAGCCCTGGAAGGGCTGCTGTTGGTGTTATAACTGTGTTGATACTGCTATTGTTAGGACTCCTCTGTAGTTTAGGGTCTGTTCCATTTCAGGGGCCAGCAGGCGACGTAGCGGCTAAGGTGCTGGACTCCCACATGGACAATCGCAGTGAGGCCCGAGCCCCGCAGCTTGCCGATCACACCAGGTGCATGTGCATGCGTGCCCAAAATCCCTACAGGAGAATGGCGGAGAAGGGGCTGTGGCATTGCCCTCCTCCCCGAGGGCTGATTTCTCACTTTCCCTCTCTCTGTCTGTGGCAAGTGCACATATCCTATGGCAAAAATCTTTTAAAAAATAAGATAAAATAAAATAAGTTCCATTCTAGGCCATGAACTTCATTCAGTGGGGCCTCAGTCTACCTTGTCAGGATTTCTCTTCCATCCCCGGTACAATGCCTGACACCTAATGGTGTAATAATAGACGCTTACGTGAAAGATGGAATGGTAGAAGAAAGGAAGAGAAGGAAAAAGAAGGAAAGAGAGAGGAAGAAATAAAGGAAGAAGAGAGAGAAAAAGGAAAGAAGGAAAAAAGAGAAAGAACGAATGGGTGAATGAACGAGGAGGAAGTGAACGTATGAATTCTCTGACCCTGCCTTGCGCTAAGTCCTCAGTGGAACAGCGTTTCATTCTTTTCATAAAGTGCCTCCGGGTTGGCAAGGAGCTCATCGACTGCCTTCCTATCAGGGTTTCGTTTGTTTTTCTTACCTCTGTGTCTCATAATGGATGCTAGGAAAAAAAAAAAAAAAAACTTTGTGGAATGGGCAGTCTCGATGTGCCTTAAACTATGTACTCATCCTCAAGGGCAGGCACAGTTCAAACCTCCGCTGACAGGTGAGGAAGGGGTGCCCAGACGGGTGGGAGCTCGCGTTCTGCGTTGGGAAGAACACAGCGTTAGGAAACTGGCCCGGTTCAAGGCCCTCACACCGGCTAGATACAGACAGGCAGACCGTCGAAACTCTCTTGCTCCTGTTCTGCATGGTGCCTGGGCTCCAGCTCCACTAAGCTTTGCAGATGGACCTGCCGTGGTTGGCAGTGCTGCAGTGCTACTGATCACCCAGAGACAGAGTTCACGTGACCCTTAGGATGGGTTCTGGGGTGGAGAACCTCCCAGAAGCAGGAGAAGGCTCCTCATGTGAAACGGGAAAAGCAGCTGCAGACCCAGAAAGCAGGGGCTGCCGGGACATGTCCTGCACGGCCCTTATTACCTTTCCTGAGTAGAAGTCCAGACCGGTAGGTGGCAGCCTACAAAGGACATGTCGGGCCTGACTTCAGCAAGTCTTTAACGGGACCAGCATGGCAGCGAAAAATGGCAGATTTCTGGACTCTGGCTTCATTATTCACTAGTAGTTACAGAGCAGTATTTCTCTCCTCTTCCTCGGTTTCCTTATCTAGGAAGGAGGATAGAGGAGGTGAATAACCACATCTACCTTATAGGACTGCCATGAGACTAAGATTAGACATGGAGGAAATGCCCTAGGGGTGGCCTTCTCCCCTGGGAGGAGCTGTCCCCAACAAAGGTTGACCAAACACCCCACTTAATTGACAGAAATTGGTGGCAGGCCACCTGGCTCCAGCTTGCCTCTGCCTGACTGCACAAGTTTGAATCTAAATAAAAGCAACTCCTGTGTGTGTTGTGAACTAGGCTCTGTTCCAAGGCTTTGCGTGTGTCAACTTCCTTAATTCTCACGGCAACTCTGCAGGATATGTTGTGGATAGTCTCCAGGGGTGGCTGCTCCTGTCTCCCCTCCCTGCATGAAGGCTCCTTCTCGCTACAGTAAGTGGAGTCCATTTTCCACCTCTGAGTTGCTTTGACTGTTTGACCAATAGAATGAGACCTAAGTGAGTCCATGTAAGTTCTGTGTTTGGCTGCTCCTCCGAAGAAGAAGAGCAGTTTCTGCTTTTGCTCTGGAGAGCTATTGCCATGCAAAGATGCTTGGCCAGATGATGGAATGATAAGGAAACATGCAGAGGAGGAAGAGAGCCAGCACAGGTAGATGAGAGAGCCCTTTGCAGACATTCTAGCAGGCCCAGCTGCCAGCCAAGCGTGGCTGTGTGAGTAACGCTGGACGGTGCCACGCAGAGCAGAAAACCCACCTGCTGAGCCCTGCCGCAGAATCACGATAAATAGCCAACTGCTGTTGTAAAATCACTCCATTCTGGGATTTGCTACATAGCAGCAGGTGACGCTGAGACAACTGAGGAATGAGCGTTAGCACCATTTTCCAGATAAGGAACCTGAGGCCCCGACAGGTCAGGTGACTCTCCTAAGATCACAGCTAGTAAGTGTGACTTCAAAACTCACTCTCTGAATCATATGCTCTGTGGGATGGTTTGGATGACATTAAGAAACCAAAGACACACCCAGTGAATTTATAGAGCTAGGAGGGGCTACACGGGTGGAAGTTGGCGTTGAGACTCCAAACAGTCTAGCGACCTGGTTCCACAGAAAATTGCTGAGGTAAAGTGTACGCGCTCCCCTTATTTTGAAAAGTTATTTGATTTCTACAAATGGAAAGACCTAGATTGAGAATAAGTTGGAGCCAGTAGATGGTGTGGTGGTTAAGGCTCTGGGTCCCACATGACTGATTATGCAGTTTGAGTCCACTGGGCACATGTGCATGCATGCACAAAATCCCAAGAGGAGAATGGAGGAGAGGGGTTTGAGGCAGTCCACCCATGGCAACCCATCTCACTTTCCCTCCATCTCTCTCTCTCTCTCTCTCTCTCTCTCTCTCTCTCTCTCTCTGCCTCTGGCAAATGCACATGCCCTATAGCAAAAATTTTAAAAAGAAAAAGAATAGGTTGAATGAAGTCCCGGTCTTGGTATCTTGAAAATCAAGCCAGGTGTATGTGTGTGCGTGTCCAAAATCCAGAGAGGAGAATGGAGAAGGGTTTGCAGCATGGCCATCCTCTCCACCCCCTCGGGGGGGTGCTTTCTCATTTGCCCTCTGCCTGTTTCTCTCCAGTGAGCATATGCACCCTGTGGCAAAAATCTTTTTTAAAAAAAGAATATCTAAAAAAATTTCAAAAAGAGAAATCATCTTGGGAACCAGCAGTTAGCGTAATGACTATATCGCGGGACTCCCATATAGTCGACCGCGGTTCGTGTCCTGGACCCGGTGGCTTAAAACTCATGCCGGGCGCGTGTGCGTGCGTGCCCAAGATCCCGAGAGGAGAATAGAGGAGAAGGGATTGCGGCGTGACCATCCCCCCTGGGGGGTGATTTCTCGCTTTCTGTCTCTATGTCTCTCTGTCTGTCTGGCGAGCACACGCGCACTGTAGCGAAAACCTCTCAAAAAAAAAAAAAAGAGAAATCATCTTGAGTTAACTGGGGACTAGCAGTCACACGTGCATTAGTGCTACAGGAGAAAAGTCTAACATAAATATTTTCTTATGGAAATGTCTGTAGGAACAACTTTAAATGCATCTTTTGTGAAGAATTTCTCATTGGAGTCTTAGAAAAAGAGAGAGAATTTGAATCTATTTGGTTCAAATATGGGAATTTGTGGCTTTTTTTTAAAGCAATGCCTTAGAGTTTTGCAACTTTTTGAAAGCTTTAACTCCCTACTCTTAAATGGATCAAAACAAAAATTCTAGTCAAACAAGTTCTTTTAAATCAAATAAAAATATATTACTAACTTCAAATCAGCAGCAGTGGCCAACTTGTCTTCAAACAGTTCTAAACTCTATTTGCTCACGTGGCACATCTAGGGAAATTATACGATTAAAGCCATCCTCCAAAAATCCGTTTAAATTTTCTCTTATGCCACTCCATGGCTCAAACCCGGGTCCTGAAATAACACCGTCAGTCTGTGGAGCCACCAGAGCTAATAATTACATGGCAAGATTCTGCCACTGTTGTTGGGGAGAGAAGCTCGGAGGCCCGATGACACTCAAAAGCATATCAATCCCAAGTGAGGAGTATGGCGGTTGCCCTGAATTCTCCTCTGGAGCTACCCTGCCGACAAGATGGAGCTTCACCTTCTGGAAATAACTTCTCTGCTTCCTCCAGTTTCGCTGGCTGTTTGAGTAAATGTAATGAGCTTCTCTCGGGCCTGTTCATTTAACGGCATGGATATTAGCTTACAGTACTTAAATGCCTTCCACTTGTTACAGATCAATCCTTTGCTTTCCATTGAACCCAGTTAATTTACAGTAATAGCTGAAAGACGGATTGGTAAATTACAAGTTTTGTCAATTAGTAGGCAGAAAAATGAAGGGACTGACAGGGAGGCAGCGCAGCTTGCTTGTATTCTCATGGCTCAGAGGAGCGCCGCGCTCTTCTCTGTCCCGGGCCCTCTGGTTCCGTGATGCGTTGGCAGATGCCAAGTTAAGTTCATCACCTCGGTGGGGGTGATGCGATGGGTTGCCCTGGACTGCCACCCTGGGGACCCGTGTGCCCTCCTCAGCAAAATGCAGCTGCTGCCCTTTGGCAGGGGTCAGCTCAGCAGATGGGCCTGGCGGAGCCATACTGCTTCTTAGGTCGGCCCGTTCTCGGCTGAGCAGAGAGGCCTGCCTCGCACTGGCACACCGGGTCCACTCCAAATAAGAGAATCAAACCATCTCCAGCCGAAGGAGTGCCCATTCACCCAGGCGGGCCTTGGCCCACATCAAGACACCCCGAAGGTGTATTCTGAGCGGAGTCAAATCTCCCAGGAGCATGCTCCGAGGCGCGGGGCAGCTCCCAGACTCGGTAACAGCAGTGCTCCTGTTCTGGCAGCTGGTCGGCCCCGTCGGAAGGAGCCACTGCAAACACTGCGCAGCCGGGAGCTGTGGCGGGGCTGGACAGTCACCTGAAGAGCAGGCTAGCAGTGCTGAGGTCCTGAGCCATGGCCACACCCGCGTGCCCGTGGGCACCTCGTGGCATGGGACAGGGGCCAGCAGCACCTCCCGAGGGCTCCCAGTTCTGACAGGGAGAGGCTGTTTAGACCTTTCCACACTCCGATGGCTGTAGCTGCTGACATTCTCACCTCAGAACCACCCAGCCCAGGCCCCGCGCCCACCTATGTCTAGCTGGGACTCCAGCTGGGCCTGGAGCCTGGAGCCTGGAGCTCCCAGCCCAGGGGTGAGTGTGAGTCCTTCAGAACTAGTAGGCCCCAGGCTAACAGCCTTTTCCAACTCCCAGGGAGGGGCCCTTCCTAGGTGGGTGGGTCCTGGTTTGCTTCACAGGCCCCTGACTTGCTCATGGGGGCCACTCGCCAGGTGGCTGCAGAAGGCCTTGTAGTGAGGCCGAGTTAGTGGTCCAGGAATCTTCTTGGGCCCAGCCTCTCCTCCCTCAGCCTGTCGCTAATGTGGCCTTCGTTTTGTTCTGTTTTGTTGTAAGGTTTTTGTCATAAGGCATATGCGCTTTCTGGAGAGGAGAGACAGAGAGGGAAAGGAGAAATGACTCCCAGGGGAGATGGCCGCTCCGCAATCCCTTCTTTTGGGATCTGGGGCACTCATGCAGTGTACCCAGTGTGGTTTCTAAGTCCCCAGGTCTGGGACTGGAACCGCGGTCGGCCATGTGGAAGTCCAGCGCCTTAACGACCATGCCACCTGCTGGCCCCTACAGCTTGTTCATGAGAACAAGGCGTTCCAACATGTCAGGAAGTGCCTGGAAGGGCCAGTGCTCACTGGTGCTGGTGTCCTGGCCACCGTGCAGCCTCGCCCTGGTGTGCTGAGGCTTTCCCAGGGGTGCGGGGACCTGGTGCTGGAGGGGCCAGGAGGACAGAGTGCTCATGGGCTTTCCTGCTGTGTGTGTCTCGGCCCGGGGGAGGGGAGAAGCACAGCTGCCCGTGTTTCCTAGCAGCTGGGGCAGTTGGACTGTCACCACATTTCCAGGGACAGCTCCTGTTTCCGAGTGTCCTTTGTGCTGAGGTTGAGGCCACACGACAGGGCTCTCACCAGTGGGACTTCCACTTCCAGTGCTTGTCCTTTAGAAACTGCCAGCAACCTCCCACCTTCTCCCCTCCGTCCCTGCTGCTCAGCCTTGGAGGTCACCGACCCACGGCGTCTGCGGCTTCAGGCAGTGAGAGCTTCCGCCACATTTCGGGTCCTTTAACATGGCCTGCTCTGCTAATCACATGTTGCTGGTGAAAATGAGTGTTAGGTCACGTGTCCAGAGCCGCTCAGAGCCGCATGCACTCTGAAGCCATAAATCGTAGCGATGGGGCTAGCAGGGCGGCGTAGTGGTTATGGTGCTGGATTCCCACATGGCCGACTGCGACTTGAGTCTCAGACCCGGCAGCTTGAAAATCACTTTGTGCACCTGTGCGTGTGTGCCTAAAATCCCAAGGGAGAATGTTGAAGGGATTGCCGTGTGGTCGCTCCTCGGGGAGTGATTTCTCACTTTCCCCCTCTGAGTCTCTCTGTCGCTCTCTTCTCCAGCGAGCATATGTGCCCTATGACAAAAGCCTAAAACAAGTAAATAAAATCATAGCAGCATTAAACGTTGTTTGTGCTGGTGAAGCCGTTTAACAAGAACCCGCCTGGCTGCTTGGACTGGAGCTGGGAAGGAAAACTCGGGCGCTCAATCTCACTCACTTGCATAAGGCGCTGCTGCCCTGGGCCAGTGGTGCCGTGCCGCCGCGCAGGTCAGAGGGCTGGGTGTGCTGCAGGTCGGGTTCCAGCAGCAAAGGCCACGCAGCACCCTCTTCCTCCTGCTCCTCGGACCTTTAGGCTGGAGGAGCCCAGCCACGCCTGGCAGCTCGCCTCACACTCCGCCCTCCACAGTGTAAGTTTGCTGGGCTATTTCTGTATCTTTGCTGTAACTTGCTGGTTCTAGGGAGAGGGCAATAACAGAAATAGGAATAGCAGCGTTCTGAGGGTATCTCCTTGGCATTCTGATGTCTTACTTAACATTTCAGCTGAGAAGCGCCTTGTATTTTCCTCATTCTGGTGTTTAACTGCTCCTCCACTGATGGACGAGCAAGTTGTTTTCCATTTTTTTCTACTAGAAAAAAAAAATACTAGAATGGGAATCAATTTACATGAATCTTTGTCTTTTCTTGGAACAAATTCTTAAAATTCAACACTAGATTAAAGCATATTTTTCTTTAAAATTACAAAATTGTTTTCACAAAGGCTTTATCAAATTATCATCTCATCAAAGGTATACCTATTTCTGCAAGCTTTTTTCAATATTAGATATTAACAGTCCTTTTATTTACTTATTTTTTGAGAGATTTTTGCTGTAGAGCGTGTCTACCCACCAAAGAGAGAGACAGAAAGAACACCAACATTTACACCATAGCAGATGTTTATTGCTTCTTTTTCATTATTAATACTCTCTTATTAATACTCTTTATTCATTTTCCTATTGGGTTGTCTTTTATTTTAATGACCATCTTATTTACTTATTTATTTATTTATTTTCTTAGAGAGATTTTTGCTATAGAGCACATGTACTCGGTGGAGAGAGAGCGAGAGGGAAAATGAAAAGTCACCACTCCAGGGGAGGTGACCATGTCACAACCCCTTCTCCTCCATTCTTTTCTCAGAATTTTGGGCACGCATGCACTTGTGCCCGGCCGGTGCTAGGTCCAGGACTCGAACTAAAGTTAGTCATTTGGAAGTCTAGCACCTTAACCACTTTGCCACCTGCTGGCCCCAATAACTATCTTATTTAACCCAGCATATTTAAAAATGCTCATTTCAGCAATCAATATACCATTGTTAATGAGATAATTTTACATTCTTTTTAAGTACTAAGTCTTCAGAATTCACTTACGATGTGTCTCTAGTTGCACACTAAGTTTTATTAAAAATAGTTGGTCTCTATTTAGGTTTTATAAACTTTACATTTGAAATAGATTCACTCCCAAGTCATTCCGAATATACTGTAGCAGACAGAATAATGGTGTAAGGAGACCCCTGCCCTAATCACCAGAGAGTGGAATACATTATGTTGCATGTCGAAGTGGAGTTAAGGTCGCAAGCCAGCTACCTGAGCCTAAGGAACTTATCCTTACGGGCCCAGTGGAACCACAGGGAAAAGGAAGGCAGAGGAGGGGCTCAGAGTCAGAAAGCAACGCCAAGATTCATGCTTCTGGCTTTGAAGAGGGAGGAAGGGTCCAGGAGTCAAAGAAAGCAGGCAGCTGGGGAAAAGGGAGAGACAGGCCCTCCCCTGGTGCCCCCTGAAGGAACACGGTCCTGCCAGTTCTTAACTGTGGCCCCCCAAGGTCTGTTTCAGACTTCAGGCTTCCAGAACTGGAAGAGAATAGACGTGTTGTTTGAAGTCACTAAGTTGTTGGGATCTGTTAGAACATTAATACATAAACTTCAACGTTTTCCAGTAACTGAATCAAGTACCAACTTTTCTTTTCTTTCTTTCTTTTCTTCTTCTTTTTTTTCTTTTTTGTAAGTTTTAGCTATGGGGCACCTGTGCTTGCCAGAGGGAGGGAGAGAGAGAGAGAAAGGACAGTGAGAAGCACTCCCAGGGGGACAGCTACACCACAATCTCTCCTCCGCTCGAAGAGAGTGATTTGGGTACATGCACGTGTGTATGTTTTTCAAGCCACTGGAAGCTGCCGGGTCTAGGACTTTAACTGCACAGTTGGCTATGTGGGATCCAGCCACCTTCACCACCATGCCACTAGCTGACCCCCAAGTCCTCCTGATAGCTTTTTGAGGTACAACTGGCATACAATAAACTGCACATACTCATCATGCACAATTCGGGAGCTTCTTTAAGTTTTAAATCTTTATTGGGATAGAGCCTGTGGGAGCACTCATGAAAGTGAGAGAAAGAGCCCTCCACGGGGTCTGCTCACAGCCCCTCCCTCCAGCCCTCCAGCCCCATCGGATCTTGGCTCTCGCAGCTGCCCCGCTTGTTTCAGGCTGTGGGGCTGGGGATGCCAGTGCAGTGCCCACGTGGGAGCCGGCCTCTCTTGAGATGCCCGTTACCACCGTGGCCCAGATCCTGCCCCAGCATGTTTTACCATATGTGTACGATGGTGCCACCACCACCGCAACCAAGATGAAAACTTCTCCGTACAACTTTACACAGGGCTGGCAGGTGTCGTGGTGGCTAAGGGCGCTGGACTCCCGTGGCCGACCATGGCTCACGGCTGCCCCACGTAGTCCTGTCATCATTCCTCTTTCACAGAGAAGGAAACTGGGACACAGAGAGGCCACGCCCAGATCGGAACCCAGGCAGTAGGCTGCAGGGCTGGAATTTTAAATGGGTTTCCTGGGCCAGCAGGTGGCATAGTGGTTAAAGTGCTGGACTTTCATGTGGCCTACTGTGGTTCGAGTCCTGAACCTGGCGGCTCGAAACTCATGTCTGGTGTGGGCGTGCCCTAAATCCTGAGAGGATAATGGTGGAGAAGGGATTGTGACGTGGCCATCCTCCCTATGGGGTGATCTCTCATTTTTCTGTCTCTCTCTGTCTCTCTGGTGGGCACATATACCCTGTAGCAAAAAATCTCTTGAAATAAAATGAAATGGGTTTCCCGTGGAAGGAACCAAAAACAGGGAGTCAGGGCAGACACAGTCTGAGTTGAGCAAAGCTGAGCGTGGGTGGGAGGAAGCAAGGCCTCAGCAGAGACGGGGCCACTGGGCGCAGGAAGGGGGCAGAGGAGGCCCTGCCTCGCCTGGCGTGCTTATGGGGACACCTCGTGCCCTTCACTAGGGCTTCCCAGGTAGGAATCTGGCAGCTCAACCCTCCCAAGAAGCGGGAGTTACTGCCCCCTGTGCAGACATAGAAACCGAGGTCCAGTGATGCGGGGTGGTTTACCTGTGCTCACACAGCCTGGAGGCACAAGGCTGGAATGCCATCTCCTCCCCTGCGTCTTCTGGGCTGGCCGCAGGCTTCGGCCTAGGAAGCAGGTGGGCCGGCCGCTATAATGGACACACATGTGCTGGACATAGCTGCACTGGGCCAGCCCTGCTTTACAGGGGGAGAAATGCAGCCTCGCCCAGCCAGGAGGTGGCAGATGGGCTCACACAGATCTGTGACTGATGCTGTCCCGTGTCACCTTAGGAGCCCAGCCCCACTAAGCCAGCCCCGCCCCCCCCTGACCTCCACAGCCCTCCCTTCCTGCTGGCCCGGGAGACTGCACTCTGCAACAGGGGCCCAAGATGGGAGCCTTCCTCCCCCCCAGGCCTGCTGTTCTGCTCTGTGCCTCGCTCGGCCGGGCCTGGCCCTGCTGCAGGACAGCTCAGCTGTGTGAGCACACAGCGCCCAC
Organism: Tupaia belangeri chinensis; assembly: GCF_000334495.1. Classification (NCBI taxonomy): domain Eukaryota; kingdom Metazoa; phylum Chordata; class Mammalia; order Scandentia; family Tupaiidae; genus Tupaia; species Tupaia belangeri. The sequence goes on from NW_006159696.1 coordinate 455,946, forward strand.
CCCACCCGCCTGGCCGCCCTGGGCAGGGGCCTCGTCCAGGCTGCCCCCCACACAGGACAGGAGGCTCAGGCTCTTCCCCGCACCCCCCCATCTGCCCAGCCAGGCCCTGGAGGGCTCGCCTCTGGCCCTGGGACCCCTCCCTCGGCCCCCAGGGGTTCTGGCCACTGGAGCCCTTCCTCGCTGTTTTCCTCGCCGTCTCACACTCCCTGCATTTGTTTCTTTCCACTTTAGGGATTTATTTCTCTGCAAGGGACTCAAGTGACTGAACTTCTGCCTGGCCCCGAGGACCCCGGGAAGCACCTCTTTGAGATCAGCCCAGGTAGGCCCGAGCACGCCACAGCACTGCCTGGGTCACGGAGTGACTCTCCTCCCCTCCCCTCTTGCCGGGGCTCCGGATTCTGGAAGCTTCCTATCAGCCTAGTCAGGTGGGACCTGGGAGGCGGTGCTGAGGCTGACATTGGTCCAACTGCAGCCGGCAAAGCTCCCTTTTCCTCAGGGCCTGTGAAGTGTGTAGGCCCAGAAAGGTCAGGTGCATCTTCTGAGGTTACACGGCTGGGAGGGGAGCCTGGCCTCTCAGGCCAGACTGCCCCACGGTGGTGGGCTTTCTGTTGCACCAGTTTCTGACTGAGGCTGCAGCTCTAGCCCTGTTAGGGTGTAATACTAATGATGGTTGGGTTAGACTAACCCCACCCAACCACGGCAGCTGCCATCGCAGGACACCTGGGCCTACCACGTCCGACTCCGAAGTCTCTGTCCCCCTAGCCCGAGCTGCCCTTGAGGTCCCGAGGTGAGCAGGGCACCGTCTGGGCCTTAAGGGGTTGGGGACATTTCCTCCCTCAGTTCAAGGCCGTGCATTGAGTCGTGGGAAAAGTCATGACGTATTTTTCTATGGAAAATGCTGTTTCTTTCCACTTTAGGGATTTATTTCTCTGCAAGGGACTCAAGTGACTGAACTTCTGCCTGGCCCCGAGGACCCCGGGAAGCACCTCTTTGAGATCAGCCCAGGTAGGCCCGAGCACGCCACAGCACTGCCTGGGTCACGGAGTGACTCTCCTCCCCTCCCCTCTTGCCGGGGCTCCGGATTCTGGAAGCTTCCTATCAGCCTAGTCAGGTGGGACCTGGGAGGCGGTGCTGAGGCTGACATTGGTCCAACTGCAGCCGGCAAAGCTCCCTTTTCCTCAGGGCCTGTGAAGTGTGTAGGCCCAGAAAGGTCAGGTGCATCTTCTGAGGTTACACGGCTGGGAGGGGAGCCTGGCCTCTCAGGCCAGACTGCCCCACGGTGGTGGGCTTTCTGTTGCACCAGTTTCTGACTGAGGCTGCAGCTCTAGCCCTGTTAGGGTGTAATACTAATGATGGTTGGGTTAGACTAACCCCACCCAACCACGGCAGCTGCCATCGCAGGACACCTGGGCCTACCACGTCCGACTCCGAAGTCTCTGTCCCCCTAGCCCGAGCTGCCCTTGAGGTCCCGAGGTGAGCAGGGCACCGTCTGGGCCTTAAGGGGTTGGGGACATTTCCTCCCTCAGTTCAAGGCCGTGCATTGAGTCGTGGGAAAAGTCATGACGTATTTTTCTATGGAAAATGCATCATGACTTTTCCAACAACCCAATAAATGGCTTAGGCAGAGGGCGAGCAGTTAGTTACCTTGAGGCAGAGCAGAGGGGAGGTGTCCCCGAGGGGCCCCGCTTGTGTGTTTCTGCTCTGAACCCAACTCCAGAGGAGGAAAACTCCACAGTGCTTGGAAACGTGATCGAACTCCAAGTATGATCGACCTTAGTCATCGTTCTATTTTTGCTCCCCAACCTGCGAACGTGACAAGCTTTTAAAGTAGAATTAGAAATAGGGGAACGCTGTGAGCGCCACCTGGTGGCGATCAGCCAGTTCCACGGCTGCGCGTCCTGCCCACCTCCGCTTTCAGCCAGGCCAGGCCTCTGACCCCAGAGAGCTCCGCTGAGCGCCCCGCGCTGAGCAGGGTGGGAGGGCAGTTGGGGGGCTAGTGCCACGGGTCGGCTGTCCTCTCTGGCTGTGGCCCACGGCGCACCGCCCCACACAGCTGATATAGGAGTCCTGAGTGGGGGAGCGGCCACTTTGCTGCAGGTGAGGCTCTGCGCTGGCAAGTGATGTGGTGGTTAAAGTGCTGGACACTCCCACATGGCCGACTACGGTTCGAGTCCTGACCTGGTGGCTTGCTCTCTTGCTTTCTCTCTTCTGTGTGTGTGTGTGTGTGTGTGTGTCTGGTCAAATTAAAACAAATGAATGAATAAATTAAATTAAGTAAATAATTATTTTTAAATAAGTAAAGTTTAGGGCAGTCTGTAGGGAGGGGTGACTGACACTTCGTGTCTTGCTTGGACAGCTGCTAACACACCAGTCTTGCTTTTCATGGTTACCAGGCAGGAAAAGTCAAGCAGGACTGACGGCAAGTGGGGGACAGGAAGACAAGGCTGGTTTGGTGAGCCGTCGCTGTCTGGCCGCCCTGTGCAGTAGTTGGTCAGGGAAAAGTGAGCGGAATTGACAAGGGCAAACAGACAGGAAGGCCGCCTTGGCCCAAAGGACCGGAAGTGCTAGCAGACGCAGAACGACAGGCCACTGTGTGAGCCCAGAGGAAGGGACCGTGAAGCACTCAGAGACCGGAAGGCCTTTGGACTGAGGGGCAGCAACCCTGCTCCCTGAAGGGTGAGTCGGCCGGGTGAGAGGCCGCATGGGGCCGGGGAGCACTCCGCCCAGGGGAAGCAGCCCGTCTGAGTTGGGTGAGGACAGGGCTAGGCTGGTCCCCTTCACAGCTTCGTCCCAACCAGTGTAAAGTGAGTGTTGCAAGCAGCTGGGGGGTTAGACTCGCTTCAGAGTGGGAAGTGATCCTCGATGGCGGGTGACAGGAGGGACAGTGGTTCTCAGACTTTGGAAGCCCCAGACTCACCTGAGGGCCCAGCACACAGGCAGTCAAACCAGCTCCTGAGGAGAGGCGGGCCTTGCGGAGATGAGCAGGGCGCAGATGCTGCTGAAGGTATACGTTTAGGGGGGCAGGCGAAGCCGCCCCAGGGTTTCCATGGCCACCCTCCACCTCGGGGAACAGTGGGTGATATGCACAGGGCTGACTTGTGTTTTGGTCTCCGGACCCATTTCCCTCCGTCAGAAGCAGTAAGACAGATCTTGGGGTCTCAGTGCCAGATGCAGAAGCCAGAATGCCCCCCAGACCAGTCTGCCACCCCTGGCAGTGCCCCCCGAAGGTGACTAACCCCAGGACATGGTCTGTATGGTACCCCCAGGGAAGCTGACCCAGGCACCAGAGCCTCAGCACACGGTCAAGCAAGGCAGGTGACAAAGACACAGCTCCAGGCGGCTGCAGTTGAAGGGGCGGGACACGGACAGCCCGTCAGCCCTCCAGCCGCCCCCACATAAGCCTGACCACAGAGAAGGGGAGCCCTTACCACTTCCCAGCAGTGACTGGGACTAACCCATCTGCCAGCCTGAGGGGACGGGGCTCAGAGATGGAATCGGCTTGAGTCCACACCTGGGTTCCAGACCCATCTCAGCCCCTAGCTTCACAGAGGAATCAAATCGGGTTTCCCCTTCTCTGGGCCTCTTTCCCGACGTGTAGGACAAGAGGACTGGCCTTGGTGCCTCCGAGAAGCCAGCCTGCCCTAGTAGAACGACTCATTAGTGTTCCATAATCAGGCTTGCCGGAGGGAACGGACTGTGGTCAACTCAGGGCGCTCTAGCCCTCAGAGCCCCCTGGGGTCCTGAGCTGCCTGTGCTGAGCAGCCTGCAGCTGGAGCGGAAGGCACGGGGCCTGCTATTGCGGAGGCCTGACCTTGAAGTGGAGCCAGAGGCAGATTACCCCGCGGACGTAGACTGATACCGTGTGCCTGACATGCCCAGAGCATCCCTGATTACATTAACCCGTCTGGAGGGAGGGAGCTGAGATCAGCCTATCTGTGCACCCGCCGGTACCAGTCAGCCTGCACCCTGGCCTGACCTCGCACAGCCCACTGAGCTGGAACAGAGCGCAGACGATGGCTGGGCGACAGGAAGCCGTTAGACAGACGTTCCTGGAGGGGGCCCCCCCCCCGGGGGGCCCCAGCCGCACGCGCGAGCAGGGCTGCTCACACTGCGGCCTCCATCTGGCCCTCCTGTCTTAGCAGGACCGGGTGTGGGAAACTCCCCTGGGGTCCCGGGAAGATGCCCTGGAAGAGGAATCTGCAGCTCAGTGCTTCCAAACTCGTCCTGGGAGACCCGCCTTTTCCCACCTCGGGTGCTGACTCCAACCTGCGCTTGCACCTCTGGTGCCACCTTTAACTGCCACATGCTGCACAAAGTACCTTTGGCTCTTTGGTCTTGGGGGCTGGGGGTTCTGTTGCTCCTGTCAGACCTGGGGTCCGATTTACCCCTGCAGCTCGGCTGGTGCTCCATGCCTGGCCTCGAGGAAGAGCAGGAGAAGGTGCACTGGTTCTGCAAGCATCCTGGGACGTGGGACTGCCCGGCTGGCCTGAGCCCTCCGGGGTGGCACTGGATCTGGAGTGTGCTGGCACGGGTGTGCCCGGGTTCTCTGGTGTAAGCTGCCACTCTGGCCTGTGTTGCTTCTCCCATTCTGGCCGGGTGGTACAGACCCCTAAGGATCTGCCTGTCCTGCTCGGACATGTGGACGCCCACAGGAGGGGCACCTTGGGAGGCTCTGGAAGAGCAGAAGGGCGTGAGCAGTCAGAGGACAGACCGGGTAATGAAGGGGTCCAGGGAGCCACTCTAACAGGGCAGTGGACACCGGCCCTGACCCAGGACTGGGGCTGACTGTGAGGCAGGGTGACCAGTGCCAGTAAGGGACCTAGGGAGCTGGGCAACTGAGAAAGCACCCCCCGCCCCAGGACTAGCAGTTAGCATAATGGCTAAGTCGCTGGACTCCCATGTAGTCAATCACAGTTTGAGTCCCAGACCCGGTGGCTTGAATTCAGGCGTGTGTGCATGCCTGCCCAGGATCCTGAGAGGAGAATGGAGAAGGGATTGCAGCATGGCTATCCCTGGGGTGATTTCTCACTTTCTGTCTCTCTGTCTTTCTGGTCAGTACACGCGCCCTATAGCAAAAACCTCTCCAAAAAAAGAAAAAAAAAGCACTCCGCAGAGTGAAGTGGAAAAGCAGGCAGGACCCTGCGAGCTCGCCGAAGCCCAGGCCAGTGCTGCACTACCCTGTCAGTCCAGCAGGGAGCGGGCGTGTGCAGCCCTCCTGCTGTGCAGCCTCTGTGTGCCAGCTCCCCCAGGTGAGGTGCAGGCGCTGCTGCCCGCCCCTTCCAGGCCAAGTTCCACAATCAGCTGCTCTAGGAAGTACCACCACCCCACTCCATTCCCCACACTCCCCACTCCCCTCTTCCCTCAGGAAGTCTCTTCATAGTGAAGAGTTCAAATCCAGGCCCAGCACCACAGCTCCACGGCCTTGGGTGAGCTGCGGACTTCTCTGTGCCTGTGTGACAATGAGGCCAGTCAAAGTATTGACACAGGTTAGGAAGGAAGTCCCATGGGGCTGTATAGGGGTGACCTAGGAGCCTTTATGGTGGTGCGGTGAAGGATCCCGACCGCGGCGTTGCGTATGCGGAGCTCAGGTGACGGTTGCACCCAGCCACACCACACACACGTACACACCAGTGCGAGCCTGTGCATGGCCGCGTCGGCTCTCGGGGTCCTTCCAGGACCGGGTTCCTGGTTTGACTATTGTGCTATGGTCACATAAGACATTCGCACTTGGGCGGGGAGGCTGGATGGGGTCACAGAACTATTCAAAATAAAAAGCTCTTTAGAAGAACCTGCCCCCTGGAACCAGCAGATGGCATAATGGCTATGTTGCTGGACTCCCATGTAGTCGACCGCGGTTCAAATCCCAGACCCGGTGGCTTAAACTCACGGCAGGTGCATGTGTGTGCATGTGCATGTGTGCCCAAGATCTCGAGAGGAGAATGGAAGAGAAGGGATTGCAGCATGGCCAGGAGTTCTCGCTTTCTGTCTCTCTGTTTCTCTGTCTCTCTCTGGTGAGCACATGCACCCTATAGCAAAAACCTCTCCAAACAAACCTGCAGATAAGAACCGGGGGCCTTTCCGTGAGGGTCTGCCTCACAGGGAATTGTTTTACCCCTGTGCCACCATCTGACCCCAGTGATCTTTCACTGTATTTGAATAGCATAATATGCGTAATGGGTTTTTCTTTTCAGAAAAAATGACAACTGAAAGCAAAGGGTCTCAGGGTGTAGTTCATACAGGGCATTTCTGATTTCGCAACCTTTTCCATACTGCATGGAAGGACACTTGTAACCACCCGGCCACTGGTTTGTAGAAGCGCTTCGCCTGAAAACACACTGAACGATTATTGGGAAGTAGGATGAACGCGCTATGTGGCCGTTTGGTTTAATGTCCTGACCTGCAGATCCCCGCATGTGATGCTCAGCACCTGTGGTGGCTGTTCACATGAGCCGACTCCATGTGACTTGCCCCACCACGTCCCACCCCAGCCCAGATGTGGGGACACGTTTGCTGACAAATGGAAGGCCAGGCCATCTGACTGCGGCAGCAGTGGAATGAGTTCCCTAAACTCACATTTCTTTTGCAGGATACTCACAAAACAAGGGTCCAAAAGTGACTGGTTGAGTTTCTTTTTGAAGGAGGACGCGGAGAGGGATTGCCTTCACACGCTAAGTGCCCTGCAGGCGGTGACCCAAATCGTCCTGACGTGAGGCAAGCGGATGTGGCACTTCTCTGGGCTATTGGTGTGGAAGCTGAGGCACGCCAAGGTCACTTGCCTCAAGTCACACAACCGGGACAAGGCAGAGTCCAGGCTCCATCTCTGCCGAGGCCCTGCAGGCGCCCACTCTTAGCAGGCCGACAGAAACCCCGGCCAGTGTGGGTATCACGGCTCTAGGACATGGAGGGGTGCGGACAGAAACCCCTCAGGTAGTGACGGAGGCCGGCCGGGAAGGGGCGACGTGCAGGAGGAAGCACGCTTGGTGCCAGCGCAGAACAAAGATGTAGATAAAATTCTTTATGCGTGATCTCAGCGAGACTAAACCCTAGATAAATTAGGATGTGGGGAGGAATGTGGCCAGGGATTAGTAGGTGGGGGGTGGATGACCCAGGTCACCTCTGGGAAACCAGACCCAACACAGAGGCTCCTCCACCTGGAGCCTGCCCCCGAGGGGCCCTCCTGACACGAGGCTGCCCAGCTAGGGCAGCGGACCACGGTCAGCTGCAGCAGTGTCACTCCAGGGCCTCGCCCAGCCAGCCGAAACAGCGCCCGTGTTCTGACAGTCTGTCCTGGGTGACTCATGAGCATTTTTAAACCTGAGAAGCACTGGGGCCAGCAGGTGGTATGGTGATTAAGGTGCTGGGCTCTGACACAGCCAACTGCAATTTGAGTCCCGGACCCAGTGACTTGAAAATCAAACCGGGTGCGTGTCCATGCATGCCCGAAACCCCAAGAGGAGAATGGAGAAGGAGCTGTGATGTGGCCATCCCCCAGGGGGTGATTTCCCACTTACCCTCTCTCTGTCTCTCTCTGGCAAGGGCACACGCTGTATGGCAAAAACCCGAAGGGAGAAAAAACAACAGGGAAGCATTGCTCCAGAGCAAAAGAGCCTGGAGTCAGCCAGGGCTCCCGGCTTCCGAAGGCGGGGATGGCATCTGGGCACTCGGAGCCCGGCGATAAATTAAGCCAAAGAAGAGGCCATGATTCAGGGACAGGAAGAGTGCTAGAAGGTTCAGGAGGGAGACGCGATGGTGAGAGCCAGACCCCGTTCTCAGGCTGCAGACCGAACTGCGGGTCAGGGCTGTAGGCCCTAGGGCTGATGCTGGCCCGCAGACATGCTTGCTTTGAGTCATGAAATATTTTTTAAAACGGATTATTTTACCTGTAAAAATTACAGACATCTGGGTCAGTGGGTGGTGTTGCGATTAAGGTACTGGACTCGCACATGACCAGCTGTGGTTCAAGTCCTGGACCTGGAGACTTGCTTTCTCACTTTCCCTCTCTCTCTTTTTCTCTGTCTCTCTCTGGTGAGCACATCTGTCCAGTAGCAAATTTAAAAATCATAATGATAAATAAACAATTAAAATAAGTAATTATTGGGACCAGCAGATGGTGTAATGGTTACATTGCTGGACTCCCGTGTAGCTGACCGCAGTTCGAGTACCGGACCTGGTGGTTTAAAACTCACGTCGGGAGAGCGCGCCCAAAATCCCGAGAGGAGAATGGAGGAGAAGGGATTGCAGTGTGGCCATCCCCACTGGGGGGGTGATTTATTGCTTTCTGTCTCTCTCTGTCTCTTGGGTGAATGCATGTGGGAAAAAAAAAACTAAAATAAATAAATAGTTCTTTAAAAAGGAACAGATATCTGTAGGGAAAAAAAAATTTCCGCTCCACCCGCGGGCGGGGCCTGCCTCACATCACAGCTCCCCTCTGGCGAGCTCTCCACTCGGCAGAACCCCCTCCCTTACCTGGCGCCCTTCCAGCTCGCTCTAAGCTCATCCTCCTTGCCGGGGCTCCGCAGGGGTTTGCGTTTGTGCGCCTGGGTGTAGATCATTTCATACTGAAAAGTGGGCCAACCTGTGGCCTTGCGGCTAAGTTGTATAGATCCCACACGGCCCCCATGCAGATGAGTCTGGGGCCTGGCGGTTTGAGGAACACAGCAGGCACCTGTATATGTCCAAACTCCCGAAAGGAGGAAACTGGAAAAGAAAGGATTGCGGCGTGACGATTCCCCGGGTGGGGCGCTTTCCTGTTCTCTCTCTCTCTCTCCCTAGTGAGCACTCATACCCTCTAGCAAAATTAAAAACAATTAAAAAAAAAAACACTCTAAAGCAAAGATGCTCAAAATAGACCGCTCATCATTTGAGATGGGGGTCACGGTTAAGGGTGAGGTACTCAGTCACACCGTCTGAGTGGCAGCCCAGAGGGAGGGTCTGCGTCACAGTCCCCCTTCAACGTCATGCCCCTCCTCTGTAAAGCAGCCACAGCGGCTCCCGTAGGAGTTAAGGACGTGGCTAGCTTCTGCTAAACGGCCGTGAGTTTTAGCCGTTTAGTGATAGCCGATTAATACAATCTAGAAATTAACTTGCCAGTGCACAGTAACATAAAATAGCATGTATAGAGCAGATGTTTACTTTCTACATTTAAAAAAAATCAACGTCACTATTTTCCATCAAAAGCACTCAAAATACATAAAGCCTTAAAATTCAGTGACAGCAAATATGTTATACACTTAAAATAAAAATATGCGAACATTTGAAGCATTACATAAAAATATAAACCTATAAAATATAGACATTAAACAGTTATCCTTCTAGGCCAGCTGGTGGTGTGGTAGGTAAAGTGGCTGAATCCCACGTGGCCAACTGCGTGGTTCGATTCCTGAGCTCTGTGACTTGCAAAACATGATGAATGTGTGTGTGTGTGTGTGTGTGTGTGTGTGTGTGTGTGTGTGTGTGTTCCCAAACTTTCAAGAGGAGAATGGAGAAGGAGGGATGCCGGCATGACCAGCTACCCTAGGGGTGCTGTCTCACTTTCTCTGTTTCTCGAGAGGAAGAACGAAAGAGGCAGAACGTCAAAAGCTGGAAACACTGACATCACAGGGTCTGGAGGATTTCAGATCTGTGACCTTCCTGGGCTCCGAGCACATGGCCCGTCCCGAGGCTGTCCTGCGACTTGACAGTGGGAGGACAGATGCAGGACCCCCCAGCTGGGAAAGGAGGGAGGCCGCTGTCCTGGGTCGAATGGTGTCCCCCCAAAATCCAGGTCCACCGAGAACTTCAGAATGTATCGTACTTGGAAATCGGGTGTTTGCTGATCAATTAGCTGAGTTCGTGCCAGACAGAGGGGGCGCTGACCCCAACATCCGTGTCCTTGTAAGAGGAGAGGCACCAGAGGGGGTGTGGTGGTGAAGGTGGGTGATTCCCAAGTAGTTGACTACGGTTTAAGTCCCGGACTCGGCGGCTTGGAAATCGCTTGGTGTGTGTGTGTCCCAGATCAGAGAGGAGAATGAGGAAGAAGGACTGCGGTGTGGCATCCCCCCGGGGTGGGGGTGATTTCTCTTTTCCTCTCTCCATCTCTATTTCTCTCCTGAGAACATCCTATGAAAAAAAAAAAAAAAAAGCCTAAAGAGAAAAGCGAAGGCGGGGACACAGGAGACGTGGAGTGCAGAGGCCACAGGTGGACTGAGGCAGAGGCTGGGGACGCGTCTACCTGCCAGGGAGCACCGAGTCATGCTGGAAGCCACCAGAAGCTCGGAAGAGACGAGGAAGCCTTCTCTCCTGGAGGCTTCCAAGGGAGCAGGGCCTGCCAGCACCTTATTCTGGTCTCCGAGTGGAGTGTTGCTGTCAGCCAGCTGCTGTGTTGGTGTGTGCTAAGGCGGCGGGACCTCCTGCATGTGGGCTGGGAGAGAGGGCCGTGGCCTCTGCCGTGGGCCCTCTGCCATGGGCGCTCCGCCGTGGGCGCTCCGCCGTGGGCACTCCGACGTGGGCCCTCCGACGTGGGTGCTCCACCATGGGTGCTCACCGTGGGCGTTCCGCCATGGGCGCTCCGCCATGGGCACTCTGACGTGGGCACTCGCCGTGGGCGCTCAGCTCTGGGCCCTCCACTGCAGCCGCCTCTTCTGGGCTCCAGTGTCCAGTCCACCACTCAAAGTCTGAAACCCGGAAGACCTGGCTCCTTTTCCTGCTCTCTTCTCCTGGCAGGACCCCGCTGTCCTGTGTCCCCCTCAGCTGTGCCGTGTCATTAGCTTGGCCAGCCTATGGCCTGGCGACTCCCTTGCAGCCACTTCGGGACCCGAAGCGAGTGGACGTGGCAGTGTTCAAGAGGCCGAGACCCAGGAGAGAAGCTGCGGCTTCGGCTGTGCACGCCCTCAGAAGTGCCCCCACCTCGGGAGAAGCTGAGTTGGTGGTGATTGTGACCTCTGAAAGGCCCTGGCAGGGACCACAGGACAGAGCAGCGCCTGGCATGTGATACGCGCTCAGTAAACAGGAGACGCTGCGTTCACCCGGTGTGGGAGGATGGACACCCAGAGTCCCCAGAGCACATCCTTTCCCGATGGGGCTGGGGCAGGGCAGGGCAGGGGAGAGGGTGTGTTCAACCTCAGACCATGAGCTGCCGCATCAGCTTCCCACTCTGAGGCCTTTGGACTTGGACTGAGCCAGCCACCAGCATCCCAGGACGTGCAGGTTGCAGGCTGCCTGCTGGGGACTTCTCAGCGGCCAGGACTGCGGGAGCTGACTCTCCAGGACTCCCCTCCTCTGCGTCCACACCCACTTACTGGTCTGCGGCCCGAGAGCCCTGGCTAGCACGGGGCTCGGTCCGCGCTGCCCACGTCTGGTACAGAGCGGCGCTCCACATGTGACCGTCCAAGGAACCACACTGGATGGGGCAGCAGAGACAGAGCTGCGATGTTCCATCAGCCTGCCCTGCAAGCCCCTGCACCCTGCAGGAAGGAATGTGAGGCCAGAGGCTCTTTCCTTTTTTATTTTTAATTTGAGAGGAGCTGATCTTTGTCCTGTGAAGGGCTCTTCAGTGGGGCTCTGGGATATGCAGATGCAGACTAGCGAGCAGCCAGGATGACTGTGGGCAGGAGAATGTGCCCTGGGTGGGGGTCTTATTCCTTATGGCGGCTTGGCCAAGATCTCTCCCTCCTATGGCCCACAGAAAAGGGGCGGGCGGTATCCGTTGGAGGAGTTGGGAGAGGAGGAGCAATCTGTGGATCCATTCTTTCCAAGAGCCCAAGTGTTCTGGAAAATAGGAGCCGGATTCGCGAACAGTGCTCTCAAACAGTATTTTTAACAAGAACTAGCATTGCGTTTCACTGCAGCCCCGGCCCGTGCCCAAGTTGGGCCTTCACCAAACACTGCTATCCCACAAGCACTGCTTCCTGGCATGCGGTGTGCTGTGGGATTCTGTCTCGGTTTTTAAATTCTGCTCAAGACCCACAGAATTGATATCATGAACCCTAAGGGGTCAGAGTCTGTAATTTGGAAAATACTTCTTGGGATTCGGCGTTCAGGAGGCCCTGCTGCAGGAAAGCAGCTAAGGCCGTGCAAGGGAGGCCTTGGGGCTCAGTGGGCCGACCTGGTACGGAGTTCCGGGGAGCGGGAACAAGAGTCTTCAGTAACTATCCAGTACCAGGGTTGTCTGGCCTTCCCATCCGAGGCCAGCTCGCCCTGGAAATAGTAACAGTGTGCGGTGGGCTAGGTGGCCCTGGGGATTTACGGACCTTTCTCTGGCACATGGGCCCCTCACCTGCGCCTGGAGAACTTTGACAAACCCTCTCCCTCCCAGCTCCGGGATGCCTTGAAGCCCCTCTCCACACAGCCCACCTCATCGCTACCACCAGGGCCAGCCCCCTGCCCACCCTGTCTGACAGAGGCCCCTCCAGACTGAGCAGAGTGCTGGGGTGTTCTCAGGAAGCAGAGCACCCTTGGGAGTTGGACTCCCAGAACAAAACCTGGAAACGGAGTTTACCCACCCAGCATGTATGTGTATCCATGGACGCACAGCCTCTGCCCTCAGCCAGCTGGGTGTCGGGAGGGAGGGAACGGCCTTGACAAAGCAGCTGCCACCTGAAATGCCAGCAGCCGTCCTCCGCTCTCTCCTCCCAAGTGAGGGCTTGCTCTGGCCCTGTGCTCCTGCACCTGCTGCCCCACCCTCCTCAGGGCTGCGGGTCCAGCAGATGCTCCTGCAGAGCCTGCTGGCCAGCCTCTCTAAGACAGCACAGAGCTGACCTCTTGGTCAGCATCACAGTTAATGCACAGGACCCTCAGGACCTTCAGCCCCCAGGGTCTTTCAAGATGGTGAGAAGTTGGAGTTCAAGTTAGCTTTGGGGCTGGCTTTGGTCAGGGCAGTATGGTGACAAAGCACGAGCTCGGTGTGAAATGGCCTGTCCCTTACTGTCCCTCACTGTCCCTCACAGGGCCTTCTGAATGTGCATGGCAGTCCAACCCTTTGCTTTCTTTATGGCCATGCAGGCACACTGCATTTCCCAATCTTCCCCACAGTGGGGTGGGGTCACGTGACTACCCTCTGGTCAGTGGATGTGGGTAGGAGTGGCCAGTGGCCACTAGGCTGCTGTCAGCACTGGCCCCTGAAGCCCCCTGAGGTCCTCGCTGCCACCCACCACGTCTGACAGCAGATTTTGAGGATCCAGAGTAGGACATTGAGGTGCTAGGAGGAGCCTGGGTCCCTGAGTGACTGCCTGGAGTGACCACAGGGTGAGCCCCGCCCTCACCCCTCCCCCACCTTTTGGGCTGACCTACACAAGACAGTGGCCTGAGCAAGAAAGAAAGAACTAAGGGACACGATTTCGGAGCTGTTGCTACCGCAAGCGTCGATTACCTGCTTCCTGTGCACGCTGTCCTCACCCGTGGAAGGGGTGAGCGTCGGTCTCAGTGTCATCGTGTCAATGACATGATACAGATTGTAAACCTCCAAACCTAGTGACTGGGGCATTGCAAAGACTCACTGGGTGACTGAGGGCCCTCCCACAATGCTGGCGTGCCCCAGCCACAGAGACAACAGCCAGGAGCCCCAGTGAACATACTGAGCCCCCAGCTAAGCGGCCCAGACCCCAGGTAGGCCTGTTCACAGTAAAGTCTCCACCTTCGGTGGCGTGGGAGCCCTGCGAGGTTCTGAAGGTGCACGGACCTGCCTACTGCAAGAACTGTGCAAACCGACTCTGCTCTCCTGCACAGGCGTGCCACGAGGGCGGTACCTATAAATAGAATGTTGAGCTGAGGGGATCACAGGCACCAAAGGTGAGAGGTGAGTCACCCTGGGGCCAGACACCTCGGCTCTAATTCTCCCTTCCACTTACTAGCTGTGGGACTCCAGGGAAGTGACTTAATGACGGTGCCTCGGTTTCCCCGTTGTAAATCGTGGGTGGTGACAGGATTCTCACAGAGATAAATGAGCAGAGTGAGCAGAAGAGAGCTTGGCACACGGTCGGCGCTCAGCTTGTGTTCCCTTATTAGCGAGGTTCCCGGGCCCTGCAGGGTAGCTGAGACCTCCTGCCGGCCTCCAGTGCATGCCAAGGCTGATGCCTCAGAGCCTCCGAAAGTGCCCGGCCAGAACCTCTGCTGCATCTGCCCAGGGAGAGCAAAGCCCTCAGCCTGGTGCCTGCTCTCTCCCAGGCTGCATGGCTCCTGGGGGAGGGGGAGGGGCCAGAAAGGCAGAGAGAGCAGGTGGGGGCGGGGTGGGGGGTGAGACTTGGGAAAGGACAATAGCTTTGTAAAATCCCTCACTGGGCAGTCTGGCCAAGTTCAATGGCTTCAGGCCACATGAACAGCGAGAAAAATGTGGCCCAGGAATTTCTCCCCAACGATGGCCCTTGTCTTTCTCTGTGGGAATTTGGAGCGGCAGACACATTCCTCCCATGACAGCGTCCACAGCAGCTAAAGGCCCATTGGTCTGAGCTGGGAACCTGCTGGCTGGGCACCTCGGGAGCCCTGCCCCAGCCCCTCCTCGGGAGTGGGCACTGCTGATGTGCAGAAGGACCAGGTCTGCCCAATGGGCCTCACAGCCTGCTGGTCAGGGCTGTCCGTTCCCGCACAGCTCTTGGGAGCCGCACCGCCCAGATGCTTTTCTGCAGCTGCTTCTCTAACCCACCCCCCAGAAGTGGAGACTGGACATCGTGGACAAGAATGGGAATCGGAGGTTTTTCCTTAGTCAAGTACTTCCCAACTTGGGAGGAAACAATTTCCCAAATACTCTGAAAACTATTAAAACCCCATAAACCGCAGTTCACATGCCAGGCCTGGCTTGCCACCTGTCTCTGTGCATAATGTCTTACTGGGACGCAGCCACACCCATGCAGCTTTGTGTTCTCTGGCTGATTTCACACGACAACCGCAGAGTCGAGTGGTTGCTGCAGACTAGAGGGCGTGCAAAGATTCATTTTGTTTCTTAGTGGTCCCATAAAGAAAGCTGACTGACTCTTACTTTAAAATCAACTGTATTACATTCACTTATTTGCTTATTCTTCATTATTCTATAAAGGATGGCTTCGATTGAGAATATTTAATAGTAAGACAAAAAAAGAAAGAATATGCAAATAAAAGTCAAAAAACAAAATCAGGAATCAAACACAAATGTGAGACCTTTATACTTGCCCAAGCTAAATTTTAAATTTCCCCTGTGTTCTCTGGAAGCCAGAGGAAAACCTTCATGTAGAGAAAGGAAAATGCATAGCCGTCCCGATGGCACCGCTACGCACGGCCCACGGCTGCTTCTAGCACACAGCTTTGCGGGCGCAGCAAGAGCCACCATCCCCAGAGTCACTAAAAATAGAAAAGAAAAGAAAAGAAAAGAAAAAGTAAACAGTACCAGTCCTATAGGGCAGTGATTAAGCACTGTGTAGAGAGCCAGATCTCCTATGATTGACTGTGGTTTGAATCCCAGCCCTAGACATGCGTGTACTTGCTCAGAATCCTGACAGGATGGAGAAGTGGAGGAGAAGGAATCGTGGCATGACCTTGCCCCGTTGAGTAGGCTCTCTCTCTGTCTCTCTCTCTCTCTTGCTCTGGTGAGCACACGTGCCCTCTGGTAATGAAAATAGAAAGAAACCATAACAATGGATCTGTAATACGAGTAACACGTGCAAAGTTGCTTTTTTCGTAAGTTTATTCATTCATCTCTTCTTCAAGCAAGAGGGACAGCACCCCAACAAGGCCTTGAGGCTGTGACTCGCCCCTAGCATCAGCCAGCCCAGATCATGGCCACACATGTGGTTGGTGTACTCAGGGAGGTCTCTGCACGTGAACCCAGAACGTTGTTGTGTGTGTCGGCCTTGCAGAGCATTGTGCTTTACCGCCGCACCAGTGTCAGGCCGCTGCAATGCTTGGCATTGATATCGTGAGGAAAGGGGTCTAGTTCACATATTTAACCAAATACCCAGACAGATACCTAACGCAAATCCATTTGCTTTCCTGCACTGTGCTAAAAATGCACCAACACTTGAGTCAGCCTAATGCCTCCTTTGTGTCTGTGGTTTCTGGATATGTTTTCAGGGCAAAAACTGGAGTGGGCTGGGTTAGCCCCCAGCTTGTCACTGACTCACCCTGCAGTGCCTGGCACATAGTAGGTCTGAAAAGCTGCTAGATGTGGGATGGAGCTAACCCCTTTGGATCTTGGGTTTCTTGTAAAATGAGGAAAGTGTGTTAAAATATCCATTTGCTCCCAAGTGCAGATGATGTGGGAAACCGGTGTGAGTAGTACAGGGCGTGTATGCGAAACTTCAGCCAAACTCCTAACACAGGTGAGAATTATGGTGGGGGGAGAGGACGGGGTGGGAGGCAGGCAGGTGAGACCAAGAGGACCTATGTCCAGACCGCCTGGATCCAAGTACAGGCTGCCCCACCTACCAGCTGTGTGATCTTGAGAGCACGTGTCACCGGGCAGGGATGCAGAGCTTCGCATGTACAAACGCCCCATGACATGTGGCCATTACAGTGCCATTGTGAAAATCGAGCAAGTTACTGCCTAGAGAGCCCCAGGACTGTGAGGTGCTAGCACCGGGATGGGTGCCTACAGAGTCTGCATCATCACATCCTTAGAAAGCCCCTGCTAACAGGTGGCAGGGCTGGCCCAGAGACAGACGTTATTCTGACAGAGCAATGAACCACGAGCAATGAGACCCAGCTCTCCTCCCAGAACCCATTGCCTCACAAGAAGCCACCTGGTTCTAGCTTCATTGCCCTGTGTCCTGAGGTGTGTGGGCGGTCAGCCTTTCTGCTAGGAAGATGTCCTAAGGGCCCCTTTCTCCCTGTTCCCTTTCCTAGAGAAGGGGGTCTGGAGCTCAGTTAAGGCCTTGCAGCATTGAGTGATCTTGACATTTTGGCTCAATTCAAGGTAGTTTGGGTTCGTGATCAATTTGGGAGGCAGAGGATTATTCAGGAAATTTCATTTTTCAGGCAAATACTAGGCTCAGTATGTGCTTTCCTGGTTGCAGCCCATGGCTCTGGGGCTCACTGGGGAATTGCCATCCATCTATTTATCTATCTGACCAGTCAACCAACCACTATCCAGCCATCTATTAACCTATCCACACACCCATCCAACCATCATCCACTCACCCATCCATCCACCACCCATCCATCCATCCGCCTATCTAATATCCATCCATCCATCCATCCATCTACCCACCCATCTATCCACCTACCTACCCATCCATACATTCATCCACCTACTCACACATCCATCCATCTACCACCCATCTACCTACCTACCCATCCACACAATCATCTACCCGCCCAGTTATCCACCTACCGATCCATCCATCCACCCCATCAATCCATTCACCTCTCCAATATCCATCCATCCACCTACCCACCTCTCCATCCATCCATCCACCTACCCATCCATCCATCCACCCCATCAATCCATTCCCCTCTCCAATATCCATCCATCCACCTACCCACCTCTCCATCCATCCATCCACCTACCCATCCATCCATCCACCCCATCAATCCATTCCCCTCTCCAATATCCATCCATCCACCTACCCACCTCTCCATCCATCCATCCACCTACCCATCCATCCATCCACCCCATCAATCCATTCCCCTCTCCAATATCCATCCATCCACCTACCCACCTCTCCATCCATCCATCCACCTACCCATCCATCCATCCACCCCATCAATCCATTCCCCTCTCCAATATCCATCCATCCACCTACCCACCTCTCCATCCATCCATCCACCTACCCATCCATCCATCCACCCCATCAATCCATTCCCCTCTCCAATATCCATCCATCCACCTACCCACCTCTCCATCCATCCATCCACCTACCCATCCATCCATCCACCCCATCAATCCATTCCCCTCTCCAATATCCATCCATCCACCTACCCACCTCTCCATCCATCCATCCACCTACCCATCCATCCATCCACCCCACCAATCCATTCACCTATCCAATATCCATCCATCCACCTACCCACCTCTCCATCCATCCATCCACCTACCCATCCATCCATCCACCCCATCAATCCATTCACCTCTCCAATATCCATCCATCCACCTACCCACCTATCCACCCACCTATTCATCCAACCACCCACTGACCCATCCATCTTGGCTCTGCCTGTCCCACCTCATTGGTCTTGGGCAAGGCTCTTTACCTCCCGGAACTTTAGCTTCTTCTGTAAATAGACTAATGGTGTGTGCCTCTTGGGGCTGTCCTGTGGTTCTCTAGACAGTAACATCTGTGACTTGCTGGCACATGGTGGGCAGCACACAGTGAACGCTGTTTTCTTGCCCTTTGAAGAAAAGACAAACAGCTAGGAGATTATAGAAAGACGAGATATGATGAGGAATGAAGTGTGTGAAAGCAAAGGCAGTGATACCAGGAGCCCTGGCCTCCCTATTTGCCAAAATGCCCTGGGAGTTGATATTTAAAGCCACTCTGAAAAGTCGAGTATCCCAAAATATATTTAAACGGTTCAATGGGGACGTTGACCCTCTATAATAGGCTCATTTGAACGATCCTGCTTTGCTACTTCCTCTTCGAAAGATAAACAAGCGGTCCACAATGGCCGCTGTGATGTTTTCTTTTAAATCTTGCTTTCCAAATGTAGGACTTGGCTGTGGGACAATCACGGGGGCTCGCTCCCGCAGATGCACTCCCTCAATGCAGGGAGCTCCGTGGAATTCCTGGGGCCTCATTAAGCCCGCTGTGACTAAGTGATCCTGCCTGGTGCTAGAACTGTTTGAAACGACTTGGCAGCAACCAGAAGTCAGGTCTCTCTGTTTTTTCTCGTTACTTTCTCTTTGTAACCCCGCCTACATGTCATGAAGTGAAACATCTTTCTTTCTGGATCCAGTGCAGGACAGCACTCCCCTGCCCCAAGCCTCACCCTGGTCTTTCTGGGGAATTAAAGGAGCTGGAGGGAGGCTGAAATCTGCTCAACACTCCCGCCCAGCTGTTAATCTCTCCTTTGAATGAGACTTAACTCCTGGGAAAACCTCCCTCCTGGCTCTAAGTCATTCTGCTCTCCCCACTCCCTCTTAACTGCCCTGCTCCTCTCACAGCCAGGCATGGGCAGCCTCTGCCTTCCAGCCCGCCCTACCCTGATTCTCCTCTCAAAACCTCGATTCTCCAGGAGGAGATGGGGCCGGGACGGAGGGAGACAATCCTGGTCAAGCCAATGCCATCAGAGGTTGACCGTGGCCCTGCTTCAGGGTCAGATCGGGTCCTAGGAACTGGAGGGGTGAGAACCCTTGCATTGAGAACCGTACCCTGTGTGGTAGACAGCGGGGCAGCTGTGAGCCATGATGCTCTGCAAGGCTAGCCCTCACAGGAAGGTTTGGAGGCCTCCCTGAGCACACCAGGCACACGCATGCCCATAACCGGGGCTGGCTAAAGCTGGGGGAGGATTATGGTGTCACATCCTATTGGAGAGACTCTCTCTCTCATACACACACACACACACACACACACACACACACACACACAGAAGAAATAAAAGACTTCAAAAAAAGTAACCTATTCTCTGCCAGACACTTACAAACATAATTTTTGTCATCAGATTATTGATATAAGGACACAGTGGTGCATGACTATGTCTTCCTTTTACAAAGTGAGACCAGGGTAAGAAAGCCAGAGTCTCCTGATCCCCATTCCCCCCCTTCTTGTCCCCCTCCCTTTTCCCAGAGGAGATACCTGGGTGTCGTGCGATGCTCTCGGGTATTGTTCTGGGTCCAAGCTCCTACAGCAGAGCCCAGCACTGAGTGGACACTGGGCCCATACTGTGGCTGTGGAGTGTGTTTTCCATAAGTGCTGTGCACCATGAACCTCAGATCCTCAGCCCTGGCTCCCTCCTTTCATGTAGGACTTCATTTTATAAAAATGCAGGCCAGCTTGTGGTCTGGTGGTTAGAGTCCTGGACCCAGCAGCTTAAAAACATGCCAGGTGCATGTACATACATGTCCACAATCCCAAAAGGAGGGAGAAGTGGATAGGGATTTAAGCATGACCATTTCCCATGACCAGGGCGCGTTCTCCTATTGATTAGCAGGGTCTGTCCCGGGCCAAGATGCCCACCATGGGCGGGGCAGAGCCGGAGGTGAAGGGGCACTCACCACCCAGAGCACATGCCCTTTGGCCTTTTTTTTTTTTAATGCTAGTGTATTTGATTCTTCTTTCATTAATGAAAATTTTAATAGAGCTGATGTTTTGCAAGTATAAGCAAAGCTGCAAGGAGTGGCCTTGCTTAGGTCCCCCCGAGGGTGGACACGCATTCCCGGTGGGGGCCTACCAAGAAACAGAAGAGCTGACCCCAGGGTACCAGCAGTGTTAGCTTTAACTAGCAGCTCCTATGCTACCTCCCCCGTGAGGGTGCCAGGCACACCCTCCTGGGCACCAGTCTGCTCTCCTCCCTCCCCCCTGCACTTGAGGAGGTTGCTAGCTCACACTGTCCAAGCACTCCGCGACATGCTAGTTGTGTTCCTATACGGCTCTTATGTTGATTCCAATGAAGCGCGTTGTTATTCTCTGTTTTATAGATAGAGAAACTGAGAACGTTTAATGGCTTAATAGCATCGCATCTTTGATTTGTGCCCTGACATCTGCAATGGTGTCACTTCTCAGCTGAGTCAACAGTCTCAAAGGGGAAGTGACTTACCCAGTCACAGGGTGCGCAGGTAGCCCAGCTAAGGTTGGGGCAGCCTCAGCAAACGCCCCTGCCCCCCCCCGCCCCCTCTCTTGCCTCCGTCCACCCTCCACCCCGTTACTGCACAGCACAGTACAGGTGAGCTGGAAAATGAGAGCCTGCCCCGCCAACGCCCGAAAACAAGGAGGCGCTGCCCTTGCTCGGCATGGCACCTCTTCCTGCTAGTCCGCTCCCAGGGCCCAGGCCACTGTGACTGTCCCCGCTCCGGGGGTTCCCGGGTGGAGGGAGACAGGGAGGGCTGGGCTGGCGCAGCGCCCCCTGGCGGCCCCGGGCTAGCGCGCGCTCGGCGCCCCGGGAGTGTAACGGGCCGTGGGGAGGGCGCCCGCGAGGGCAGGAGCCGGCGCGGGGCAGTCCTGGCGCGCGGAGATAAAAGCGGCTGG
>NW_006159696.1:477483-492134 GCF_000334495.1 Tupaia belangeri chinensis
CCGCCAGCAGGTCCTCCGCAGGGTGAGCCCGGCCGGTGCCCGGCGCCGCCTCTGCGGCTTAACCGCCCGAGAGGGACCATTCATTCTCTTGGCCGCCTCCGTCACTAACTTGGACCGAGGGGCCCTGACTCAGAGCTTTCCAAAAGTCGCGGCGGAACCTGCGAGCGGAGCTGCTTGTGGAATGCAGCAGGCTTGGAGCGCGCCCAAGCCCAGAAATGCGCGGAGGATGTTGGCGGCCGCCTGAGGTCGGCCTCCCCAGGGCATGGCCCGACTGACTTAACCCTTTGCTGGCGGAAAAGACCCGGAACGTAGTGGGGCCTCCCTTTACTGCAGGGCTTCCTAAATGCGAGGACCCTACCCAGCTTTTTCAACATGCAGATTCTCGGGCCTCACCATGGCCTCCTGGGTGGGCTCAGGGGAAGGACCTGCAAAGCTGTGTGTTTAAGGAGTTCCTCAAGAGACTCTGACCAGGTGAGTCCGGGAGGCCTCGCGTGTAAGCCGCAAGGCCAGGGCAGGCTCCCCAGATGAGCGCCAGGACAGGTTTCTCCGAAAGTCTCCTTGGGTGCAGATAACGAGGAGGTGTGAACTGGCTGGCGGCAGGAGGGACTCGGTCCAGGGAGAACGCTGCGGCAGAGTGCGGATGTGTTTCTCGAAGGATTTGAGGAAGCCTGTAACATGTCCAGTTATTAAACAGAAAACACTGAAATGGGCCCCTACAGTTAGACAGGACGTGCGGGGGCCCTGGGAAGTGGAGCCCAGTTCATCCGCCGCGAGGTAATAGCTGTGGTTGGCCTTTTCGCAGCCTTTTCGCACCCAATGGGCATTGGGAACAGTTGTGTGGATCCTTGTCCCAGAGCAACAGTCTGCCTGGCATTTTAAAAGGAAAAAAAGGAACTTGGGCTGAGCCCATGCACCCCACTGCACCGTGGGCATAGGCAGGACCTCAGTGGGAGTTGGTCTGGGTCTGGCTGCAAGCTCCCTGAGGACAGAGTGGAGCCAGGCCAGGAAGAAGCTCATTGGCCGGCAGCGTCTGGCAAGCAGGGGTGGTCTTCATGGCCCCTCCCGGGTAACAAGGCCTCAGATGGAGTCTGTGTCCTGGAAGGGTGGGCTTGCCCATGCGCGGTCAGGGAAGGGTAAGCCCCGGGAGGGAGCCAGGGCGATGTCCTCCTCCTAGGTCTGTCTTCTGGGGCGTGGCTCCCCAGGGCTAAGCTGTTCTGGGGAGAACAGGCCTGGTTTTGGAGTGTTCCTCAGCTCGCTCCTACCCTTCCATCCCCCCAAGGGACACTGGTCGTGACAGCCTGGGAGGAGGGATGCTTCTGGAATGCCCATGGAAATGAGCAAAGCTGGCCAAGTCTGGGGCCAGAGCAGCGACAGCCTTTGCTGGCAGGGAGGAGCGCCCCCATGAGGTGGGAAAGCCTTTGGTTCATGGAAGACAGCCTTTGTTTTACTTTGGTAGAGGGGCTGTGTGCTCACTGCGGAGGGACAGAGAGAAGGAAAATGCTAACGCAGCGCCGTGGAGGATGGTCACGCTGCAATCCCTTCTCCGTCTCTCCTTCATATTTGTTTTTTTAAAGCGAACATCTCCAAGTGTGTCAGTGCCGTCGGCTCATCATGGATTTAACCCCGCGGCCATCTGGCTAGGTAGCCCACGGTTTGGACAGCATTCACCGGAGTTCTGCAATAAGCCGAGCGTGGTGCTTTTCGGCCCAGTAACCCTCAATGCCGTGGGATATTAAAGTGTGGAAGGTCCCTTACTGCCGCCTCCTCGGAACCGTTGACACATTAGTACTGTCGCTCCTCTCCAAGTCAGGAGGAGGGTGGGTGCAGTTTTCAGAGCTTTGACCAGGAAAGGGCAAAGCTTTTCACAAGGGATCTCATGGCACAATAGCTTTGGACACGGTTTGAGAAATGCTGCTTAGTCCATTCTCTGCTGCTGTGATAGGAGACCTGAGGCTGGGTAATTTGTGAGCATTTGGCTCAAGGTTCTGGATGCTGGGGAGTCCCAGATCGAGGGGCTGCACCTGGTGAGGGCCTCAGGCTGGACGTGCCATCGCTCGAGGACTCACCTGGTGAGGAAGTGCCACAAGGCGGAGAAAGTTGCACTGACCTCGCCCCTTTATCTGAAAGCCTCCCGCAGTCACTGACCCCCTGTCCTGATAACAGCATCCATCCTCTTATAGGCCCCACCTCCCAGTTCGGCTGCCATGGCAGTAACATGTCAACCTGAGTCTTGGGGGGCCTTCAAGCCACGGCAGCTACTTGAGACATTAAATGATGCAGAGCACAGCTTGTCTGCCCGCAAGGGGTTCGCGTGTGTTTAGCTGTCGTGAGCTACCTGCGGGGGTACCTGGCTGCATGCTACGCGTGTGTTTAAGGTCGGAAGAGAACCCATCAGCCCCGATACTGCTGCCCTTAAAGCAGAGTCAAAGCAACAGCCGTTCTCACTGATTTCATTCTTGGATGATAACAAATCAAACGTTTACAACAGGACATGCTAACATGTGCCCCTGTGTAAAAGCGAACCCAACAAGGCAGAAAAACCCAGTCCTCTGTTCTGTGAAAATGCCGGCTCCAGAGTCACGTTCGTGGTGACATCAAAGTGCCGTTCGCGTCTAGAACCCTGGGCCTTATCCAGAAGCCACTTGCTCTCCTGTGGCTGCAGAGGGGAGGCTGACAGCTACAGGAGGCCTGGTGGGCCTGGGGAGGGGTTGCCACTGCAGGAGGGGCATGGGCTGTGATGTTAATTGCACTTAATGTCACCTGCAAATAGACCTTTGTAGTGGCACACTCCTGGCTCCCAGATGCTCTCGAGGGAGGGAAAGGGCAGGGACCAGATCCGATGTGTACGAAAGGATTGTGCTCCCCTACAAGCAGACGGCCATTGTGCCCGCTCTCAGGCCACCAGCCTGGTTTGATTCTGAGGGACGTTTCTAGATGTGTCTCTGTTGAGAGCTCCACGTGAACCTGTCCAGTGGCCGATTGTGCTTTCTTCAGCCTTGCCTTGTTGCCCAAGGTTGAGACTTGAGGAAGAAGGTGGTCCTGGAACACGGCATTGAGCCAGCTGTGCTCAAGGCCGCATGGGGCAAGGGCAATGGCTGTGTCCCCTGCTGCCACCCGATCCCCAAACACGCAGAGGCTCTCTGCTCTCGGCTTCCTACTGGTCCCATCACCTGGTGCCCAGTCTCCTGGGTTCTTGCCCGCTGTCAGGTCCCCTTCTCTCCCCAGCACCTCACCCTCCCTTCAGTCACTTGAGAACCCCGCCCATCCTGTGCCCCTCCTGGGCTGCCGGCACAGCCTTGCCAGCCCTGCCAGCGCTGCCAGCCCTTCCTCTACTTTGACTGCTTTCTCCCTGCCCAGCCACCTGTGCTGTGCAGTTTTCACCTTCCAGCTCTGACTCCCCAGGCCCTGAAGGTCGGGACTGACCCGAGCACACTGCCCCCCAAATCCTCCTCTCCGCCTCTGCAGTGCCCGTCTTTGGCCTGCTCATCCACAACCCCTCACCAGACCTCTAGCTGCAGTCCCGCACTCCTGCCGGGCCCTTCGCCAGGTCTCCTGGCCCTCGCTCCTGCCCCCTTCATTTCCCACCACCAGAGGCTGAGGCTCCTGTGATCCTGCCCCCAGGACACCCGGGCCCCAGGCAGGCCCAGCGCTGGCTTCCTGACTGCTCATCCTTGTCACTTCTGAGCCACTGCCTCTGTGCCAGCCACACAGTCCCTGCTTAAACCCTCCCTCCACCTCACGGCCCTTGCAGACTCCGATGGCTTCTGGGCCCACCTCTTTAGAAGGCACCAAATTGCCAACAGGCAGCGGCAACCAGGCCTCTCCCATGCAGGGGCAGTTGTTTCCTGGGTACCCCCACCCTGCACCGGGGATGATGCGTGGGGAGGGCGCAGAGTCTGCCCCAGTGTGCTTAGCGCCCGGCTGTGTAGACACAGTAGCAGGCGTGACACTGCCAGCTAGGAGGTGCAGGGTGGGAACAAGCTGGGGGAACTGGCTCCCACCCAGCCTGGGCCTTTGGGAACACCCAGACCAGCTGAGTCCCGAGCTGAGTCTCACAGGAAGAGGAGCCAGCCCAGCAGGGGAAGTGGGCAGGGGCTTGCCTGCATGCCCGGGGTGCCCTGGGCCGAGGTTTCTAGGAGCTGCAGCTGCCCGGCCACTCCTCTACTCCTGCCCCTGGTACCTGCACAGACAGGTGCCCTTTGGCCAGCTTCTGACCACCCACTCTGCCCCGTTGCTGGGAAACACCTCAGGGTCCCCAGTCATTTCCCCAGCAAGGCCTTGCTCAACACTGCCATTGCCTGTGTCCCGGCTGGCTGATCGGGCCACCTCTGAGCTCTCGATGTTGTCCTTCTGATTTGCGGTCCCCAGGTCCTGCTGGTTCTATTTCCAAGATACACCTGCATCCTCCACTCATCCCTGTCCCATGTGGATGCCCCCCTGTGGCAGCCAGAGGAGCCGTTCAGGTTGCCCGCCTGCTCTCACTGCCCTGGCCCAAAGCCTCAGCGGCCCTGAGGGTATTCACGTTGCCCCTGGGCTCTTCGTGGGCAGCCAGTGTGTTCCCAGTCGCCCCACACGCCCATCCTCCAGCACCCGGTCTGCTCCTGCTGCCCCGGTGCCCCGCGTCCTCCCTGCCTGAAGTCACCTTGCCCCTAGAAGGCCCCAAGTTCGTCTGGGCCTAAGTGCCCCTGTTTGAGAGGCTGTCTTGGACTGCTCGGGCTGCTGCAACAGAACATCTTAAACTGGGTCATCGACAACAGAAAATTAGTATTCCCGTCCTAGAGGTCCGAAGTCCAAGACCAAGCCAGGTTCACTGTCTGGTGAGAACCTGTTCCTCACAGACAGCATGCATTTGCCTGACAGAGACAGAGAGACAGACAGACAGAGGGGGCGAGGAAAGCGCGCCGTCGTGGGGAACAGCCAGGCCGCAGTGTCTTCCCCTCTATTTCTGCACCGTCGGGATGTCGGCCACGCACGGTCACACACCTGGTGTGTTTTTCAAGCCCCGAGGCCTGGGTTCAGATCCCGTAGTTGGCCACGTGGGCCCCAGCTCCCTTCACCATGCCACAGGGCCAACCCTCAGCCTCTTTTAGGGGGCACTGACCTCGTTCATGGGAGCTCTGCCCTCATGACCTATCCGCTTCCCTAGAGCCTCGCATCGGCATACTCTTGCGTTCAATTTCAACTTGTGAACTTTGGGGCCACCGACATGCAGGTCGTGGTGCAGGCCTTCCCTGGCCCTCTTATTTGCTCACTCGCCATCATGCATTTTTCCTGGAAAATACTTGTCTCGGTGCAGAAATAAACGGGGCATTTCTTAGCAAAATCTGCTCTTGCCGAGTGAGCTAGACGCTCTCTTGAGGCGAGGGCAGGCTCTGTGCTTTGCTCGAACCAGGAGGCTGGCCGAGGCCAGGCAGTGTGGAGGACTCGTGTCTGACCTGACACCGACGGCAGCGCAGAGCCGACGTGAACAGGTGTGAGGTTGGGGAGTTAGCGTCCTGGGGAGTTAGCCTCCAGTCCTGCCTGTGTCTGAGAAGTGTCACTCTTCGTGACCTCGTCCCCATTGCAATGTCCAGGACCGCAGCCCTGTGGTTTCCTCTAGAAGGGAACCAGCCTCAGGCAGAGAGTTAGTTCCATTCCTACCTGTGCCACCCCTCACCTCTCTGAGCCTCTGAATTCCCACCCATAAGTGAGGACAGGCATCTGAGTCCAGGGGCTGCCAGAGAACCTGGCCATGTCCTCGCTCCCCCTTCTACTAGACGGGTTACCATTCAGAACCTCTGTTTCTCCATCTGCAGAGAGAGAAACGGGCAAGTCTGGATGACCCCTAAGCTCTCTGGAAGCTCGGGCCTCGGATGATTCCCTGAGGAAAAGCGGAACTTCTCTGTGTTCCTGGCAGTGGGCATTACGAGGCTCAGGCTTCTCTCACCTGCTTGGAGTTCAGGGTCCTACAGTGGAGGGGTGGAAGGTGCTGGGGCAGCAGGGCTGGGTCAGCGGCCCTCCTTTGACTGAGTTCATGAGCAGCACATAGCCACCACACTGCTGGTGCCCAGATGCCGGGGTGACTTTGTGGCTCCAGAGAAGAACCAGTCCTAGGGTTGCCCAAAGTTTCTGACCTTGGCCATTAGGGTAGCAAGCCTGCCAGAGCCTCACGGTCCTGACCACCTGACCAGAGCGGGAGGAGAGTGTCCAGAGCCTCACGGTCCGACCACCTGACCAGAGCGGGAGGAGAGTGTCCAGAGCCTCACGTTCCACCACCTGACCAGAGCGGGAGGAGAGTGCCCAGAGCCTCACGGTCCGACCACCTGACCAGAGCGGGAGGAGAGTGCCCAGAGCCTCACGGCTGGGTCAGCGGCCCTCCTTTGACTGAGTTCATGAGCAGCACATAGCCACCACACTGCTGGTGCCCAGATGCCGGGGTGACTTTGTGGCTCCAGAGAAGAACCAGTCCTAGGGTTGCCCAAAGTTTCTGACCTTGGCCATTAGGGTAGCAAGCCTGCCAGAGCCTCACGGTCCTGACCACCTGACCAGAGCGGGAGGAGAGTGTCCAGAGCCTCACGGTCCGACCACCTGACCAGAGCGGGAGGAGAGTGTCCAGAGCCTCACGTCCGACCACCTGACCAGAGCGGGAGGAGAGTGCCCAGAGCCTCACGGTCCGACCACCTGACCAGAGCGGGAGGAGAGTGCCCAGAGCCTCACGGTCCGACCACCTGACCAGAGCAGGAGGAGAGTGCCCAGAGGCAGTTGTTTCTTGTCCTATTAGTCTGAGTCCTTGCACCCATCCTTCCTCAGGTTTCCTAGGACCAAAATGGGGAGCATTCAAATACCCCAAAATACCCCTCTGCACCCCCTCCCCCAGCTCTGTGTAGCTGAGTCACCACCTGCCTGAGTTGTCATCTGTTAGGCTCTCTCCCAGACACCCCAGACTCTTTTGACAGCTTTATTGAAACTCAGCAATTTTTGGTATATTTACGGAATTATGTAACCATCAGCAGTCTAACTAGAACGTTTTCATTACTCCAGAAAGAAACCCCGTGCCCGTTAGGACTCGCTTCGCTTTGCTGAGACAATGCCCCCACCTCGCTCCCGTGGCCTGCAATTGCAGGCAGCACTGAACTCCTACCGTACAAAATGCAGCCTTTCACAATGGCCTTCTCTCA
This sequence comes from Tupaia belangeri chinensis, assembly GCF_000334495.1. Taxonomy (NCBI): domain Eukaryota; kingdom Metazoa; phylum Chordata; class Mammalia; order Scandentia; family Tupaiidae; genus Tupaia; species Tupaia belangeri. The sequence continues at coordinate 484,641 of NW_006159696.1, forward strand.
CTAGCAGCATGCCTTTAAAGTCATCCACGTACCGCAACTTCACTCTTATTTATTTCTAATTTGCCAGAATGCACGCACTCACTAGAGAGAGATAAAAGGCGGGTTGTGGGGAGGGGCTCATCGTCGCCTCCCCCCGTGGGGGATGATCGCACTGCAATCCCTTCTCCTCTATTTCTCCCTCTCTTCAGGATTTTGGGCATGCACACACATACACCTGGCATGTTTCTCATGTGCTCAACCATGTGGGTAATCCATTCTATGGTCTTCCACATGGATCCAGCCTTACTTGAGCAGTGCATTACCACTCTAACACCAGACTGGCCCTCTTTATTCCTTTTCATGGCAGAGTAATAATCCATAATATGAGTATACTACATTTTGTTTCATCAGTTGATGGCATTTGAATTGTATTTTGCTAATTGAGGATTTTTTGTCTCTGTATTCATAAGGGATAAGTTCTGTAGTTTTCTTGCAATGTCTTTGGCTCTTTTTGGTATCAGAGGAACACTGGGTACATGGAAGGAATTGAGAACTGTTTTCGCCTCTTCTGTGTTGTGGAAGAGTTTGTGAACTTTCATATGAATTCTTTTTTCAGTGTTTGGTGAAATTCACTGTGGTCCTATACTTTTCATTGGGGGAGTATTTTATTAATTCATTCTCTTGTCAAAAGTTTATGTAGATTTTCTATTTCCTCTTAAGTCATTTTTAGTAGTTTGTATCTTTTTAGGAAATTTTGTGGGCATACACTTGTTCAAATTATTCCTTTATCATTCTTTTTATGTTGTACAGTTGATAGTGATACCTTCTCGTTTATTACTTTTTTTAAGTTTTAAAATTTATTCATGATAGAGAGCATCTACATGAGAGCAAAAGAGAAATGCCCCTAGAGCAGAGTCTTGACATACCCCTATCCCTTCCCCCAGCCCTCCAGCTCATTAGGTTCTTGGGCACCTGTGTATACACCTGGCATGTACACCATGCACGCCATGGACTTTGCCAGGGATCTGAGCCCCTGGTCAATTACGTGGCTCCCAGCACTGCAGTTCAGAATACTACTGACTGTGCTACCAAAGCGGAGCCCATTTAGTAGTTTGAATTTTTTTCTTTTTCTCTTGGACAGTGTAGCTAAAGTTTGTCAAAACTGATGAACTTGTGAGAGAATCAATGTTTGTTTTATTTTCCCAATTGTTCTTCTAGTCTTTATTTCTATTCTAAATTATTTTCTTCTGTTTAATTTAAATTTGGTTTCTTCTTTGTGTAGTTTTTTTTAAGATATAAAGTTAGATTATTGGTTTGAGATCTTTATTATTTTACAATATAGGAATTCAAAGAGGCTGTATGTGGGTCAGGAGCATATTTGCCATAAGTTCCCAGAATCAATCCATGTTAACAATGGCCACCTGGGTTGGGGAGGGAGCAAAACAGGTGGTTATACTGCATGGTATACTGTATGGGAGAAGTGGAGGGCAAACAAGATGTCAGGTTGTTTTTTTTTTGTTTTGTTTTGTGTTTTGAGAGGTTTTTGCTATAAGGCACATGCACTCGCCAGAAAGACAGAGACAGAGAGACAGAAAGCGAGAAATCACCCCCAGGGGGGATGGTCACACCGCAATCCCTTCTCCTCCATTCTCCTCTCAGGATCTTGGGCACGCACGCACACGCGCCTGGCGTGAATTCTAAGCCACCGGGTCCAGGACGCGAACCACGGTCTACTACATGGGAGTCCAGCGACATAGCCATTACGCTAACTGCTGGTTCCCAAGATGTCAGTTTGAAAGACGTAGGGCTCCTCAGCCACGCTCTTACAGATCATTTTTAAAATCCATTTGCCAGTCATTGACTTTTTGTGGGGTTATTTAATTCATTTATATTTAATGTAATTACTGACAAGGTAGATTTATGTTCAACATTTTGCTGTTTTCTGTATCTTATTTTATTTATTTTTTAGGTTTTTGCCACAGGGTGTGTGCATTTGCCAGAGAGACAAAGAGAGGGAAAGTGAGAAATCACCTCCCAGTGGTGGTAATAATCTCTCCTTCTCCATTCTCCTTTTGAGATTTTGAGCATGTACATACATACACGTGCACTTGGCATGATTTTCAGGCTGTCAGATCTGGGACTTGAACTGCACTCAACCATGCTGGAATCCAGAGCCTTAGCTACCACTCTACATGCTAGCCTCTACTGTCTTTTTATGTAAGATATACACATGCCCATGGCTTCTAGATCTTTAAAAATATGTCAGTGCTTTTCAAAACTCCCCAGCGGTTGTCTACTTCCTCATTAAATTTTACATTTTAGCCAGCTCATTTGCCCCAGTAGGTATCATAGCATTAGGCAGCTATATCGGTAAAGATTTACTGTGGACTGTTTTTGACAAATGCCCTGAAATCAGAGTGAGCTAGGAGTCAAGATAAATAATGACAGTGCTTTTTCAAGGAGCTGTAAGATAGATTAAGTTGGGACAGTGCTCTAGGTAAAAGCAATTTCTAGGATGCTTACTCATAACAAGGGATGGGAGCAGGTATAGACAGTCCCTGACTTAAACTGTTTGGACTTGCAAGTTTTCATCTTCATGAAGTTGCAAAAGTGATACGCGTTCAGTAGGAGCCATACTACGTGGGTACGACACTGTCTTGCAAAGCTGGGCAGTGGCACCCAGCCATGACGTCCGCCACACGATCCTGCTTGGAAAGAGCTGGTACTCCACAGTGTACTGTGTTGTCAGTGTTCGTTGGACATCGTGTTTTGACATCCTGTTATATTATGTTAACAAAATGCCTGATTTCGACTACAGTATTTTGGGATTATTTGAGTTTTACTGGGACATAGCCCCACCAGAAGACAAGGAGCATCTATACTCAGGCCTTATTCTGGAGGGACCTTGGCCGTCCGAACTAAACTTGACCGGGTACTAGGTGGTACCTTGGCAGCCGTTGAGGTGCCTGCGAGTCTGGCCTCAAGGATGCAGAGTGAAGCGTGGGAGGCTCATGAGCTTGGAGCGGGGTAGCTCTGGTTCCGAGTTCCGGTTCTGCCGCCTGCTGTTTATGGTGTCTTGGAAACAGGTCACTTTTCTGAGCCAATGAGGGATACCTTTGTCGATAAATGGAGCTATAGGTGACCTCAAGGATGAAGTTGGCCTCTGTATATCAGGTTTTTGGTAGGCAGAAAATGCCTGATAATGGGAATGGTTATTCTTTGGCTGGAGGCTTAGGGTGAGACTGAAAAACGAGGCCAGTGTGGTTTTGTTGAAAATGTGTAACACTGGGCCAGGCCCTGTCCTGGCGAACTCCGTGTATGAGTTCATCTCGTCCTCGCAATAACCCTCCAGTGCCTTCTGTTAGACTTGTTTTAGGGATGCGGAAACAGGTTGGATCCACCCGTGGTCACTCAGAGCTGATTCCCATCAGACTCTCCAGCCCCAGAGGCCACCCCAGTAACCAGGACTCTTGTGTTACTTCATTTTAGTTCCACACAACGTGACAGCACACATTCGCCGCAACAGATACAGGGGAGAGCCCCGAAGTTCTGGAAGAAAAGCAGCCCTTTGCTAATGAAACTCGAAACCAAAGGTCTGAGGCACCCTGGATCCCCACCAATTTAGGAAGAACCAGGGGTCAGGCGTGGATCAACGGCTTCTCCTCTGTGGCTTCAGCCAGGCCAGGTTCCTCTCTGCGAATTAGTCACTTACAGTCCCTCAGAGTTCCTCTTGGCACCAGGGGTGGGACCTGTCCCTGGAGAAGCCACTTTTCTGCCCCCTCATCTGCTCAGGCTGTCCCTCGGAATGAGGGCTAAGTAGACCTAGCGGGGCCTGTGCCTCAGCCCTTCACTCTCAGCTCCCCCAGTGACGCCGAGAGTCCCACAGCAGCAGGAAGGGACAGTGTTCGCCTAACCTGCCAGGGCCCCGTAGGAGCAGCACCCTCTCCACCCCACTCCTGTTCAGTGTTTTATGACTTAGACAGCTGGTCACGGTTGGTGACATCGCAGTGGCTGCTGCCACATGGGACCGTGCACGGATATGCAGAGCCCACAGTGTACACCAGGGCTGCAGAGGCCCTCTGCCCCTGCCCTCCAGCCGCCCAGCCCCACCTCTGCAAGGGAGGGTCGGCATCCTGCACCCGCACCTGTGGCACCCAGATCCCTCCCTGCCTGGGAGCTCTCTCTGCAGCCATGGCCGGTCCAGGTGACGCTTGCCAGGACTGCGGGAGGTTTGTATAAACGCTGGAAGATGTCTGTACGTCTGCCCCAGCCTGCCTGGGGTTCCTCGGGGCCCCTACTATCTAGCACCTGAAATGTTCAAGGCTGGCCCGGCAGGGCTGCTTAGACCCGCTGAGGCCCAAGGCCCACTTCCATTCTGAACATCTGGGCCTGCAGAGCATTGGCAACCCAGCCGGTGTCAACAACTTCCAGGGACGAGTGCCCCTGAGCGTAGGAGCGGGGAAAGAGCTCTAAGATTAGGCAGCTTAGATTTCCCCAGCTTACCGCTGAGGAGAGTCAGACTGAGGGTGGCCTGTGTCACTCCCCAAGGTCACACGGCCTTGTGGTCAGAGCACCAGCCCCTCGGGAATGGAGGGTGCAGGATGGACAGCGTGAGCTGCAGGCAGGCCTCCCTGGGTACAACTCCTGGTCCCAGCACTGTGACCTGCTGTGCTTCCTGGCCGGGCGAGCATCGCCTCACAGGGCTGCCGTGTAAAGGCGGAGGAGGACTTGGTGGGGTGCGTGTCCACCAGCGCCCCGCAGTGCTCCCCACAGAGCCGGGGCACCTCTAAGGTAGTGGGGTACCAGATACCCTGGCAGTCACCTGCCAGCAAACAGGCCACTCTCTCCCTCTCCCCAGTCCAGGCTGAAGGCCTAACAGGGTCTCCTCTGGTGCAGAGCTCCAGGGAGGGTCGGTGGGCCACGGTCTGAGCGCTGCCCTCGCCCTTGCTGGTGATTTTTAGGGTGTGCTACACAGGCTTGGAGATCACCCTTGCCTAGCCTTCCCACTTTCCAGATGACTTTTGTTTTAAAAACAAAACAAAAGTCAAAAAATACCCAAAGAGAGGAAATGACTTGCCCAAGACCACATGGCAAGGGAGTGGCCCGGCTAAGCTCCCCCTAAGGCTCCGAGCCCTGCTCTGACGAGGCTGCCTGGCCCCATTCTAGTTTGGTCCCCTTGAGTTGCACACGAGCGCCACACGAAGCTGTGTTGGGACCTTGCAGCGTGGGAGTCGTGCTTCCGGTTCTAGGTAGTGTGGTGGGGTGGTAGCTGTGAGACTCGTTCAAGGAAGGTGTGGGGCTGGGGGAGCCTGGTGAGGGCACCACCCTCACAGGCACCTCTAGGACAGCCCTTGGCTGGGGCCTGGCTCAGGATATGTTAGAGGTCTGGCCTTTCTCCCTACGTCACCCTGTTGCTCTTGCCTCACGTCTTTCAGTGCTTAAAGTGGCTCTGACTTGAGCCTCCCACTTAGCTGCAAGCCTCGGCCGTCCCTGTTGCCCTGCTCCCTGCACTCCGACTGACAGCCCGAGTCTGTAGTCACACCGTCAGAAGGGCCCTCCTGCCCTGCCCGCAGCCGGTGTTCAGAAATGCTCTGTGCCCAGAACGCGCCCAGGCGCTAAATAAATGACGGTGGTCTTGCACGTGGGGGAGAGGTCGATGCCCAGGAGGGTTTCCGGGCCTCTGGTTTCTCCGCCCCCCGCCCCCGCGCCTTTGGTTTCAGAGGCGTGTGGACATCAAGGCTCTGAGAGGTGAGTAGCTTGTTCTGGGCCGCCCAGATGTCCCTGGCGAAGCGACACGAGCCCAGCTCGGGCTGGCTCCACAGTCCAGCTCTTTTCTCTCCCTTAGCTGTCTTCCAAGTCTCCGTGATGGGCTCCCGGAAAGATTCCAGTCACTCACCCTTGACTAGTGCTATGGGTCTTTGAGGTTCCTCTGGCCCCAATAAAGCAATCTCTGATGAAAATGCAAAGTCGCCCTTCCTTCCTGCCCACCCCCGCCCGACCCATAGGGCATCTTCGGAGCCTGGAGATCCCCGGAAACCCAGAGCAGCAGGCGCCTCCCATTATTCAGAGGGGCTGGGGTGGGGGACCCCACCCCAATAAACTCCAGGGAAGCCACTCACAGAGGACTGGGCTGCGTGGGAGGGCCCGGGAGGGTCTGGGGAGGTAAGGCTGCATAGCCCCGGAAAAGGCCAGGGTCACCCGCCATCCTGCCAGGCCCTCCCCTGTGAGGCCCCATTGTCCCGGCTCCCAGGCTGGCCTGCCTTCGCCTTCCTAGCACAGCATTCATGAGCCAGGCTCTGAGGCCCATTCTGAGCTGGGGCTATTTGTAGAATCTTCTTAAAATACCACAACAGCGCCATTCACCACGTCTGGACAGCCAGCAGTGGGGGGCGGGACAAAGCTCCGCTGTGCCCGCTGCCAGAGGGCGCCCCTCCATCCCAACGAGGGGCATGCTGGCCCACCCTGTCCTGGGCACACCTGAGCCAGGCCCTGGAGGGGCCCAGCATGAACTCTGCTCCGCTGGCCATGAGCACACTGAGCCAGGCCGGCCGGCCGAGTGCACGGTAACACGCCTGCCACCCTCAGCCTTGGCATTAGACTTCACCAGGACACACTCCGTTACAGCTGGAGTGATGGACCAACGGGCAAGAGCAGTGAGCCAGAGTGGTCGTCAGGGACCTAGGAGAAAACAGCATCCCAAACCCCAGGCGTGGGCGTTTGTGGGGGCCACATTTTATCCTTGGGTACAAAACAGGGTCCCCACCAGCTGCATGCAGATTCTCCCGCCTCTGAGGCAGCCGCAGTGCATCCTTGGGCATGCTTGCTCTGGCGATGTGAGGAGGGTCACTCTTAGCAGTGACCCATGGTTCCAGGGGTGGGCAGACTTGAGGGTTTTCCCTGCTGTCGGAGCTTGGAGCCTCCCCATGCTAGTGGGCCATGCCCAGGTGGCACCTCCCAGGCTCTTTTTCATATCGCTGCCCGGCAGGGCAGAGCTTCCCGAGCCCTGTAGCCTGCAGGTCTGGCTGAGCTCCAGGCAGCATCCCCATCTGTCCCCACCAGTGTGCCCAGAGTCGCTGACAGGACCCTTCCCTGGCAGGAGAGGCCAGTGGTCAGGACCCAGCAGCCCTCCTGAGCTGAGGCGACGGCCAGAGCTGCTGTTTTTGCGTGTGTTTGTAAGTACGGCTGGGCTGACGCCATAGCCTAGCGGTTAAGAAAGCCTGACCCCACACAGCCAACTGCAGTTTGAATGCCAGCCCTGATGGTTGGAAAACACGCCTTACATGCCCCAAGCCCCCATCGAAGCATGCTCTCCCTGTCTCGGAATCTGTCTCTGTCACTGTGTCGCTCTTTGGTGAGCTCATACATCATCTGGCAATAAAAAATGAAAAAATAAAAAGTATGGCCATTTGTCCTCTCAGATCCCCAACTTGTCCCCAGTGACAGATGGTCACAAAGGACACAGGTCACTTCCTGACCAGAGGTGAAGTCGTTACTTGTACCTGCAGCTGGAAGAGC
>NW_006159696.1:492824-495681 GCF_000334495.1 Tupaia belangeri chinensis
CCCTTGCCCAGGGGGCCCTGCCCGGCAGCACGCACCTGCGTAGGTGAGGGCAAGCAGGAGATGACGTCCAGGGATGGTCTGGGGTTCTGAAACATCGCTGGCCTCGGGGTGGACAGTGGCCACCGCATGACTAAGCCCTGGCAGTGGTAACCTGGCCATCCTGGGGAGAGGCAAGATGAGCGCCCCCGAGACGGCTGGCTCTAGGACCAGGCGTTTCTGTGCCTCGGTGCCTGTCGGTGAACAGGGAGCTCTGGGTCTAGGTCAGGGCTGCTGTGAGGGTGGGAGGAGCTGGCGAGGTGCCTGTCGGTGAACAGGGAGCTCTGGGTCTAGGTCAGGGCTGCTGTGAGGGTGGGAGGAGCTGGCGAGGTACCTGTGCCTGGTGGGCGGGGCTCGGTCACTGGCGGGTTGGGCTCGGTCACTGGCGGGCGGGGCTCGGTCACTGGCGGCGCCATGGTCTGCAGTGAGCTACAAAAGGCAGAAACCATAGGGCTTGTGCTTCCTGCGGCCTGTGCTCGCGCCCCCTCCAGTTCAGGATGGGGGCTTGCTGTCCTGGTGTCCCTAGCACAGCCACCCAGGCCTGGATGACTGTCCCATGAAGACAAGCAGGAAGGGGACTAGCAGTTAACATAATGGCTATGTCGCTGGACTCCCATGTAGTCGACCGCGGTTCGCATCCCGGACCTGGTGGCTTAAAATTCTTGTCGGGCGCGTGTGCGTGTGTGCCCAGGATCCCGAGAGGAGAATGGAGGAGAAGGGATTGCAGCGTGGCCATCTCCCCTGGGAGATGATTTCTCACTTTCTGTCTCTCTGTCTGTCTGGCGAGCGCACGCGCCCTATAGCAAAAACCTCTCAAAAAAAAAAAAAAAAGACAAGCAGGAAGCAGCCTGCAGTTGCTGGGCGGTGGAGAGGATCCGCGTATGAGGGCGATTTCTTCCCCCCGGGCATGTTTTAACAGTGGGTTTTGTTGAAGCTCCTCACTCGTGACCCCGAAGGGCAAGCCTTTGTGAGTTCTTTTTCTTTCTGGCATCGCTGTCTCTCCCGATGCAGCAGTATGCCTACACCAGCTCTCCCAGCCCTCTTGAGCTACCCACTCTAACCGCGGTGTGCCATGGAGCCAGGGAGCCGTGCGTGTTAGAAGTGTGCGGGGTGTGGGGGCAGCATGTGGCGTGGTGTTAGGGCTATGGATTCCCACATGGCTGATCTCAGTTAAAGCCCCGGACTCACTGGCTTGAAAAATCACACTGGGCAAATGTGTGTGCCAAAGTCACAGGAGAATGAAGGAGAAGGGATTGCAGTGTAGCCATCCCCAAGGAAGGGGTGATTTCTCACTTTCCCTTTCTCTGTCTCTCTTTGTCTCTCTGTCTGGCAAGCGCATGTGCACTATGGCAAAAACCTCAAAAAAAACAAGGAAAGAGAAATAAAGAATATATATGGAACGGGAGCAGGCAGCCCCAAGTGGGGTCTACGAGAGCCCCTCGCCTGGCCCCTGGAGCGCTCCTTCCCGGCCGCGGCGTCCAGGCATTGTTTCTCTCAGCCCTGAGTTAGACGAGGGTGCCAGAGAGGGGGGTTTGGATGAACACGGTGCTGTCATGCCGTGTGTGGGAGGGACAGGCAGCAGTCCTGAGCCTGGCAGCTGTTCTAGCTCTACACGTCGTAATTTTTCAATTGAGGATGGCTAAGGTAAAGGTGGCCCTGGGACAAGGCAGTTTTCCAGGGAATGGTCTGCCCAAGGTCGATGCCAGACCCCATCTTACAGGTGGGTCTTTATAGGAATAACGAATGCAGTTTATTTCTAAGCGTGAGTACGAGTGATTTGTCCAGAGAAAGACAAGCATGCTGGGGTGCTGAGGTACAGTTTGGAGGACAGGAGAGGTGTCCATCAGCGTAAGGAGTCCTTTACATTGGCCCCGCCCAATCTGGAAGAGGAGGCTTGTGGGCTCTAGGTGAGTCTGAAATTCTTAGGTTAGTCATTGGTCCAAGAAAATCACAAGCCTCTGTCCCTGAAGGAAATCGGCAGAAGAGCATGTGTGCTTCCCTCCGAGGTAAGACTGCCCTGGCAGAGCGAGCAGTGCCTGGGACGGGGGGGCACCCCTCCATACTCCGCTACATTCCTTGGCCTGACTCTCCCAGGTGCCCTGGATACTCTGGACTAGCAAAAAGTAGTCAGAATGTTGTCCTCTGTCTGAAGGGGGCAGGAGGGTCTGAGAGGCAGGAGAAGTTTCCCCCATCCCTGTAAGCTCTGCAGAGGGGACCACACTAGACCGGAAGTCACACAAGGCCTCACTTCTCTGAGACTCTTACTGGGAGACGTTGGCATTTTCGTTCTGTGGAAAATGGAAAGAAGAGTTTGTTCAAGGTGGTCTTTAGCCTCAAATGTGAGAACACCCAGGCTCCCGAGTCACAAAACACTAGGAGATGCTATTCACATGAGCTACCACATGAATGACTGCCTTGGCCGGTGGTGGTGGTGGCGTGTAGTCGTTTAGACTACAGTGTGAATGGCCACCTTGGGGACATGCACTTGAACTATACATGGCTGGATGGCTGGGGCGAGCTCCATCCACACAGACTGCCTGTGAAGGCCCGGCCACCTTCTGGGGCTGTGCTGAGATGCTGGCCCCGGCAGGAGTGCGTCTTACCTGGCTGGTCATCTCTGGTCTCCGGAGGAGTTTTTCCCGAGCACTAGAAGGTTCTGGGTGAGAGAGAGCGAGCCCGCAGCCCGGGCCGCACACTTGTAGGCTGCATAGGTTGGCGCTACTGGGGAGTCATAAAGAGGGGAGGAGCGTCCGTGAGCGATGGCGGTAGGCGTTGAATGAAGGCACATCCCTCCAGGTACAGGTTAGGGCAGCCGGGAGGT
>NW_006159696.1:495870-512093 GCF_000334495.1 Tupaia belangeri chinensis
GGGCCGGCCGCGGTGGGCGCCACCAGGGGGGGGGGGGGGGGGGGGAGGACAGGCCGGGGCACGGGACCACATGCCCTCTGCCTTGCGGCAAGTCGCTTTCTCCCTGGGCCTGCCTGCCCTCAGCCTCTCTCTCCAGTTGGCAGAACTTACAGGGCTTTAACTACTTTTCCTGTTTGCTTCCTCCAGGCAGCCATCCTGGCCCACCCCTTGATCTGTTGAAGGGGACTAAATTTACCTGGAATTTACCCTCCACCCACTCCTAGTTTTTTGGGGGGAAGGGAGGGGGGGCAGCCTGTCAGGGGCCCTCAAACCCCCACTGAGAGGACTTCCTGAACCTCAGTACCTGGCTCCCACAGGTTTTGTGATGCAGAGTTGGAGTGAGGGCTGACCCAGTTATGGTTCAGGGTTTACACCACCTCCATAATAAAGAGAGGGGTGGGGGGAGCCTTCCATCCACACTTCCCCTTCTGGAGCCAGGACTCCCTTCTCTGTCGCTCCCACTTTAGCTACTTGGCTGTCCAGCCTGCTCTGACCCCAGGCACCCAGCCCCCACCCAGAGGCAGCCCATGCAGGGGCTGGCGTAGGTTTGCCCTGGGCTCAGACTAGGCCGTATGGTGTGAGTGGGCCTCACTGCATGACTGGCGTGCACGTCGCATGTCACAGCTCCAACACCTACCACTTACTGCTCCCTTGGCCTGTCACCGCCCACGCTGACCTCAGCGTCTCCTGCACACTGGACAGTAGGGGACGAGGAGGTGATAACACGGGGTGGCAGAGTCGCTGGAGCAGAGCTGGGCAGATCGGGTGGTGCTGCTAGGCTTGGCCCTGGGTCATGCTCATCTCTGAGGCCCACGGGGTTCCTTGTGGGACGGAACCCCCTCCGCACGTACCCGAGAGGGCGCCAGTGGGGTCTGGGGAAGAAGCTGGTGCTCACAGGTCCCTCGTTTGACGCCGAAGCCGTGGTTTTCTCCAGGCCCCTCTGCGTCGGCTACGCCGTGCTCCAGTCTAACCTCCAGGTCCCCCCACAACCTCCGGGACCTCTGCCGGGAACATCTCAAACCTGGTCTTGACCTGACAGTTGGCATTTAATATGCTGTTATTTTAACCTATCCCCCCAAATTATTATTTTTTATTAGCTAGAGGGCACATGTGCTCACCAGAGACACAGAGAGTGGAAGGAGGAAAGCACCCCGAAAGGGGATGGCCACGCCACAGTCCCTTCTCCTCCATTCTTCTCCTGGGATTTTGGGCACATATGCACACATACCTGTCATGTTTTTCAAGCCACTAGGTCCAGGATCGAACCGTGCATTCAGCCATGTGAGATCCAGCCCCTTAACCTCCAGACCTCGGGGCTGGCCCTCCCTCCAGATGACCTCTAAGTCTGTGCTGCGTCACGGTCAGAGGTGTTTTCGTCACAGCCGAGTGGCCTTACTGCTGAGACTGGCCAAGTCAGCCTCTCCGAGGTCAGAGGCAGGAGTCCTTGTGGGGACAGGCCCAGCGGCGGAGTTGGTGGGGGCAGCCCTCGAAGCCCAGTCAGTCCCTCATGCCCAGCCCCCAGAGTGCCTCCTAGCATGGCTATGAAAAGGAGGGTGGGTGAGCGAAGTGGGGAGGGTGTGGTGGAGGCTGGATGGGGAAGGTCAGGGAGACAGAGGGTTTTGAGCTAGGTCTTGATGAATGAGTAGGAGTTTTCCAGGTGCCAAGTGGGAGAGGTGCCAGCGTGTATCAAGACAGGGAGCTGTGACGTGCAGGGTGTCTCCTAGAGACGGGGGGACAGCTGGCCGCAGGAGCCTGGAGGGCAGCGGCAGAGCGGACATGTCCCAGAGGCAGGAGAGGCCATGGCACTGCGTGTGGGATTCTCACTGGGCACCGGAATCCAACCTGCATTTCAGAGACCACCCGCAGCACCAGGGCCGCCCAGCCAGCCCCACGCCCGCCCTCGCTTCGCTTCTGCAGTGTCCCTGGGGGAAGTCACAGTCCCAGCTCTCCCGTGGGGTGCCGCCCGGGGCAGCATCACACAGATTCCCAAAAAACCCGACTGTCCCCAGAACCACAAAGGAAGGATCTCGGAGAGACTGGTTTGAGAACTGAAACTGCTGCCGTGATGGGCGGGGAAAGGGGAACTCGGAGCAGAAAGCCTTCAGAGGGCAGCTGGGGCATTTTCTGAAATCCCAAGTACTCCGAGCACGGCCAGCCGCCCTGCTCCAGGGCCAACCCCAGGAGCCACTCAGAATGAACGCGAGAAGGCTGGCTGTGCCGTGAGCACCCGCGGAGACTCTGGGGCCTCGAGGGAGCTCAGCCCCTCCTTGCCCCATTCCCAGGTGCAGGGCCCTCCTTCCTGATGTCACATCGGCCAGACCCCAGCGTGTCCTCTCAGAACGAGGCATGCGGGCCCACGTCCGCACACCTGGTTGCGTGCATCACTATGTAAGTGTGCCGTGCAGTGCCACTTACAGTGTCACCACTCTGCCCTCCCGCAGGCCAGGGTCTAACGGGCACATTCGCTGTGTGACTCAGTGGGTGGCCGAGCTATTTCTAGCTCACTCTCGCCACCTCTTTAAGCACACGTGCAAATCTATCCGGAGAGCAAACCCCCAGGATGGGTTCTGCGTTACGTAAAATTTTGACAGAAACCTGTTTCCAAGTTATTCCCCAAAGAGCTTCTGCCAAGATCGATCTCTACCCACAGGGTAGGGTCTGCACACCCTCCTCGCCCCGATTTCTGGGCACCCCCATGCCCGCCATGGCCACTCGCCCCTGAGCAAGAGGCTGAGGCCACCCACCTGGTATAAAAACATTTATTTTACTTGTTGCTTTATATTAAGCCCCGTGTTCACTTAGTTGTTTGGTTGTTTTGTGTTTGCGTGTGCACGCACTCACCAGGGAGAAGCCCCGTGGGAGAGGGAGAGGGCTCACCCCCAGGGGCCCTGGTCCCTTCTCCATCTCTCCCTCCAGTCAGGGATTTGCACAGACAACACGCGTGCCTGGCATGTTTCTCACGCGGTTGAGGCTGCGATCAACCCATGTGGTCAGCCGTGTGGCATCCAGCCCCCTTAACTACCAGGCCATAGGCCGGCTCGTGGTTAGGTTTTCAGTCGGTAACGAGATACGCAGATGTGGCCAGGCAGACAGCCCGGCCGGCCCTGCAGCCTGCTCCCCGCCACCCACGCCCCCGCAGCAGGACCACTGCACCCAGCGCCCCTTCTCCTTCCGTTCGGATCCACACATACGCCTCCTGTCCGTCCACCGTCTCCTCTCCTGCCCTCTGTCCTTCGCAAAAATGACAGCGTATTATTTTTGCTGTTGCTTTTTCCCTCAGTGTCTGGCAAATAGCATTCTGGCACGAGGTATGTCCTGGTTTTTTCAATACCTTCAGAGCGTCACATTTTATGGGTGTGTCCTTACCCCCGCTCCTTCGCCAGCTGCTTTTTCACTTGGTGTGCTGTGCAAATATTTTTCACTTTGATGTAGTTGCAGTTTCTGTCATGGCCTCTGGTGTTTGACTCATCCTTAGAAGGGACTTCTTTGGTTTGAGATTCTACAAAATATTTCCCATGGTTGAGCCTGGTGATTTTATGCGTCATTTTTCATCTTTAAATATGAACCATCATACATTTTTGTTTTATGTGACATAGGAGCCAACTTGATTCTTTTCTTGGGGCTATCCAGTTGTCCCCATCCCATTTATTAAATTATCCATCCATTTGTAGTAACTCCTTAATTATATTACACACTCCCATCCGTGTTCGAGGCCTCCCACAGTTGTCATCCTGTGCCATGCTGTTCTAGTTATTGTAGCTCTGGAGTTTTGTCTTAATAATTGCTAAGGCTAGTTGGACTTTCTTATTGTTTTCTTCCTTTTCCTTTTTTTAATGCACTGACTGTTTTTGCTTTTGAACTTTTAGAGTCAACTTGTCTACTTCAAAACGAATCCTATTAGTACTTTATTATGTATCATTTATAGACTGAATTAGGGTCCACTGGCATCTCTCTGATGGCGTGTTTTTCCTTACATACATAGCATGCATGTCGGTTTCTTCTCATCTCTGCATATTAATTGCAGGTCCTGCTAACTTGCTGGATTCTTCGGTTGCTGATGATCGACTCAGGCATCTCCCACCTATAAACACGCCACCTGAAAATAACAGCAGCAGTAATAGTAACACCCCAGGCTCCTCTCCGGCTTTTGCGGTTTTGTCCAGTCGCACTAGCGAATACCCTCAGGAGCGCGCTGGCTAAGAGGGGTGATGGGGCATGCCCGCTCTGTCCTGGCTTGGCTGGAGCGTGGCGGCTCACAAAGCCGTGTTGGCTTCAGCCGTGCACTTACAGAGGAAGGCTCCATCTATCCCCATTTGACATAGACTTTTTATCAAAATGAATGTTAAGTTTGTCAAGTGCCTTTCGGGGTTTCTACTTCAAGCTGGGCTGCGGCCTGTCAGTGTGGACCAGAAAGTCACCAAAGGGTGCCTGGTGGCTCTTACGGTCCCTGCACCGCGTGTTTTCAGCTGCAGCAATTATTAAGACAAGACTCCAGAGCTAAGAAAAGCCCACCGGCTTAACCCAAAGGAAGTCTGTTACCCTCCCAGACCGAGAACCCAGAGGCAGCAAAGCCCACCGGCTTAACCCAAAGGAAGTCTGATCCCCTCCCAGACCGAGAACCCAGGGGCAGCTGCCGTGGGTGAGCTGTCGGGGCCCAGCCATGTCAGCCAGGCTCTGCAACCTGTGGGCTCCATCATCCCCCAGCGGGGTCACAGGATGACCAAGTGTCTGCAGACAGGGCTCTTCACTCGAACAGGAGTCTCCCGTGGGGTCCTCCCCAGCTGTCCCCTGGAGCCTGTCCTTGTGTCTCAGGGCCGGTCTGTGCCTTAGGGCAGCCTGTGAGATCCATCGGTCCTATTCTCTGAGTCCCTCTGTGTCGGGTAAGTGCTTGTCTTTCTCCACGGCTGTCTGCTAGTGTGCCTGTCCACATGCCCCGGATCACGGAGCCGTCCCTGTCCACGTGCCCTGGATCATGGAGCCGTCCCTGTCCACGTGCCCCAGATCACGGAGCCGTCCCTGTCCGCGTGCCCCGGATTACGGAGCCGTCCCTGTCTGCGTGCCCCGGATTACGGAACCGTCCCTGCGTTGGCTGTGACTAGGCAGCTGGGATGTCCCCATGTGTTGTCGCCGCTCTAGGCGTTTTTGAGTCTGAACTTGGTCTCTGCTCTGGCCGCTGCCTCTCTTAGGCCAGGGTCCTGGACGTCTGGCCGCAGCTCAGCAGTGCCATCGCAGGCAGAGCAGGGTGCAAAAGCGCCAGGACGTTGGGGCACAGGCCCGGCTGGGGGGGCTGCCGAGGCCCACCGGGAGCTGACTGCCCGGGCACTACCCCGACCCTTTTCCTGGGACTGGCCGGGGCAGTGAGTGGGCTGTTTAGGATGTGCTGCTTCCATGTGTGAGTCATTTTGCTGCCTCCGGCCCCCAGGGAAGGGGCCTGGTGGGGGCCTCGGCATGGACTGCCTGGAGGCCTAGGACAGGCAGGAGGAGAGCACTTCTGTTTGTTCAAAGCCACTGATTGCCTGGGGTGAAACCAGGTCTCAGCTCGCTCAGCACGTCCAGGGGCCGCAGGGCTGAGTGCACCCAGCGCTGCTGCACTGTGTCCAGGCTGTGCGTGCAGTTGCTGCAGGGGACAGGGTGGTGGGGGACTCTGTTGGCCTCTGGCCTGCTCAGGCTACTCTGTCCTTTCTGCACAGAATCATCTCAGAAAACAGACGTGTGGCCCCTGACTGTGGACGGGCACGCGGCACGTATTTGCGCCTTACGCAAGTGGGGACTTGCCCTGGGCTCGTGCCCGCACAGTGCACTAAGGGGCAGGGTCCAGCACAGCCCTGAAGCAACTGTGGACACCGGGTTTCTACTCCACCCTGCCCAAGGCCTCTCTTCCTGGAATCCTGCCCCTTCACTCTGCCAGCCCCACTGAGAGAGCCAGTGTCCCCATGCAGTGACAGGTCGGGACAGAGCTCAGGACCTGCAGTGCTGCCCTGGGGGACAGAACACTCGGGCCTGCAGTTGCTGTGAGTGGTGAAACCACCTGTGGCTGAGCCCCCAGGCTGAGGGGGCCTGGCAGGCCGTGCTGGGGAAGGCGAGCCCGGCTACGATTGCTTCGTTCCCGAGTCTCGGGCGGTGCTCCTTTTCCTTCCAGATCTGTTTTCCTAAAGGGGTCCATCCTTCCCTGCCTGCTCAGGGCGCCTTTGACTAGAAGGCGACCTGCACTTCACTGTCAGCCACGCCTGCCCTGCACACTTTCCACCCCCCCTCCACTCCAGGTGTCCGGAAATTGGGAACTGTCAGCTGTTCAAGGCCTTGGCGGTGGCTGCTGCTCTGTCACCTCGAAAAAGGAGGCAGGAAGCTCAGGTGACCCCCAAGCACCCACAGTGGGGCTGTCACTGGGAAGCCAGCACCTGGCAGTGGCCCCGAG
This sequence comes from Tupaia belangeri chinensis, assembly GCF_000334495.1. NCBI lineage: Eukaryota > Metazoa > Chordata > Mammalia > Scandentia > Tupaiidae > Tupaia > Tupaia belangeri. Next base: position 502,325 of record NW_006159696.1, read on the forward strand.
GCCTGCCCGGGGGACACAAGGTGAGGGGCCTACTACCCTCTTGAGGTGAAGCCTCACTCTTTCAGCTGAGCAAGCACGTCTTGGCTTTGGGCTACACCGGAGGCCCTGGCCCAGGGTGTACAGTCAGCTTGCTGTCCATGTCCCTTGGTCACCCTCCAAGGGTGGGTGACAGTGGTCCATACCCTCGAGACCAGCTAGCTGGATGCAGCAGCTGGCTTCAAGCTAGGATCTGGGAGAGCCCGGTGGGCGCAGCCTATACCCCGGTGGTGTGTGAGCCACCTTGATCCCTCTGCCCCTGCTGGCAACCCCAGAGGGGCACTGCCCAGCACCTCCACCCAGCCAGGTGCAGACAGTTCTAGGGGAAAGGATACAGAGAGGGACTCCCCACCCCAGTGGCCGCACTGCATTAGGAGGGGATCCAGGAAACACCAGCCCCGGAACTTCAGCAGATAACCTGATCTTGTGTAACTCGTACCTTCCGTGAGAATTCTGGCAAACACCAGGTGAGATTTCAGCAGGCACCTGGGGACAGCAGCCGAGGCGGAGAGCAGAGAGCGAGCCCAGGCAGACAGCCCGGAGGCAGCAGCTCTGGGTTGGGGGTTCCGGCCTTTCCAGTTCTCAGCTGTGTGACTGTTGGTAAAGCACCCCATCTCTCTGAGCCTGTTTCTTTACCTGTAAAGCAAGAATGAGAACACCTATCTCAGAAGTTACGGGAAGAGGGACGGCCACAGAGCACGCACGCAGTGGCTGGCACCGAGCTGCGGCTGTTCTTTATGTCATTATCACCTTCTTCGGCCTGGCAGGAGACGTGAGAAAGCTCCCCGCCAGATCCCCACCTCCAGGCCTACTAAGGGGGCAGGCTGTGCTCGACAAGACGGGGGCTGTATTCACGACCTCTCCCTACACAAGTTACCCCAAAACGAACTGGCTTAAAACAAAAACATTTGCCCTCTCACGGTTTTGGCAGGTCAGGAATTGGGCATGGCTTAGCTGGACTCTCTGGCTGGAAATCTTTGCCTGTCTGAGCCAGGTGTTGGGTGCAGCCGTGGTCTCATCTGGAGGCACGACCAAGGGCAGATCCACCTCAGGCTCAATCGTGTGGTTCTCAGAACGGGACAGTTCCTTGAGGACTGTTGAACTGAACCCCAGTCCCTCACTGTTGGCCAGAGGCTTCTCTCACCCCAGGGGCCTCCTCACAGGCAGTGTCTTCCATCAGAACCAGTAAATGAGAGGAGAGGGGACACAAAGACAGAAGCCACAGACTCGTTATAACCTAATCTGGGAAGCAACAGTCTATCACATTTTGCCTTGTAGCAGTCACTATTTTCTTTGTCCCTGTCAGCCCAGTGGGGCAGGCTGTCCATGCCTCCACTCATTCAGCCCAGAGTCCTCAGCTCCCCACCTCCAGGCCAGGTGAAAGAGATGGGTGCCCCCCCCCCTGTCAGGGCACAGAACATCTCTGGGGTGGGAACACAGGGCGGGGGTACCTGGCTGCTGCAGGGTGACCTGCCTCTCGTCTTCATTTCCGTGCTGGGGCCCAGTGCCTTGCAGGGACCCAGGCAGGTCTTTCTCACCCCACCCTGGAGGAGAAAAGACAGAAGTTCCCCAGGAGAGACAGGTGGCTGTGAGCACAGAAGGACCCATAGCTGCCAGCCAGGTGAGGCTGCTGAGTACAGGAGGGACCGTAGTTGCCAGCCAGGTGAGGCTATGAGCATGGGAGGGACTATGCTGTCAGCCAGGTGAGGCTGAGAGCACAGGAGGGACCGTAGCTGCCAGCCAGGTGAGGCTGCTGAGTACAAGAGGAACCGTAGCTGCCAGCCAGGTGAGTTGTGAGCCTGAGAGGGACCATAGCTGTCAGCCAGGTGAGGCTGCGAGCATGGGAGGGACCATAGCTGCCAGCCAGGTGAGGCTGCGAGCACGGGAGGGACCATAGCTGCCAGCCAGGTGAGACTGTGAACATGGGAGGGACCATAGCTGTCAGCCAGGTGAGACTGTGAGCACGGGAGGGACCATAGCTGCCAGCTGGGTGAGACTGTGAACATGGGAGGGACCATAGCTGTCAGCCAGGTGAGACTGTGAACATGGGAGGGACCATAGCTGTCAGCCAGGTGAGACTGTGAACATGGGAGGGACCATAGCTGTCAGCCAGGTGAGGCTGAGAGCACAGGAGAGACTGTAGCTGTCAGCCAGGTGAGGCTGCGAGCACAGGAGGGACCTTAGCTGCCAGCCAGGTGAGGCTGTGAGCACAGGAAATGGCCCGGCAGATAGAGAGGTGCTGTCAGGGCTGCGTACACTCCAGCTTGAAGACTTCTTTGGTCCAAGTGCATATGAAGTAGGGCAGTGACTTTTTTTTGAGAGGTTTTTGCTATAGGGCGCGTGTGCTCGTCAGAGAGACAGAAAGCGAGAAATCACCCCCCAGGGGGATGGCCACACCACAGTCCCTTCTCTTCCATTCTCTTCCTGGGATCTTGGGCATGCACACACATGCCCCCGGTGTGAGTTTTAAGCCACCAGGTCCAGGACGCAAACCCCGGTCGACTACATGGGAGTCCAGCGACATAGCCATTATGCTAACTGCTGGTCCCGGGCAGTGACTCTTAACAATTACATGTGAAAATCTAGATACTATTTTGGATATATTAAGAAAAATAAAATGTTATTAAAATAATTACACCAATTTCTCTTTTACTTTTTTTTTTTAAGAGAGTTTTGCTATAGGACATGTGTGCTCGCCGGAGAGACAGAGACAGAAAGTGAGAAATCATTCCCTGGGGAGGCGGCCACACCACAATCCCTTCTCCATTCTTCTCTCAGGATCCTGGGCACACGCACACGTGCCTGGCGTGAGTTTCAAGCCACCGGCTCTGGGACTTAAACCCCAGTCGGCCAGGTGGGAGTCCAGTGACGTAACCATTATGGCATCCACTGGTCCCTTTCTTACTTCTTTAAAATTGCACGTGGGTCGCATCGCGTTTCCACCAGCCCACCACCAGACGGTCATAGCCCCAGCTTGGCCTTTGCCCCTGGTAATCTGGCTACTGGGGCCCTCCTGGTGCACCCCTCTCTCCTGGGCAGCCAGGGAATGACCAGGGGCCCTGTGGCAAATCAGACACGACTGCTGCCGCCTCTTATTTTATTATTTTTTTAAGAATTATTTTATAGGGACCAGCAGTTAGCATAATGGCTATGTCGCTGGACTCCCACGTAGTCGACCTCGGTTCGAGTCCCAGACCTGGCAGCTTAAACACACGCTGGGCGCGGGGGGGTGTGTGTTGTGTGTGCCCAAGATCCCGAGAGGAGGGGTAGAAGGGATTGTGGTGTGGCCACCCCCCCCGGGGGGGTGATTTCTCGCTTTCTGTCACTCTCTCTCTCTCTCTCTCTCTCTCTGTCTTTCTGGCAAGTGCATGCGCCCTATAGCAAAAACCTCTCCAAAAAACAAACAAACAAAAAAAAAAACAAGAATTATTTTATTCAACTTAATTTACTTATTTAAATTTGATCAGAGAGGGACAGAGTGGGAGAGAGAAAGTGAGAAAGCAAGCTGCCAGGTCTGGGACTTGAACCGCAGTCGGCCATATGGGAGTCCAGTGCCCTTAACCACCACGCCACCTGCCGGCCCCTGGTGCCACTTTTAAAGGGGGACTTTTTAAGGCCATCTTCCGTATACCTGATAGAGGAGGCTGCTCGGACCACGATCTGAGCTGCACGGCTGCACCTGGTGTCGGGCCGAGCGCCAGCCCCGCGCCTGAAGGTGCTCACACACCTCACCGCGTGCTCTTTGTCTTACGGCATTTTCCTACGAAAGGGTCTAAGCCAGCTCCCCTGCCAGGATCTGCTGGCTTTTGGAGCCACCCCTGCCCCCCGAGGGACAGGAAGAACTGGGCGGGGGTCTTGCTTGGTCACCTGGGGCTGGTGCCTGAAGGAGCCCTAGGCCGAAGTCGTGAGTGGGGCGGGGAAAGGGGTGCTGGGAGCTGGCCTGCCTGGGTCAGAGTTCACTTTACATACACAGCCCCAGCTACAGCTTGGACACTTTCCTTCCTTCTTTTTTTTTTTTTTTTCCTGAGAGGTTTTTGCTAAAAGGCACATGTGCTCACTGGAGAGACACAGAGACACAAAGAGACAGAAAGAAGAAGTTACCCCCAGAGGGGATGGCCATGCCACAACCCCTTCTCCTCCATTCTACCCTCAGGATTTGGGGCACACATGCACGCACATGTGCCTGGCATGAGTTTTAAGCCGCCAGGTCTGGGACTTGAACCACAATCTACTACATGGGAGTTCAGCGACATAACCATTACACCATCCACTGGTCCCTTCCTTTCTTCTTCTTAAAGTTTATTTTTTCCATGAGAGAAAAAAGGGACTCTTGATGGGGCCTTCATGCCAGGACCCACGGCCAGCCTCAGCTGCCTGGATCATGAGCCTGCACATGCCCGCCCAGGGAGGTCCTGGGACGTGAGCCCAGCCTGTCCCACGGGGTCCGGCCGTATTACCGCTGCCCAACTGCAGTCCCTTGAATACGCGTTTAACCGTCTCTGGGCTTCAGTTTCCTTCTCTTTAAAATGGGGGATCATGGTACCAGTTCCCTCGAGGTGCTGCAAGTGTCCCAGCTCCCAGTGCCCCCTCTCCACCTGCTGCTACCTAACGGGGAGTGCCCGCGCGAGCCAGTCACCTTGGTTCCGCCGCTAAGACTGTCCTCGTAGGCTCCGGGCATGCCTGCCCCCGCTGCCTCTGCCCACTGTGCTGGAGTTGGGCACGCATCAGACGGGGGTGGGCTGGATGAACGGGGGAAGTCAGCGTGCCTTGCAAACACACGAGGTGTGCGCTATGTTTGATTGTGGTCCAGGCTGTGGGAGAACGAAGCCCAGGAGGGAGCACGGGCGCGGGGTGATGTGGCCAGGATAGAGCCCCCCAAAGGCGGCATTTGAAGAAAGGCCTGAAGGAGGTGCGGCGGCGAGCTCTGCCAATATCTGGAAGAACAAGTTTCTGGGAACAGCAAGTGCAAAGGGGTCAGCAGGTGCGCAGGCCACGCAGCAGGAGTGCGCCGGGCGGGTGTGAGATGGGAGAAGCAATGGGAGACCAAGGTCTGCGGCCGCGGGTGCAGGACTGGGGCCTCAAGATCATCTCAAGGGCTTTGCCAAAGTGGGGGCTACCGAGCAGAAGGAGCAGCCTGCGTGGGCTCGGTGCCTCGGGGCTACAGGGCGAGGAGGAAGCCAGAGCCTCAGGGAGGACTCCAGGCGAGGAGTGAGTGTGGCCGGACCAGCGGGGACAGGGAAGAGGTGCCAGCTTTTGGATGTGACTTGGAGGAGCCGGGAGAATTTGCGGATAGGAAAGGACGTGAGAGAGGAGCCGAGGCGTGTCTGGTTTTGACCTGAGTGGCCAGAGGAAGGACTGGCGTCCCCTGCAAGGCGGGCGATGTGGAGAGGGACTTGGTGCAGGTCCAGGCGGGCCGTGAACTGGTGACTACCGGCACAGGACAGCACTGGGCCGAGACTGGATGAGCCCACCCGGAGGAGGGGGTCAGTGGAGGCACTGGGGGAGGACGCGTCCAGCCACACTAACCTTCTGCCTTGGAGCTGGTCTGCTAAGCAGGGAGGGTCATTTCTGCAGTGCCACCTATGCCCGTGAGTGTCCGTTTAGATTCACAGGCAGTGTAGATCTGCCCCCTGGGGACACTTCCCCGAAGGGACGTTTGGCAATGCGTGGAGGTGCAGGGGTTGTTGTGACCTGGGAGGAAGGGCTGTGCTGACCCTGCCAGCTCCAGGTAGAGGCTTCCACTGCGGTGCTTAGCACCCCAGACATACAGATGGGCGCCCTGCCCGCGGGCAGCATCTGGCCAGGTTACAGCAGCGCCCAGCCGAGAGCCCTGCTCTGAGTCTGTGTTGGGTGTGAGGATGGAGCTGAGCCAGCAGGGAGCTGCCAGCGCCTGGGTGCTGCAGTGAGGTGCCCAGGTACCTTTGTCTTCACCCTACACGGATGTGACACAGCATGGACGCTTGGGCAAATCACGTCACAGTGTTCTGTGGGGCAGAGCCAGCACCATTGACGAGGCCTCAGATGCCCGTGGGATGGGGTGGAAACGGGCCAGGGGCTGATTAGGAAAAGGAACACGAACTAGCCACAGTGGCGTGTGGCTGAAACATGCACCCCCAGCTGGGACAACACGGGAGGTGCGGGTCTAACCTACAGGCCATGCCGTGGAGGTCCTGGAATCCTGGTGACTCCAGAGCCGGGGGCAGGAGTACCGTGAGCTTGAGGCCAGCCCGGGTGACACGGCAAGGTCCTGTCTGAAACAACTGGTGAGGTGGTGCCCTCGCCACCCTAGCCAGGAAGCTGAAGCGGGAGGACTGTAACAGGGAAAGGGACAGAGGAGCAGTAAGGGTAGGCCTCTATCTTCCACGACGAGTTCTTCCTGAAATACGTGCCGTTACCGTCTTTTCTTTAAAGCGAATCCGAACCTCCCTAAGGAGTAGAGGGAAGTAGGCATGGGCACGGATGCCGAGGAAGCCCGGAGCCCGCGTCCACGGCCCGCTGGCTCTCCTTGTACTGCCTTGGCCTCCACAGAGGTTGTACGTTGAGAACAGAGAACGCTCATGGCCAAACAGACCTGGGTTTGAATCCCGGCCGGTGCACCGTCTGTCCTGAGCTCATGTGGAACCTGCCCGAGCCCCGTCCCTACGCGGTGAAGCAGGGTCAGTGCCCCCTCTGTGGGCACTGAGGACGGACTGCCCGCTGTGGAGCGCCTGGCGCAGGGCTCCATCCAGCGACCTGGTGGTGCGAGACTTCCCCTGGGACCCAATGAAGCAGTAGGGACCCATTTACCCTCGCGCCTGACGCCGCCAGTAACATAGAAAGGGGGTAGCGTGGCCTCGGAAGCTGCGCTTTCACTGTGGCCCGAGAGATGGGAAACGAGGTGAGCCTGCCCCTGCACCGCTGGGCCGCCCTGAGAGTTTCCACGCTGTGGTGTAGACAGGGGAGACCCAGGTGGAGCACACTGGATTCCGTGGAGGGACAGAGCCGAGAGTCCGGGAGATCGAGGCACCCAGAGTTTTCAGGACAGCAAACCAAAGCGGAGAGAACTACACAGAGAGAACACGCGGGACTTCACCGAGAGGCCTTGCACCTGCACGCGAGGACCCCACTAAGCTCTGTCTCCTGTCTTGCAGGTGCTGCCGGGGAGCGCGAGAAGGTGCCGGCCAACCCGGAGGCGCTCCTGCTCATGGCCAGCTCCCAGCGCGACATGGAGGACTGGGTGCAGGCCATCCGCCGGGCCATCTGGGCCCCGCTTGGCGGAGGTACTGCCCGTAGCTCGCATGCCCGCCCCATAGAACCCTTGTCTCCAGGTAATCACACCTGCGCCTCCCACCCGCCTGAGCCCGGGGCCCCTCGCTGGGGCCTTCTGGTGATGTTTCCCACACAGGCTGGCTGTCCCGTTGCCGCCCTCCAGTCACCACTTCCCCATGGATACAGCGGGAAAATGAGGCCTAGTTTCGAAAACGTGCCCTGTGCTTATCAGCGTCCCAGTCTTTGCTTTGGTGTCCAGACCCCCAATGGACGCCAGTGCACATGGGCTCCACACGTGGCCACAGCAGCTGCATGCTTGCGGGGGATGTCTAAGGGGCTCTGCTGGGCCCCCTCGCTGTGGCCACAAGGGGGACCCTGCCCTGCTGCCCACGAGTGCACTCCCTGTCCCTGATCTGAAAGCAGGAGTTGCCATTACTCGCTTCCTCCTTTAGTTGGAAACATTTACTGGGTGCCTAAAATGTCCCGGGTTTTATTCCAGGTGGTAGGGCTCAGCATAAATAATGCAGGCCACCCTCCTCCCTCTCCTGCCCTCCACTCTGCGGGAGACAGACATGTTTCTGCTGCTGCCTGGTTCAAAACACAGCAAAGCTAGGGCCAGCAGGTGGCATGGTGGTTAAGGCGCTGGACTCCCACATGGCCAACCACAGTTCAAGTCCTGGACCTGGTGGCTTCAAACTCAAGTCGGGTGCTTGTGCTTGCCCAAAATCCTGAGAGGAGAGTAGAGAAGGAACTGTGGCATGGCCATCTCCCCCGGGGGTGATTTCTCACTTTCTCTCTCTCCATCATCTCTCTGTCTCTCTGGTGAGCACACATGCCCTAGGCCGCCCTGAGAGTTTCCACGCTGTGGTGTAGACAGGGGAGACCCAGGTGGAGCACACTGGATTCCGTGGAGGGACAGAGCCGAGAGTCCGGGAGATCGAGGCACCCAGAGTTTTCAGGACAGCAAACCAAAGCGGAGAGAACTACACAGAGAGAACACGCGGGACTTCACCGAGAGGCCTTGCACCTGCACGCGAGGACCCCACTAAGCTCTGTCTCCTGTCTTGCAGGTGCTGCCGGGGAGCGCGAGAAGGTGCCGGCCAACCCGGAGGCGCTCCTGCTCATGGCCAGCTCCCAGCGCGACATGGAGGACTGGGTGCAGGCCATCCGCCGGGCCATCTGGGCCCCGCTTGGCGGAGGTACTGCCCGTAGCTCGCATGCCCGCCCCATAGAACCCTTGTCTCCAGGTAATCACACCTGCGCCTCCCACCCGCCTGAGCCCGGGGCCCCTCGCTGGGGCCTTCTGGTGATGTTTCCCACACAGGCTGGCTGTCCCGTTGCCGCCCTCCAGTCACCACTTCCCCATGGATACAGCGGGAAAATGAGGCCTAGTTTCGAAAACGTGCCCTGTGCTTATCAGCGTCCCAGTCTTTGCTTTGGTGTCCAGACCCCCAATGGACGCCAGTGCACATGGGCTCCACACGTGGCCACAGCAGCTGCATGCTTGCGGGGGATGTCTAAGGGGCTCTGCTGGGCCCCCTCGCTGTGGCCACAAGGGGGACCCTGCCCTGCTGCCCACGAGTGCACTCCCTGTCCCTGATCTGAAAGCAGGAGTTGCCATTACTCGCTTCCTCCTTTAGTTGGAAACATTTACTGGGTGCCTAAAATGTCCCGGGTTTTATTCCAGGTGGTAGGGCTCAGCATAAATAATGCAGGCCACCCTCCTCCCTCTCCTGCCCTCCACTCTGCGGGAGACAGACATGTTTCTGCTGCTGCCTGGTTCAAAACACAGCAAAGCTAGGGCCAGCAGGTGGCATGGTGGTTAAGGCGCTGGACTCCCACATGGCCAACCACAGTTCAAGTCCTGGACCTGGTGGCTTCAAACTCAAGTCGGGTGCTTGTGCTTGCCCAAAATCCTGAGAGGAGAGTAGAGAAGGAACTGTGGCATGGCCATCTCCCCCGGGGGTGATTTCTCACTTTCTCTCTCTCCATCATCTCTCTGTCTCTCTGGTGAGCACACATGCCCTATAGCAAAAAATCTCTCTCTAAAAAAGAAAGATATACAACCAAGCCAAGCCCCGCGAGGGGCAGAGGGACATGTTGGGTGGGATGGTTTAGGAGGCTCAACAGAAAGCGGAGGTGTTCTGGGAAGAGCCTTCGGCAGAGGGACTGGCAGTGCCCAGGCCCTGGGGTAGGAGTGACTTGTGGGAGGAGCACTGAGCACATCAGGAAGGCCAGTGGGTCAGAGGAGTGACAGGAGAGGGGAGGGCCCGAGGCGGGCCAGGTCTCCCGGGGCCCTGGGGCCTATGCAGGGATTTCAGAGTGTTCTAAATGCAGTGGGGTGTCAGGGAGCAGAGACAGACAGGGCCTGACTTAGATGTGTAAAATGAGCCTCTGGCCTCCGTGAGGAGCTGACCATAGAGAAACCGGAGGGGCTGGAGGTGGTGCGGAGCAGTGGGGGCGGGGTGGTGCGGAGCAGTGGGGG
>NW_006159696.1:512105-516385 GCF_000334495.1 Tupaia belangeri chinensis
GGCGGGGTGGTGTGGAGTGGTCACCCGCAGCTGTATTCTGAAGGGGAGCCTCCAGGTTGGCTTAGGGTCCGGAAGTGGCATGCATAAGAAAGGACAGGGATTCCCAGTTGCTGTCCCTGCAGGTTTGGGTCCTTGTGAAGTTGACATGGGAAGAGCTTTCCTGATGGGCTCTCTGTGCCCAGGGCGGGCGGGCTCCCACCAAGTGTGGAGCCCTGGAGCCCCAGGCTGGCCGGTTCTGACTCACGCCCTCCCTCCCTCTCTGCTGGGCTGGTGCACAGTCCGGGTAGAGACGGGTCCTCACCGTTAGGTCTGGCAAATCACGTAGTCTGTGCTCCTGCCCTCGCGCCTCCCTCCAACTCTCCTCTCTCATCCCTGGTCCCTGCAGCCTGCCTGAGCTCCTTTCACGGAACCATAAACCCTCAGTCAGAAGAGTCAGTATCACGTTGAACGTTAGAGTTGTTCGGGGCCAGTCCAATGGCCGAGTGGTAAAAGGAGCAGATCCCACATGGTTGACTGCAGTTCAAATCCCAGCTCCTGCAGCTTGGAAACACACTGGATATGTGCATGTACCCCAGGCCCAACAGGATGGAGCAGTGGAGGACAGGGCTTGCTTTGTGACCATGCCTCCTGGGGGATGCTTTCTCCCTTTCTCTCTCTGTCTCACTGTCTCTCTCTTCGGTGAGCACATGCACCACCGGCAACTAAGTCACCCTCCTGGGCTTTGTGAATGGCACCATGCTGTGACCACAGCCTCCTTGACTGCTGAAGATTGCAGGAATCTGACCTAAGCCCAGCTCGATGGCCTGGGCAGAGGAGCACACCAGGGATGCTGCGCTGTGAGGTTGTGAGAGCGCACCCACTGGAGCAGGCCAACACCAGAGCAGACGCTCACATGGCGGGACTTTGGCTCCTGTCAGGGGGCACCTCGGAGCACCAGGGAGAGGAGATCGTGCTCCACTTCTGGGAGTGCAAGGAGATTTTTTTTTTTTAATGAGTTGCAAAAAGCATGAATCTTTTAAGAAAAGAATGATAAATTGCACTACATAAAATGAAGAGCGTTGTTCTTCAAAAGGTAGAAGAGGGACCAGCAGATGGTGTAATGGTTACATTGCTGGACTTCTATGTAGTTGTTTGCAGTTTGAGTCCCAAACCCGGCAGCTTAAACTTGTGCCAGGTGCGTGTGCATGCATACCCAAAATCCCAAGGAAAATGGAAGAGAAGGGATTGCAGCATGGCCGTCCCCCTGGGGAGGTGATTTCTCTCTTCCTGCCTTTCTATCTTTGTCTCTCCAGCGAGCACATGTACCCTATATCAAAAATCTCTTCAAAGGAGGGACCAGCAGTTAGCATAATGGCTATGTCGCTGAACTTCCACATAGTGGACTATGGTTCGCGTCCCAGACCAGTGGCTTAAACTCAAGCTGGGCGCGTGTGCGTGCGTGCCCAAGATCCCAAGAGGAGAATGGAGGAGAAGGGATTGCGATGTGGCCATCTCCCCTGGGGGGTGATTTCTCGCTTTCTGTCTCTCTGTCTCTCTCTGTCTGGCGAGCACACATGCCCTATAGCGAAAAACCTCTCAAAAAAAAAAAAAAAAAAAAAAAAAAGAAGTAAGCTGTCTTATGTAGGCAGCAAGACTAACCAGAAATGAAGGACAGGGCAGCAGCAGGGAGGGGAGGAGGTTCGCATGGGCTGGGCGTTCTCTAGCTTGACGTGGTCGCACGGGTAACCTGTCACCTGCACGTGTGCGCTCCAAGTACTTGCTGCAAGGCACACCTCTCACTGTATAGATAAAAAGAAAAAAAGAGAAAATAAGGATCAAAGCGACGAGACCATTGGTCCTTGTCCAAGGGGCATAGCCAGTTTGGGAGGGGAGCAGGGCTGAGAAGCGAAGGCAGATGTTCTGGCCCCAAAGGCTGTGCTTGGTCCTGCTCCAAGCCGCCCGTCCAGACGGGGACCTGAGCAGGGCACTCCTACCACCCCTGCAAGCCTGGCTCTGCCAGTTGCTCAGAACTGGCAGGGCTGGCAGGATCTCACTGAGGGCCAAGGCCAGCCGCTCCCCTGGCCGGCACCGACAGCCTTCTCAGCCCTGTGCTGTGTGCCCAAGACCTTGGGAGCTCTCCACAGGGACAGTCACAGAGGCGCGCCTCTCCTGCCTGGAGGCGCAGAGGAGACCAGCAGCCCCAGAGCTGGCGAGGCACGACGTGTCCAGGCAAGCTCAGCTCTCGCAGGTGGGCCCAGCGCCTCTGAAGCTTTCCTGGCAGAGCTGTTATTAGCCTGGGCTCCCTGGGAGGGAGGCTTAGTGATCAGCCGTCTCACCATTTATGACGGAGCCCCTGGAGCCCCCAGCCCTCCTGAGCGTGTTTGTTCTGGCAGGGAGCGGGCCCCGCTGACAGGCTGGAGTGGGCAGTGTGCCTGCTGCCAGCGGGGGCCCCGCTGTGCCCACAGTGCGGACGGGGGCAGGAGCAGGCCAGCGTTGGGCAGCCTGCCATGGTGCTGGCCTGCCCAGGCATGGCCCCAGCTCGAGTGCCTCTGGTCCAGCCCTCACTCATTCAGCCAGTCTGTCATTCACTAGTGCATGTCTTCTAGAGCAGATATGGGGTGAGCTGGGGGCACAGCCTCTGCCCACAGCGAGCCCGCATGCTGGAGGAGGGAGCAGGTGGATACCGGGCCAGCTGTTAGGCCACAGGGAGGTGAGCACCCCAGAGGAGTTGGGGGGTGGCAGGGGGCTGGGGTCTGAGTGGGTGGCTTCGGAAATTTTTTCTTTATTTATGATAAGAGTGTGTATGCATGCAAATAAAGGAGGGAGAGGAAGAGGGATGGAGGGAAGGAGAGAGGAGCACCGGCAGGGCCTAGTCGTGCCACAGTCCCTACTCCAGTCCTCCAACCAGCGGGTCTGGGCACCAGTGCTCGTGCTAGGGTGTTTGGGGCTTACGGGATCAACCTGCAGTCACCACGTGTGCTCCAGCTCGCTCCGGGGCCCTGCAGCACCACCACACCGGCCCAAGTTGGTGACCGTGAGCGAAGGACATGGGATGGTGACAGGCAGCACAGAGCAGGGCCCATGCTGGGGTTGCAGCAAGGAGGCCAGAGTGGCCAGAGCAGAGAGGCTAAGGGGAGGGAGAGGGAGGCCGGGGGTGGTGCTTGTTGTCATGGCAGGCCGTTGGCGTCCCACAGTTCTGGATGAAGAAGTGGTAGAGCCCTCCTCACGTCCAAGCAGGACCGCTCTGGCTGTAGCAGAGACCAGAGGGCAAGAGGGCCAGCAGGACAGGAGGCCCTGAGGAGCTCCTTGGAGAGTGAGACCGGGGGAGAAGTGCAGGCCGTTGGGCCCGGGGTAGGCAGTGTGAGAAGGAGTCAACCCCTGGTTTATTTATTATATTGCGAAGGTAGAGCAGAGTATTTCCCTGGTCGTTGGTGAGAGGTGTAGGATGGGAGAAGTAGAGTCCAATTCCAGGGCGTTCTGATCTGAACAGCTGGGAGACAGGCTGGCCATGAGCTGAGACAGAAAAACCACAGCAAGCGCCATTGTTTGGGAGGATTGCAGTTTTGGAAGTGCACTTGCTTGGAGGCTTGGTTAGAGATGGTACTAGATGCTTCATTGTAGATGTCAAGTAAGCAGCTCGGTATTTCTTTATCTGCAGTGCAGCAGGTCCCCGCACGTGTCAGAGAGGAGTGCTCTCCACAAGGCCCGGGCGCTGCTGGGTCTCCTCCTTCTACTCTTCCAGCACTCACGTGGAACCAGAAGGTTTCAGGCCAGCAGGGCCAAGGATTTGAACCGCAGTAGCTGGGTGGGGTATGGATTCTCTTGAGCAGGACTTCGTTGCTGTGCCACAGAAGTAGACCGATAGGTATTTTTAATCTGGAAATCAGAAGAGAAGATTGGGCTACAGAGAGAAATGTGGGGTGGGCATCTGCACATTTGTAGGGATTTAAAACCATGCGGCTGGATGAGACCCCCTGGGGCCAGTGTGGGGATAACAGAGGGGCTGAGGGGAGCGTGTCCTGAGGACGAAGCCATGACCAGCTGCAGCTGCTGGCCCGCCCTGGGGGAGGACGCCGCTGAGCACTGCTCAGTGGTCACTTCTCGGGGGTCACTTTGGCTTGGGTGGAGTGCTAGAGGTGCCACCTGGTGATGAGAGAACCGGAGGGTAAGCGTAGTCCGCCCTTCCTGGAAGTTTGCTATAAAGGGAACGAGGGAAGCAGGACAGCAGCTGGAGGGGAGGACTGGAGAGAGGGGTTTTGCCACTTTTTTTTTTTTTTTTTAACTTTGCTATAGAGAGCACG
>NW_006159696.1:517842-526197 GCF_000334495.1 Tupaia belangeri chinensis
GCGAAAGCCATGACCAGCTGCAGCTGCTGGCCCGCCCTGGGGGAGGACGCCGCTGAGCACTGCTCAGTGGTCACTTCTCGGGGGTCACTTTGGCTTGGGTGGAGTGCTAGAGGTGCCACCTGGTGATGAGAGAACCGGAGGGTAAGCGTAGTCCGCCCTTCCTGGAAGTTTGCTATAAAGGGAACGAGGGAAGCAGGACAGCAGCTGGAGGGGAGGACTGGAGAGAGGGGTTTTGCCATTTTTTTTTTTTTTTTTAACTTTGCTATAGAGAGCACGTGTGCTTAGAAAGCACCCCATGTGGAACGTGGTCACGCTGTTACCAGCCAGCTAAGTCCACTGCTTCTCATGGGCAGTGAAACGGGAGGCAGAGGCGAGAGAAGGGAGTTTATCCCGTAACTGTTTCAGGGATACGGCCAGCAAGCACGCAAAACTCTCGACAAGCTCAGCGTGCGCTCAGTGTTTATAGGTGCGAGGTAGGAGCAGGTCCAGATCATCCCCGACTGCGGCCAGTCCGTCTGTCACTATCCCGAAGAATTATCCTAGTTCCCTCAAGTACCCACTCCTGGTTTCTCATCTGACCTTTCCTCAAACAGACCTCCCATCACTCAGCACGGGGTCAGCTGGTTCTCCTTCGAGTCCCTTGTTAATTTCCAGGTGGCTACCATTCTTCTGGCCTACTTCAATTCTGCAATCCCTCCTCCATTTCTCTCTCCTTCCGGGATCTTGGGCATGTATAAACATGCACTTGGTGTCTTTCAAGCCACCGGGTCTGGGACTTGGTCAGCCGTGTGGGCTCCTACCACCTCAGCCACCGGTCACAGGCTGTCCCCTTGCCTGTTTGTAAGTTGGGAGACAGAACAGAATTGCAGAAGACTGAAGATGCAGGGCAGAGAGAATTATCACCGGTGCACCATTACCTCTTACGGCTATTGATGAAAAAAGTCACCAACAAAACACCAACACCCCGAACCCAGCAAACTGCACAGATTGTACACCAGGGCCGAGTGAGATGTATCTCAGAGATACAAGGGTGATCGAATATCTGAACGTCAGGTAATGCCATACATCAATGAATATAGGGCAGAAGACACAAGGTAGATTCAGTAGATTCAGAAAAAGCACTTGACAAAGTCTGGCACCCTTTAAGGAAAAAAATGCTCAAAAAACTAAGACGAGAAGGGAGCTTCCTCAGCCTGATAAAGGGCATATTCCAGAACTTCGTAGCTATCGTACCTGTCAAAGACTGGATACCCTCCTCGCAGATCAGGAATGAGAATTCTTGCCTTCTCCACCATGATTCAGCATGTACTAGAGGTTCTAGCTCAGGCAATTAGGCAAGAAAATGAAATAAAATGCATCCACATTAAAAAGTAAGAGATCAAAGTATCTCCATATGCAGATGATACATTGTATGTCTAAAATCCTAAGAAATCCACTAAACACTATTAAACTAATACTAATAACAAACAAACAAACAAACAACAACAAACTCAGCCAAGTTGTAGGATACAAGATCACCACGAGGGGACTTCAGAAAATGTGTGGGAAGCTAGAGTTGAAGGAGGCGTTTGCGCTCACCCCAAAGCACAGTGTTAAGAGTACTATGCAGAACTAGATCCCACAGGGCTAACATCAGTTTGAATCCCAGCCCCAGGCACATGGGAAACACACTGGGTACATGTGCATGCAGGGCCAGGATCCTGACAGGACAGAGAAATGGAGGAAAAAGGATTGTGGAGTAACCATGCCCCATGGCTGGGAGAGGTGGGGGGAGTACTTTCTCATTTTCTTTGTCTCTCTGTGTCTCTCTCTTTGGTGAGCACATGTGCCTTCTGGCAGTAATAAAAATAGGAGTGTATTTTAGTGCAAAGAATTTTGAAGTCCATATGTAGTTCTTTTCATTATATGTAGACCAGCAGGTAGCGTGGAGGTTAATGCGTTTTCCATGAAGTTTTTTTAAGACCCTTCTATACACAATTCAATTGTATTTGTACACAGCAGCGATAAGCAAACCAAAAATAAAATTAAGAAAATTTCATTTAGAATAATATCTAAAAGAATAAAATTTAGGAACCAAAGAAGTATAAAACTTATACTTTGAAAATGACAAGTTCTTGTTGGCAGAAACTAAAGACCCATATAAATAGACATCCTATGTTCATGGATCAGAAGACTTGATATTGTTAAGAGGGCAACACTCTCCAATATGCTCTCTGGACTTTATACACAGTGTAAGGAACATAGCCGCTAGAGAGCAGTCAGTCAGCAACCCCTTGCCCGCTCTCTGTGGGAGGAGAGAGATGACAGTCACAGGGTCGCCCAGTCTGCCTCAGCATCTGGTGGGTGCCTAACATGAGCATCCCTTGCCTAGTTATCTGGAGAGAGCCTGCAAGTCTCCCAAAGCATGGAATTCATGTGCATTGGGAAGGTGCTTAGCAAAGCCAGTCACTTGGAAGTGTGAGAGGAGGCAGAGTGAGCACCGGCTCGGGGTCTGATCTGGCTCACACCACATCCTTCTCTATAACTTCATGTCCTTATTTGTGAAATGGGAGTAAGATGTCTTTGCAGGATTGTCATGAGATAGAGAGAAGATGGACGTGAAGTGCTTGGCACTTCTCGGGACTAAATAAACATACTGAGCATCCGCCACGTGCCAGCAGGGGACACAGCAGGGAGGAAAATGCCCAGAGCTGCTTCTCCGCTACCTGAGACAGACTGCAAAGAAAGTCACGTGGACAGCAGGTGGCATGGTGGTTAAACGTGGCCGACTGCCACACTAATGTGGCTTGAAACTCATGCCTAGCACGTGTGTATGCCCAAAATCCATAGAGGAGAATGGAGAAGGGATTGTGGCGTGGCCATCCCCTCTGAGTGGTGATTTCTCACTTTGCCTCTCTGACTCTCTTTGGTGAGTGCACAGGCCCTAGGGCAAAAACAAAACAAAAATACCTGTAAAAGAAAAACTAATACTAAAAAAAAATAGAAAGTGTATCAGGTGGCAAGTCTGAGCAGTGCTTCTGGAGGTCAGCCAGCAAGAGGCTCAGAAGGCTCTCCCTGAGGAAGGCCGGTGAAAACAGACCTCCAGCTTCCTCTCAGCTACCCCTCGCTGGGGTGGGGCCCTAGAATCTGCATTTTTAACAAGTTCCTGAGCTGCTGCATCTGGAGCACCGCTGTGTTTTGGCCGGGCAGTTCTAAATACAGGGGTGAGTGAGGCCTGCCAGTGAGAATGACCTTGAAGAGATCTGTGTTATAGGTCATCTACTTTCTCATTGCGGCAAAATATACATAACATAGAAGATACTGTCGGGGCCGTCTTCAAGCGCAGTCGAGGGGCACCAGCGCGGGCACCCTGGGCTGGGCCTCGCCACCGCCCGTATTCACAGCGTCTCCACCTTCAGCCGAATCTACGGTGAAACTGACCGTCACTGACCCTCATCCGCCCTGCTCCAGCTCGGGGCCGGCCGCCGTCACTGTGCTCTTGTCCCTGTGAGCCTGACCACGCCGGGTTTCTCGTCTCAGTGGGACGACTCAGGACTTGCCTTTTTTGACTGGCTTATTTCTCTTGACCTAACATCCTCAAGGTTCCCCCATGCTGAGCACAGGCCAGGGCTTCCCTCCTTTTTATTTTAGTTATTTTTGCAGGGTGTGCGTGCTCACCAGAGAGACAGAGAGAATGAGAAATCAGCGCCCAGGGGGATGGCCACGCCGCAACCCCTTTTGCATTCTCTTGGGATTTTGGGCATGCACACATACGTGACCAGGGTGATTCTCAAGGTGCCAGGTCTGGGACTCGAACTGTGGTCAGCTGTGTGGAAGGCTAGAGCCTTAACCACCACCACCTGCTGGCCCAGGTTTCCTTCCTCTTTAAAGCTGACAGTATTTGCTGATGCACTGCCACATTTTGTTTATCCGCTCATCCCCGGTGGAGCCCTTGCCCTCTGGCTCTCTCAGATACTGCCGCCATGAACTTGGGGTGCAGACACCTGCTCCCTGCTTGCAGGTTGCGTGGGCATACACCCTGGAGTGGGGCTGCTGGGTCACACGGTAATCCTCTTTTTAACTTTCTGAGGAAGTTCCGTGTCCTTTTCCAGAGCGGCTGTGCCATTGCCGACCCCACCAGCAGTGCTCACAGCCTCACCCGCCTGGCTGTGTCTGTGTGTGTTGTCACCATAGCCGTCCTGGCAGCTGTGACATGGCACCTCATTGTTCAGGACTACGGAGGAGGGGAGAGTGAGCCAGGAGGGTGATGAGGGGCAGTGAGCTGACCGAGGCCACAGCTGGGGAAAAAGCCACCCATGCAGGAGTGTGTCGTCTGGAGGGCACGCAGGACGGGCAGATGGGAGCCAGAGGTGGAGGCCTCCTGGACCCCGACTTGAACTTTGGCTTTTACTCTTACGGGACATGGGGAAGGGGTTTGGGGGGGCTTTGATCCAGGAGGACGGTGATCTGAGGGTTTAAGAGGACCGCGTGACCACTGACCTCTTGTGAGAGGTGCAAGGGGACCCTGGAAGCGTATTTGCAATAATCCACGCAGGAAGGGTGCCCTCGCTGTGGAGGGGTGTGACAATCAGATTCGAAACCTATTCTGAATGTTGGGCAACAGGGTCTCTGGGGTGTGGGTGCGAGAGAGAGCAGAGGACGCTGACTCCGGAGCTCCTGGCTGAGTGGGGGCTGGCGGATGGAGCTGCCATCACCTGGGGAAGGCTCAGGGCACAGCAGGTTTGAGAGACTGCAGCGAGCCTGGCTCCGTTTGGACACGTTGGAGTTGGAGATGTCTGTGAGTCATTCAGCCAGAGACTGAGGGGGCAGCGGGATGCAGGCTGGGTTAGTGATCAGTAACTAGTGTGGTAACCTAGTAACCGACTCACCTCCAGGCACTGCCCAGCCAAGCCCAGCAGCTACCGGGCCCAGCCTTACCGGTGATAGCACTGTCACTTGGCCAGGAGCCCAGCTTGGGCACTGTGTCTCCACCAGAGTACCCGTTCCTGCGGAGGCAGGGTTTGCAGTGGCCGTTGGGCCTCGCCGCCCATGCCTGCCCCGGCCTGACAGTGCGCGGCTTGCACAGGCCACCAGAGACTTTACTCTGAGCCCCAGACGCCAGGTCTCCTGCCCTCCAGTTCCTCAGACACGGAGAGAGGGGAGGGCGCACAGATGTGACTCTGAGGTCACAGGGCAGGACACATGACCTGGGACAATGCAGAGGGACACAAAGCAATCTTGTTAGTGGCATCATTTGCTGGGATGAGGTCTCCAAACGGAAACCCTGGAGACGCGACCAGGTTCAGAGTGAAGGTCACTAGCCCCGGGCAGGCTGGCAGGGGTGGAGCTGGGGTTCCTGCAGTCCGCTTCTCCCCAGGGCCACTTGCTCGTCTCCCTGAAGGAGCTGGTCTATTTCCAGTTCTCGTGAATGTCCACACAGCATGCCACTGGGCCTTTCCCGGCAGTCCTTCCAAACGGGGACAGAAAGGACCTTTGCTGGGTTGGGCTTTGAGTCACTAAGTCAGCAAAGGGCACTTGAGCCCATCTTGGTGCCCTGTGCCTGTTCTCGTGGGCCCCAAGGGCCCACATGCCAAGTGGACGTGGACCCTGTCCAGGCGCACAGAGGGCAGGTGAGGCTCCTTCTGGGTGTAGAGATTGGTTGTGAGCATCCTTGGCCTCCTTCTCCTGCAGCCCTCACGCTTCTCCCCTGCAAGAGCCCCAGGAGCCTGTGTGCTTAGAGCTCAAGGCAGGCGAAATGACTTCCAGCCACAGCCCCCGACAGCAAAGCCGGGAGTCCAGGCTGCTGACCAGTAGAACAGAGACCCGAGCAGCTGCCTTCGCTCCCGGGGAGGGCCTGGCAAGCCAGCCAGAGCAATTTGCAGGAGGCTACTCACCCTGCTTGCCCCACTTCCTGCGGAAGCTCTGGACGCTCGCCATGCCATCGCCTGTGGGCCACCTTGCAGGCCGTCTCCCATCAGCTGCACTGAGACAAGCCTTCAGCTGGGCAGTTGCTCCAGCTTGTGCTGAAGAGCACTCAGATCACAGGGTCAGGAATGGTCACGGGTTATTGCTAAGACCACAGGGCCTGAACTGGGAGGGTGCCTGGGACCCTTCCCACCAATGCGGGTGTGAGCCGGGCTCGGTGTCCCCACCGAGCCTGACAGTGGCCCTGTGACGGCGGTCCCATTTGTGTTGAGGCGGCAGCATGGGCACCAGGGAAGCACACGGGATCTGTCCAGGTCCCAAAGCAAGTGGGAAGCTGACTTTGCAACTCAGTGCCTGGAGCCAGGCTGGGCACTGACGCCCACTGCCCCGGAGAGCAGGACTGCGGAGCCCCAGGACCGTGCCAGATCCCTGACCCTACGCTCATTCCAGGCAGCTTTGGAGGACTGAGGCCACAGCACCGTGAGGGGCTTGGGGGGAGCTCACCCACGACGTGACCGCTCAGACGGCAGCTGCAGAGCAACCTCTATGCACATCCCCAACGCCCACGGCTAAAAGCCACCCCCGAAGTGCAGCGGGCGTTGGTGGGTCCCACTTAACCAGGTACATCGCATTAGTGCCTGTCAGTGCAGACTCCCAGGAGGGAGGGTCCCTAGACACTGGCAGGTCTAAGTCAGTGGTCGCATGGGGTGGCGGATAGGGAGGGGGGTGAGGCTGGAGAGGCAAAAGCCCGTCAGGGCCCGCTGCCCCTGAGTAGCCGTGCCTCTACCCACCACCGCCAGACCGTCCTCGTACTGTGGAGAGGGCTACTCAGACCTGCAGGGTCCCGGGGCCAGAGGGGGGCCCTCGGGCTTTTCTGACATGTTTAGGGCAAGAAGTTCTTGGGCTGTGGCCCCTGGCACCTTGAACTGCCTTTGCCCTTCAGGGCACCTGAACCCTGAAGGGAGAACACCTCACTGAGAACCCCCAACACCACCCCTACCCCCCACGCTTAGCATCAGGGACCAGGGAACTTCGCGCCTGGGGCACCAAATCTAAGGAGCACAAAAAACTCAGTAATCAAGCGTTTTATTGCAATATTGTAAAAAATGAAGATTAGGCCCCAAAGTCAGTATTGGGTTCCTGTTGCTAACAGCTTACCACGAACTGACCAGCTGCAGTGTCCCAGTAGCCGACGGCACAAGGCGCCTGGCTTACAGTTCCGGAGGGCAGAGGCCCAACAGGGTCTCCCAGGCTGGACCGGAGGTGTCAGTGGCAGTGTGCTGGGGATTCCAGGGGAGGCTGTCCTGGCCCCTTGCCTTCGGCGGCTGCATTCCTTGGCTGGGACCTCATTTCAGTAGGTGCTGCTGTCCCGTCCCCCTGCCCCCTCTCCTCTGCATAAACTGTCCTCTGTCCCCCATCAGGACCTGCGGTCACACAGGCCCACCTGGCAGTCCAGTGCAGTTGCCCGCCCCATCCTTCACCCAGTCACAGCCACGGAGCCCCTCTGCTGTGGAAGGGGGCATAGTCACGGGTTCCAGGTCTGGGGCCTGGGCAGGATTCCCACCATCACACCCACCGGGAACCACTCACCCTCAAGGATGCGCAAAGGCAGGGGCTGATCCTGTCTTTCTGAAATTTTAAATTGTATTCATGGATTTCTTTTGGCATTAATTTTTATCCCTAAAAATACTGCAGTCGAATATCCATCTCGATCACAGAGGCTTGGGCGCCCTGCACTTTGCACCTGCAGGGAGCTGCCCACCTCCCTTAGGTACGCGGCCCCTTCCAGCCCCAGCACCACCCCAAGCCCTCTGCGCCCCCAGTCCTGCCCACCCCCTCCTCCCCGTCCACCAGTCTTCCCGGTGTGGGCCTGACCCTGGGTGCCAGCGCCGTTCAGCTCCTCCGTCTGTGGGTTGTGGTCCCACCCTAGCAGCTGCTTTGCAGAGGGCAGTTTCCATTTGAGGGAAGATCCACCCCTGACCTTGCTGTGTGGCCTTACACAAATCACATTACCTCTCTGAGCCTAGCAGACTCCTCCATAAAATGGGGTGTCTATACTTACCTCTCAGGAACTTAGGTCAAGTGCCAACCATCCCTCCCCAGACACTAGGGCCCCCGGACCCCGAGGGCCCCGGGACCCGCGGGGCCGCCGCTTAGACCACTGGGTGCCCTCGGGCCCCTGGGCCTGCACTGCCTCACCTGCCCCACCTGCCTCCAGGCCTCCGCAGCCCAGGCCCCAGCGGGTCCTTACAGCGGGTCCTCAGCGACGTGCGGGAGTCGCGGGGATTGTCAGGGCGCCTAGGGACGTGGGGCGTTAGGGAAAAGGGCTCAGACGTTTGGAGCGAGCTCTCCCACCGGGGCGACCTCAGGCGTGGCCTCCCAGGCACTCGCGAATCCCCGGCGCTCCCTGGCCCCAGGTCGGGGCCCGGGGCGGCGCTGGCCGGGGCGGGC
>NW_006159696.1:526438-528501 GCF_000334495.1 Tupaia belangeri chinensis
GGTGGTCGCGCCTCCAGTCCCGGGCCAGGAGTAGGCGGCCGCGGGCTGAGAGGAGTAAACTGAGGTTAGGAGGGGCTCGGACCTGCAAAGGCCCCCTCCCCACCTCCCACCGCGGAGGGGACCGAGCGGACGGGAGCCTCAGGCTATGACCCCAAGGCCAGCGCTCAGCGCAGTCGCTGTCAGGGCGGGGAGGCCGCCAAGCTGGGAGGGCGCTGGCTGCCACCCGAGGAGGGAACACTGCTCAGGTCTGCCAGGCCCTGGCAGGACCCCAGGGAGAGGTTCGCCCACGATGCGCTTCTCCAGGCCTGGGCAGCGGAGCGGCTGGGAGGGCCGGCAGGGAGGACGGGGTGGGACTGCTATGGGTCCCGTGTGGAATGGTGAGTGGTGGGTCGCTCAGGCTGGGGAGGGACAGCAGTGTTGGGGACAGGGACCGGAGAGCAGAAAGAGCTGGCTCTAAGAGGCCAGCTGTGAAATTGCTTTCCCCTCCCTGGCTGGCCTTCCCCTCTTCCGAAGGAGCCCCAAACCGGCCTGCCTGAGCAGACCCCGCCCTCAGCCCAGCTGCTCTAGGATCAGCTCCAGGGCCCTGGGGCCGCCTGTCCGGGTCTGCCCTTCGGAAGCAGCACCTGCTGCCTGTGCTAGGCTGGAGTGCCCCTCCTGAGGCTCACCTCCGCGCAGTGGCAAAGGCTGGGCTCCCAGAGGTTGAGGTCAGTGCCCAAGGTTGTGAGCACAGAGGTCAGGGGGCTGAGCCTGCTGACCCCTCCACCTGAGGCTTCCTGCTCCTGCATGGGTTTCCTGGAAGAATGGAGGGACTGCTTTGCCAGGGAGCTGAGGCAGGGGTGCAGTGGTGCAGCTCTGAGCTCGCCAGCAGGTTCAGGTGTGGAGAGGCAGCCCCTGCCAGCTGCCTCCCGGTGGCAGGGCTGGTGCTTGGTGAAGCGTGTGGGCTGGGACCTCGAGGAACCCACAGGCTGGCTGGATTTCCAGCCATCTGACAAAGCTACTGGAACTGGTTCTTGGCAAGACTCCCCCTCCGAGACGTGCCAGGAGGGCCAAGGGAGCTCCGCACAGCGGACCAGCCCTGCCAGGTCTAGAGGGCCCCTGGCAGGCAGAGCAGGGCAGGACCTGGGGACGAGGCCAAGCCCTGAAGCCTGAACACAGATGCCTGCAACAGGAGGGCTGGTGGGGAAGAGGGGAGCCAGGCTGGAGTGAGGCCTCCCCACCGGGCTCCCCATTCTCCAGGCCTCCCCGCCGGGCTCCCCATCCTCCAGGCCTCCCCTCCGGGCTCCCCGTACCTCTTCCCTCCAAGGGCGACAGGAGAGAGCCAGCTCCCACCTGAAGCCTGCGGACACTCCATGCAGGCCTCCGCTGGCCCTGCTGGGAAAGTGGGGTCAGCCCAGGCTGGGGTGCAGGGCAGGGCCTTGGGCAATCTGGTCTTCATAGTAGCCCCTGAGGATGGGCATGATCATCTTGTCTTGTAGACGGAGACTGAGACCCAGGAAATGGGGCGACTCCACTACTCAGTGGTTCAGCCAGGGAGTGTGCTGGGCTGGTACTGGTGCAGACTCAGGTTCAGGCTCTGTGCCATCGGCCTTGAACACCAACTGCCTGCCTGTGACCCACCCTGCTCCTGCCCCGTGCCCCTGCCAGGCAAAAGGTCAGCTCAGAGGACATCTGGGCACCTGAGGGACACACAGGCAGTGGCAGGGCAGGGTGTACCTCGCCAGGGCAGGGTGCAGGAGGGTCCCTGGCCTCTCCAGCCATGCACCCTCACCGTACCCAGACCACCCCCCAACCAGGGCTGCCAAGAGGCCTGTGTGTGTGCACCCCCTCCTGCTTGGCTACCTTCTGCTCAGTCTTAAACCTGGCTCCACTGTCTCCTCCCCAAAATTTCCTCTCTTTAGAAGTGCCCAGGGCCCTGTGGCCTTCCCTCTCCTGGCTCATGGTCCCGTTTTGGGGACAGGGAGGGTGATCAGGAAGGCCTCTTGGGGAGGCCTGTGAATGCTGGACTGGCCCTGTTCTGCACCCTGAGAACGGGGCCTGGGCCCTGCCGGGCTTGGACTTCCTGC
>NW_006159696.1:528693-537996 GCF_000334495.1 Tupaia belangeri chinensis
CCTGCTGAGCCAGGCAGGGGCAGGCGGGAGGCAGGCGGCAGGGGAGCCCCGGTGGGATTCTCTGTGTACAGTCCTGTTGCAGCTCTGAGGCTTGGTACCTGGAGCAGGGCTGGGGGCAAGTGCGGAGCCACGCAGCATGGGTGCGGGTGTACTGGGGACAGGAGGCGGAGAATGGGAAGGGCTGGAGCTGAGTGGCTGGATGGAATCACCCAGGCCTCTCTGGGCTCTGTGCAGAATTCTGGAATTCTCCTGGGTCTGTCTCTCCTAGCCGTGGCCTTGCCCCCGGGGGCTGAGCAGGAGAAAAGCCGGGATGCTAGACACCCTGGGCAACGAACTCCTGGCCCACCAGCTCTCCTGACCTGGCATCGGCTCAGCGCTGGGGGAGGCGACACACCAGGGACAGGCAGGGCCGGCCTCCCGCTGTGACAGGTGCCAGGGACACATGGGATGTTCACAGAGGAGGGGCCCCTGAGCTGTTCCCAGAGGCTCATCAGGAATTTACAGACTGGAAGGAAAGCGACATGGGGTCCAGGGCCCTGCGTGCACATGGGTGCACACAGGGAGACCCTCGGAGAGCCGGAGTGAAAGGTGCGTGTGCGCGTGTGGGCACAGGCACCCCCTGCAGTGCCAGCAGAACCCCTGTCCCCTGCCCGGGGCCCTCTGCTCTGAGCAGTCCATCACTATTTCTCATTTTACTTGTAAAAAGACTTTGCCCATCATGAAGTACTTCTCAGGCCAATCCAGTTGAGAATACTATACATGTCCTCATCAACAGGTAATAAGCCATATCTGCTTCTCACTAACGTCCTGCCCCGCAGTTCGTTCATCCAAAAAGTGAACACGCTAATAGCGGTGGCGGTGGAAACAGCCCCTACGTCGTCACGCTGCACCGTACTCAGTGTGTCCTTCTGTGTGTTGTTTTTGTTTTTACTTTTAATTTGCCAGAGGGTGTGTGCACTTGCCAGAGAGAGCCAGGCAGAGAGGGAAAAATCCCCAATGGGCCATGGTCATATTATAATCCTTTTTTCATTTCTCTGTCTTGTTGGGATTCAAGGCACACACACACACACACACACCCAGCATGTTTTCCAAGCCTCTGGGGCTGGGAGTTGAACTATTCAGCTGGCCATGTGGAACCCAGCTGCTTAACCACTAAGGCCATGGGGCTGGCCCTGTGTGCGGAGGTCTCAGAACAGCACCAGCACTGCAGCTACTTCTGCTCACTCATCATACACATACACTCCACCCACGTGTGCACACACACGAGCCCACAGGACATGCACATTCACACACATGCACACGAGCCCTCATGCAGTGCATGTTTGTGCCTGTGCACACATGAGCCCACGTGGCTATGCACACACATGCACACGAGCCCTCATGCAATGCATGTTTGTGCCTGTGCACACATGTGCCCACGTGGCTATGCACACACATGCACACGCGCATTTCTCCCTGAGATATTATTGGCACCCACTAGGCACATCTGTGGCCCACTGGGTGTGTTTTCTAGAACGGTGGACTCTGTGTGCCCCAGGTTCTGGGCACTTTGTCTGGGTCGAGTTGGGTGAAGGGGAGCATGTGCCGAGTGTACTTTGTGCCAGGACCGCTGGGGAACGAGGGATCCTATTTCAAAGAGCCCTGGTGTGGGCGTGCAGTCAGCCGTCTCACCTCGCTGGCTCTCCACCCAGGGCTCAGAGAGCCACATGCCTGGACAGAAGGGAGCTTGGGAACCCCGCCCCGGCACACGGCACACACCAGGAGCTGCCCTGCAGGGCAGGCCTCTGTCCTGTGGGCCTGAGTAATGTCGGGTGTCCTGGAGTCCCCACAGCTCAGTCTGGGACAGATCTGTCCTGCTTCACTGTGGGATGGAGCTCGATGGATCTCCATTCCATCCGCTGTCTGGGCCTCCGGGACCCCCTCAGCCATGCGGGTCTGTGGCCGTAACAGGTGCTCAGTCAGAAGTTCCCTGCTCTTCCTCCCCCCCACCCCAGTCCACTCTCCCTCGTTTGCTCTCTTGTCCTGTATGAAGTATTTTGGGTCATTTTCTCTGGGGTTTTGTTTTGTTTGCATTTTGATTCAAGTATGGCGCACGGAAGTGTACGGTACCCGTTTAGTGGGTTCTCGCAGTGCCAAGTGGGAAGTGTTGCCAGACCCCGACACCCGGCCCTCTCTGGCCACTGAGACACCTGCTAACCGCGACCTGCCCTGATAGCCCATCGGCGTGGCCCAGCTTTAACTCCACATGAATGGAGCCAGGCATGTGCGCTCTGGGTCTGGCTGCTTTTGCTTCCAATTATGATTTTGTTTTTTAATTTTTTTAAATTTGTATGAGATGGGGGCAAGATGGCACAGGGGTAAAACATGGTGCCTAGTGAGGCAGTTCTGCATGAGAGAGCCCCCAGTTCAAGTCCAGAGACCTCCCCGAGTACCAGGCCCACATTTGCCGTGATCTGGGACTGGCTGGGGCTGGAGTGGATCACGTACCGTCTCTCTCTCCCTATCTCTCTCACTCATGAAATAAATAAAATGACAACATGTTTTTTCATAAAATAACCCTAACGGGCCCGGCCTCTGTGGTGTGGCGGTGGCCGCGTCCCCAGGCTGGGAGCCCTGGCCAGCAGTGGTGTGGGTCTCTGGTTGCCCTGGAAACGTACAGGGCACGCGGAGCCTGGGAGAGGGGGCTGCAGTGTGACGAGACCGCATCAGGGCACTTCTCTCTCGTGTGCACATGCACGATCATAAAATAAATAATATAAAATCAACCCAGCGGGATTTACCTCTTAACCATGTAGTTTAAAGTTTACTTATTTCATTTGCTTTGCGGGGTTAGACAAGCGCACTTCTCAGATCTCAGGGTCAAACCTCTCTGCATGCACCCCCCGCAGGCAGGAGCCTCCGGGCTTGTGGGCGTGCTCAGGTGCACCTGGGAGCTAAGTCTCCCCCATTCTGGGCTTCCCCATGGCTTCCTGCAGTGCAGAGTGCCCACAGCTGTACCCCGAGGCCAGGCCAGCCTAACATTCTTGCCTTCCATGACAGACAGAGGCACCCAGGCAGGGTCTTCACCTGGTCCACCCAGCGTCGGCCAAGGCGGGTTACGAATGCGTCGCACGCCCTGCATGTATGGGAGGCCCCGGAGGCAAACAGGCCCTTGCTCCCAGGCCGGGCCAGCTCTGCCCTGTCTTGGAAGGGTGTGGATCAGGAGGGTTAAGCACATTCTCAGCGTGCAGACATCCACACAGTCCATCTCCAGAACCTGTTCATCTTAGCTGACACCCGTCCCCATGAAACACGAGCTCCCCTGCCCTCCCAGCGTGGGCGGCCACGGTGCTGCCGTGTGCCCCACCCCAGGTTGCTGCGAGGGCGTGGCACGGCACCTGTCTCCTGGCAAATGGTCATTTCACACTACGTCGTGCGCTCAGGCTCATTCGTGTGCGCCTCATTCCAGCCTGCCCGTCGAGGCTGATGCGTGGTCTTTGCACGCATATTTCACAGGTTTCTTGTCTGTTCCTTCACCCGTGGTTGCTTCTGCCTTCCGGCTACTGTGAAAGGCGGCCATGAACACAGGCTAGACCCCACGTTAGTTCCGCGGGGCACCGGCCACAGTGAGGCGGCTTACCCACCCCGCGGTTCTACTGTGTGCTTTCGAGGAACTGCCGCCCCTCCACGCCGTGCCGCGAGCCCACCGCAGGGCATGGGGCTCCAGTTCCCCACGTGCTCGCAACTCGTTATTTTCTGTCATTTGGGACAGCAGCCGTCCTGACAGTGTGAGCTGACATCTTACCATGGCTTTGGCCTGCTTTTCCTTAACAATCATTGGCGTGACATCACAATTAGTTCACGTGGACGCGTCCTCTGTGCTGTCCGGGAGCTGTGCCTCATCAACGCTCTTACCTGCTCTTCCCTGCATGGCGCTCCTGGTCAGACTGGGCATGGGGTGTCTGCCCATTCTGTTGTGGTGGGCCACTGGGCCAGCTGCAAAGCTCCCCCAGTCACGTGCGTGGTGCGTGCTCCCCGAGGGCCAGGCCAGGCCCGTGCCCTGCTGGCTCCTGCTGTCTGCTGTGCGTGCCCCGTGCCTGTGCTGGCAGCCCTGGCCCAGAGCCCACGTGCGTCCCCCTGCATCTGATTTACTGCTCAGGAGGAGTCCCTTCTGGCCCTACCTGCTCCCCCTTCGCCTCCGTGGCCCCGCCCCTGCGCCTGTGCTGTGGGTGGCTGAGGCCTGATAGCTTCCATCTGTGCCAGGGGTGTTCGGGCAGCGCCTGGAGGACACGGTGCAGCATGAGCGCAAGAGCGGCCCCCGCCTGGCGCCGCTGCTGGTGGAGCAGTGCGTGGACTTCATCCGGGAGCACGGGCTCACCGAGGAGGGGCTCTTCCGCATGCCTGGCCAGGCCAACCTGGTACGGGACCTGCAGGGTTCCTTCGACTGCGGGGAGAAGCCGGTGTTCGACAGGTGAGCTCTGGGCTGGGGGCGGTGCAGGTGGAGCCCCTGGACACCAGCTGCAGGGGGCAGGGCTGGGCAGCACAACAGAGAGAGGGAAGGTGGCCCACGCTGGCATGTGTGCTCAAGCAGCCCTTCCAGAGGGCACAGGGCCTCCCCGGCAGCCCTGGGCCACCCCTCGGGTGGGTACTGCGGTGACTGAGCCCACCCACTCTTGGGGCTCACAGGAGTCTCTTAAGAAGCCTACGAGGCTCAGGCAGAGGGAGGGAAGGGCCTCTGCTGCTGCCATGCTCAGCTACTTCAGCCACAGCTGCTCCTGCGGGGTCTCTCGGCTCTGCTTCCCCTGGGCAGCCCTCTCCAGGCTCCATGGGTGGCACCACCCTGGCTTCACTCCCTCTTAGGTTTTAGGGACAGGCACGTGAGTCCTCTCCACTTACCCTAGGTCCATGGCCTCCTGTCACCGGGGCTTACCCAGGTCCTGGTGCCATCCCTATAAAGTCAGCTGCTTCAAGCCCAGGAGCTGAGAATGGTGGAGGCGTGGCTCGCCCCTAGGCAGGGCTGTGTGGGGGCTTTCTTCTCCCTAGGAACCCCACCCACGTGGGGCTGTTTTTGATCAAAATTCTTCCTGCATCAAGCCAACCCTGCCTCCAGAGCTTCCACCTTTTCCTCTGGGAACTGCCCTTGCAAATGAGGCCCGTGCCTGGGACTGGGACGGGCTGCTGGGACCCAGGCACCTTGGCCTCCCCAGCTCGCCTCTTCCGGCAGCAGAACCCCCTCAGTCCTTGAAGCTCTGCCCCAACCATCGGCCAGCCAGGAGGGCTACTCCGTGTCCCCCTTAGGACGGCCCAGGACTGGCGGCTATGCTCCAGGTGGGCCTGGCACAGGCTCCCTTCTCTGGCACCTCAGGAAGAGGCACTGACTATGGTTGAGCTCATGGTGCCTCTGAACAGGCCGCTCCCGGCCCGCACCTGCGCCTACGCGGCCAGCCCCGCTAAAGAGAGCTTCGAGTAAGACTGCTTGGGTAGGGCCTAACAACCTGGACTGGCAGCCACTTTCCAGGGCCAGATGCACTGCCATGGCGCCAGGTGTACCTGAGGGAGCCTTCAGACACAGATCGGACCTTGTCACTGCCCTAAACACCGCGCTGCTGGCCGCCCCTGCCCGCAGCCCAGCCCTGCCCCATGCTACTGCACTTCCCAGGCTGCAGGTCCTGGGGGCGAGGCCGGCCCCTCCTTCCTGCCTGGTAAACACCCACAAATGCAGTCGGTACCGGCAGCTCGTGGGCCCCACACCGTCCTCTATGGCCTCTGGGTACTGGGGGGCCCTCCCTGCATGCGAGCTGCACCCCCTGCCAGCTAGCAGCACGTGGCTATGCTACTCCCCTTGCTGGGCTCCTCTCCACTCACTCCCCTCACAGCCCCCAAACCGGGCTGGTTCCCTCACCCTGCAGAAACCCCTCCTGGGTATGAGCCGCTTTCCCATGGCAGCCCCCTGGCTCTGCAGCTGTGCTCATGTGGACAGAGGTCCAGGGCTCCCTTTCTGCCTGCCCCCCACAGAGCGCTCAGCCAAAGGCCTCCCACTTCCCACTGGGCCCCAGCTCTGCCCAAGCTCTGGAGAAGCCCCCTCCTGCCTCCTGCTCAGCCCTTCCAGCCCCAGGCTCTGGACCCTGCCCCCATGGAGAGCCCCATAGCCCTGAAGCCTTAGTGCCCTGAGTGGCCCACATCCACCCTCCACCGGGCATTCCCTGGGCCCTGGGCGGGGACAGCGGTCCCGGCGCCATCTACACCGCTGGTGAGCATGGTTCCAGACCCTCGGGGCGCCATGGGCTCCTCACAGCAGCCCCTTCCTTACTAGGCACCTAGCACTGAGGGAGGGGTGCATGAAAGACCTGGGGGCAGCCATGAGCCGGACAGACCAGGCCTTGCTGCCAGGGCTGAAATCCTGAGTCAGCATGCCCAGCCCGGCCCTGGCGTAAGGACCTAACAGGACACTGTGAGGTCAGTGGGCCAGGCCCAGCCCGGCCTCTGAGCCATCAGACTGGGATGGCAGTAGGGGAGTTTTCAGAGAGGCGCCCCGCGCAGGCCCAGGATGCGAGGAGGCCAGGATCCATGCTTCCTGGCTAGAGGGAAGGCTGTGAAGCTGGTGGCAGTGCTGGGAGCTGCGAGGAAATAGGGCTAGGGGCCATCAGAAGCTAGGCCACAAGTGGGCACGTCTGGGGGGAGGCGTGTCAGGGCAGGCAGGAGGCTGGGCGGAGTCTGGATGGACAGAGGGCCCTGGGTGGAGAGCTGGCGGGGCAGAAGAGCCTTCAGGTCCTCCCCGCAGGGTGCCCTGACAACATGGCCCTGGCTCCCAGGGCGGCCAGGCAGGGGCAGCTTGGCTGAGCCACAGCGCCCTGTGGGGCACCAGGGCTTGGAGCAGAGGGGCCTCAGGCCGAGGTGAGGTCTGCAGAGTGGAGGGCCCACCCCGAGCCCACTAGCCAAGGACAGAGATGCGTCTCCTCCCCCTCCTGCAGGAGGCACCGCCATCCAGTCCCTGCTTTCCTACTGAGTCTGCAGGGCCTCCTGCTGGCCCTCCCTGCTCCGTCCCTGCCCTGTTGCCTGAGCCCCGGGGAAGATCTGCCGGGAAGCTGGTCCGGGAGGAGGGCACAGCAGTGTGCCTGTTGAGCCGGCAGGTGTGGCCCAGCCACACCTAGAGCCCCCAGGCCTGTAGCGGGGGGCTCCGGCTGTATAGATATGGGGTGCATATGGCATACAGAACCCCAGATCACAAATGGCTAGAAGGGGCCCCAGTGTTTGTCTTGGTGACACCAACATGGGACTCAGCCAGGGCGAGGTGACACCTTAATGGCACAGCTGTGGTCTGGCCCCAGGCTTATCTTCTCTTCCCTGAGGGTCTCCCATGAGGGAAGTGCAGGTGGAGGGTTAAAAACGGGGTCTCAGGCAAGTGGATGGACCTCCTGGGGCCCAAATTCAGCTTGCGGTGCAAGCTGGGAGGGGGTGCAAGACTATAGTCCAGGAACGGACTCCCGGAGCTCAAACAGGACCTCGTGAGGGAGCTGTCCAGGCCCAGGGCCACTGCCCTGTGCACCCAGGCACCTCAGCCTGGGCAGCTCCAGGTGGCGACAAAGGACTGGGGCCGAGAGTCGGTACACAGGGCACTGGAGACAGGGTGATGAGTGGAGATGCCCAGGCGTCCTGTGTGCTCAGGGGCCCAGAGGCCA
This sequence comes from Tupaia belangeri chinensis, assembly GCF_000334495.1. Classification (NCBI taxonomy): domain Eukaryota; kingdom Metazoa; phylum Chordata; class Mammalia; order Scandentia; family Tupaiidae; genus Tupaia; species Tupaia belangeri. The sequence goes on from NW_006159696.1 coordinate 536,352, forward strand.
AGGACCTGACCTCTGACCTCTGACCTCAACCCTGGTGCTGGTGTCCCCGGATGCCCACTGTCCATGCGCAGCTTAGCAACCCCACAGAGCAGGTGCCTGACACAGCTCCTCCCCTTTCCGGCCCAGGGCGAACCAGGGAGTGTTCTCAGGCTGGCATGGCAGCTCCTCCTGCAGGCTCGCAGGACAGCTGTCCCACCCCAGGCAGTGCCCACGTGCCCTGCAGGGTGCCTGGAGGTGGCCACTTGGCCTGCTGTCATGGAGCCCCCTCTGGAGCCGCCTAGCCCCTCCTGGCCAGGGCAGCCACTGTGGGCTAGCTGTGCCCCACAGGCCTGTGGTTTTGCAGCAGGTCAGCCCGAGCCCCACACGCCTACACAGGAGCTGTGGCTGTCCTGGAAGGACTGGCATGGATTAGAGACGCAGGGCTTCTGAGCAGATCCCGGGCAAGATGGGTGGTCCCTAAGCTGGGCTCTCTCTAAGTGTGGCCTTGGCACCCAGCTCCCGGGAGCCCTGTCTGCTGCTCCTGGCACAGCGGGGCCTTCCTTGCCCAGAGGGGTTGGCTCAGGCAGCCCCATCGGACTCACTCCTGGGCCTGAGACCAGAGGCTGCCCTGGTGCAGGGGGTGCCAGTCGCTGCAGCAGCCTCTGGCATCCGGGTCTCACCTGCCTCTCTGCCCCCAGCACCACGGATGTGCATACGGTGGCCTCCCTGCTGAAGCTCTACCTGCGGGAGCTCCCTGAGCCCGTGGTCCCCTTCGCCAGGTACGAGGACTTCCTCAGCTGTGCCCAGCTGCTCACCAAGGACGAGGGGGAGGTTAGTGGCTCTGGGGACCCATCCTGGGAGGCAGGCTGGCCGCGCAGCAGACCTCTGAGTGGGGCATAAACTCTGACTAGGATCCTGGCTAGACGCCCACCCTGTGCATGTGGCCGGAGCGTCCTGCTAGAGCTTCCCGCCCCAGGCGTAGGGCTCCCGGCCTGTGTGCCTTGGTCTGGGGGCAGGTGCCCATTAACGACCATGTCTGTGCAGGCGCCCGGCCTTTCCACCGCAGTGCAGACGCTCCCTCCCTCCGCCTTCTCCCGCGGCCAGGCTGCCAGGGCCTGGGGAACAAGGAGACCTTTTTTCTGTCTCTGTCCTGCCTCCTTCCCAGAGGAGTTAGAGACTGTCCCCAGACAGCGGGTGCAGCCGCCTCCTCCCCCACCGCAGGTGCAGGTCTGGGTCTGCGGCAGGCGGGGTGGGGGTGGGGCAGGGCTGTTTGCCTTCCCTGCGGCAGTGTGGGAGATGAGGGGTCGTTATCTGGCAAATATTTGTGCCTGGATAAGCGAGCTGCCTGCTGGCCTGGCATTCCTCTGTGGCCCCGCAGAGGTGCACCCCTCACACCCGCTCCCCAGGTCACCTCCCCGCCCTGGCCCTGGCCCTGGTCACCTTAGGGGAGTTGGAGGAGGGGACGCCTGGGGTCTGGGCCCTGCTCCCACCTCCCTTCTCCCATCCATTCCCTCCCCTCCAGAAGGGCCCAGAGCTGCCTGCTGCTGTTTGAAATTCCGTGTTTTTTTCCTTCATTCCCAAGGGGACTCTGGAGTTAGCTAAACAAGTGAGCAACCTTCCTCAGGCCAATTACAACCTGCTCAGGTACATCTGCAAGTAAGTGCTG
>NW_006159696.1:539972-577190 GCF_000334495.1 Tupaia belangeri chinensis
CACACTGGCTGCTCCCCCCCAGTGCCCTGTGCTGAGGGTGCTCTCAGAGCCAGCTCTGCACCCAGCAGCCATGGAGACCATGGGGGCATCTCAGAGTGGTGTGGTGAGGTGGGTGAGGGTGGCACCAGGAGTTGCTCCTGTACCTGCCTCCTTGCCACCCTGCAGGTTTCTAGATGAAGTCCAGGCCCACTCAGACGTCAACAAGATGAGTGTCCAGAACTTGGCGACAGTTTTCGGACCTAACATCCTGCGGCCCCAGCTGGAGGACCCCGTGACCATGATGGAAGGTAGTGGGGAGGCGTGCCTGCTGCCTCCGGGTCTGGGCTCAGAATCACCCCAGCCCCTGGCCTGGCCACAGGGGCGTAGCTCCATCTCTGGGTACTCGGCAGCAGCGTCTCGGCCTTAGCGCTCTCCTCCTCCAGGGAGTCCAGCCATGAAGGACAAGGAAGGGGAGGACACTGGTGCAGCGGAGGGTCAGCGGTTACTGTGGACAGAGAGCCCGGGGTGGAGAGGCCTGCACCTCGCCCTGGAACACAGAGACGTCTGTGCTTTCCTTATGGTGCATGGTCATGGGTCCTGGGTGTCAGAGTCAGCCCTGAGGGTGTCTCTTCTATGATAAATGACAAGGTGACCAAACCCCCCAGAAGCAGCTGGCACTAATGTCGCCCATCACCAGACCGAGCTGTGGTAATTGCTCCACCTCACGGATGAAGGCCAGAGTGGTGAGGGGCGCACCAGAGGCCAGCGAGCAGAGCCAGCCCTCCTGGAGATAGGCATTCATGCTCACAGGCTACCCCGAGGCCGCCATGGCGGAGTGGCGTGGACGGTGCCGCGTGCACACAGGCCCCGCAGCGGAGCTGAGCCGTGGCTCGGGCTAGCTGAGCCCACCTGCCTTTCTTGCTGCGGGTGATTGGTTGTGGGCAGGTGCGAGGGGTGTGGGCAGGCGTGCAGGCCTGGTCCCCTCACACAGGGGCTCCCTGCTCCTCAGGTCCCTCCTGGAGGCCTGCCCGGGTCTCTTGCCCAGGGCCCGGGAGGCCAGGAAGGCCCGGCTCCCGCCTGTGGTGCTCACCCGCCCATAGCAAGTGCTTGCCTCACCTGCTTCACTGCGCTTCAGCTCGCCTTGACCTAAGAACGCCTTCATTTTCCTGGGTCCTGGCTACCCTCAGGGGGGCCACCAGGCACCCAGTGTCCTATGCCTGGCACCCTCCCAGCCTCGGGCTCTGTCTGGTTCAGGGCAACGGGAGGGAAGAGGCAACTGGAGAGTCATCTCTAGGCCGCGACGGGCCGCAACCGGCCCCACGCCTGTTCCCGTCCCACCCCCAGGCAGGATGGGGCACAGTCCTCCCCCAGTCTGGCTGTGTCCGAGGCGGGCACCCGCCCTCAGTTTGTGCCTGGAGGGGCAGCGCCCTGGGACGGCCCCCTGGCTACCCACAAGTGGGTTAAGGAGGTCGGGCTGGTCTCCCCCTTCAAGGCTTTTCCTCCCTCCCATAGGCACTTCCCTGGTCCAGCATCTGATGACCGTCCTGATCCGCAAACATGCCCAGCTCTTTGCCACCACAGCCCTGGAAGGACCTGCCTCTCCCCATCGGGGCCCACCGTGCACTGTGGGGTGGGGCTCCGAGGAGGCGACGAGGGACAGCCAGGAAGAGCACGGCGGCCCTGGCTTGCCAGCGCACAGGACCTCGTCTCTGGATGGGGCTGCCGTGGCGGTGCTCTCTAGAACTCCCGCCCCAGCCCTGGGCCCCAGCTCGGGGAAGAGGGTGCAGACTCTGCCCAGCTGGAAGTCCTCCTTCCGGCAGCCAGGGGCCCGGTCCGGGAGCCCAAAGGGGGGCAGCTCGTCCCTGGAGGTGCCCATCATCTCTGGCGGGAACTGGCTCATGAACGGGCTGTCGTCCCTGCGCGGCCACCGCCGGGCCTCGTCGGGAGACCGGCTCAAGGACTCGGGCTCTGCCCAGAGGCTGTCCACCTGTGACAACGTGCCCCCGCCTGGCCCCCCGCCCAGCACGCCCAGCGCGGCCAGCCCAGCGTGGTCCGCGGCCTCGTCCTCCTGCGAGGCCTCTGCAGGGGGCTCGCTCAGCAGCTGCACGGCCTGCCGGGCCAGTGACTCGTCCCCCTGCAGCTCCCTGCACACCGAGTGGGCCCTCGAGCCCTCCCCACTCCCCAGCAGCAGTGAGGACCACAGGTCCCCGGACCTGGGCCACAGCCTGGAGGAGGTGGGCGCAGGTGTCAGCAGCAGCGAGCCCAGTGACCCGGGCAGCCCTGGCCAGGACCATGCCCGCCGCGTGCAAGCCCTGCAGGGCCTGGTGGCAGAGCTCAGGGCGCAGCTGTGCCGGCAGCGGACTGAGTATGAGGCGAGCGTGAAAAGGTAAAGGGCACAGGTGCCCCAGCAGGTGTGTTCAGGGCCGCTCTCCCACCAGTGGCTGGGCAGGGAAGCTGCAGGGGGCAGGCAGCCCCAGGAGCTGCTGTTCAGGGAGCGTGTCCCCAGGCCCCCCGGGCCCGGTGGGATCCTGGTACCTAAACGTCGGAGTCGGAGCCGGCCTGTGGTCGTTCTCCATAAATGCCTCCATAAAAGGGCCGCAGGGCCATTGCTGGAGGGCTCAGGGCAAGGCCTGCATATGGCTCCAGGGCTTGCTGTCAGGGTCCTGTAGTCCAGGCGTGGGGCTCGGGGCAAGTGCCCGTGCGTAAGGGAAGCCACAGGCCCGCCTAGAGGACTCTTTCCAGAATGGGCTCCAGTTTCCCTGCTGAGCCGGACCTTTTGTCCCAGCACCCTGAGGCTCGTGAGCTCACTGCTGTCTCGGTGGGCCCTCGCTCCGTCCTCACAGCCTCCTTGGGAGGAGGTGCCTTACCTTACAGTGAGGGGGTGTCAGGCCCTGGGAGGCCAAGCTCTCCAACTGTGGTCAGCAACAGACCGCACTGGACAGTGTCCAGGGCTTCCCTTGGCATCCCAGGCCCCTCCCCGACCCCCGGCAGCTGCCTGACGGGGAGCCCAGGCTCCACAGAGGAGCAGGACTTTGCATGGGTGTCCCTCCTTTTTTTGTGGAGATTTCTTCTGTCTTAAGGTGTATATGTTCGCTAGAGAGACAGAGACAGAGTGGAAGGAAAAGTGAGAAATCACCCCCCAGGGGATGGCCATCCGCAGCTCCTTCTCCATTTTCTTCCTGGGATCTTGGGCACGCACACACACACGCCCAGCATGAGTTTCAAGCCGCTGGGTCTGGGACTCAAACTGTGGTCGGCCATGCGGGAGTCCAACGACAACGTAACTGCTATGCCATCTGCTGGCCCCAGGGACCCCTTTTCCGTCAGAGGTATGGAGGTGGAAGGTCTTCCTGCTGCCCGTTCTGGGCCACAGGAGCTGAAAGGGCAGCTCTTACCCCGTGGCCCTGCTGGCAGCCTTCTGGGCCCCTGCCGGGCGTGCCAGGTGGTGCGGACACTGTCTCTGGTGGGAAGAGGGGGAGAGGGACTCAGGGCTGAGCGCCCGCTGTGGGCAGGTCACGCAGGCAGTGCCTAAGTCGGGGCTAGAGGGCCAAGGGTAGAACTGAGCGGAGGAAGCAGAGGGTGCGAATGAGGCCCGAGGGGTGGGGGTGGGGTGCACACGTAAACCCGGGCCGGGATTTGCCAGGCGGAGGCAACCGTGGAGGCAGCCCCCAGAAACACGCAGGAAGTGGTACTGCTGCAGATGAGCTCGGAGACGAAAACCCTAGGGTACGTGGGGACGGTAATGACCGGCCGCAGCAGGCCCGGGGCTCAGGGCAGCCTATACTTGCCACCCACGTGTGGCGCCTTCCGGGCTCCGGCTTCCACCCTCTCAGAGCCTGGGTTTCAACGCAGCATTGTTTGGTGGTGGGTGCTGAGCCAGGCTGCCTGGGTTCGAGTCCTGCCCGCCGACTGCCAGGCGTGTGTGCCCTGTGGATCTGGTGTGGGTACTCAGCACAGCCCGTGCCTCAGCATGCCAGAGCCCTGCCTGCTCACGGGGACTGGGCCGGTGGGCAGGGACGGTGAGGTGGCTGAGAAGGGCGCGGCAGCCGTCCTGTGGGGCCCTAGCAGAGCCGTCCACCTGCTGTCCACAGTGCAGAGGGCCCTGGGCACCGGAGGGAAGGGGTAAGGAGAGGCAGCCTGCCCGGAGGCCTGCTGTCTGCACAGCCAGGGTGGGGATGGCGCTCTGCACAGCCACCCAGGCTCAGGACCCCTCCGGGTGCCGTGACGGGGAGTCTGCCTTCCTTTGGGCACTCCCCAAGGGCAGCCCTTCCTACCGAAGCACCAGGCGCTGTGTGGGACGCGGGCCCGGCTGTGAGCAGACCGGCTGCAGTCTCCTTCCCGGCTGGTGGGGTGGGGTCAGGGCCTAACATGCGTGGAAAACCGGTGCAGGAACGGCAGACCTGGAGGCGATGTCTCACTTTCCCTCGTCCTGGCCCTGTCTCCCTCTCTCCAGCTAGGACACCAAAACACTGGTGTGGGGGAGGTAGGTGGGGGTGGAGGGAGGCCCCATGCCCAGAGGCAGGAAGCCCGGGTGGGCGGAGCTGTCACAGGGGCTCTGAAGGCAGGGGCAGGTGTGGGTGCTTTTAGCCTGCTTTTCACTTGCATAAGACCAGACAAGACAGTGATGGAGGGTCCTGAGCACCTAGGCCACTTAGACCATGCCCCCGGGCACTGCAGAGGGCAGTCTGTGGGGGTGGGGGCCCAAGGACACCACCCCAGCCCGGCGCTGTGGCACAGCAGTAAGATGCAGAGCCTGCTGGGCGGGAAGCCACATGGAAGCCACTGCAGGTCCGGATCCCACTGGCCCGAAATCCTGGGCACACAAAGGCCCCAGGAGCCATAGGAACTGGAGGGCTGGGGAGGGGATCCCCGTGAGATGAGACCCTGCCGAGGGTGGGGCCCTCTGTCGTTCTCTGGCACGTGTGTGCACCCGATCTCTGTCACTGAAGACAAAACCACCAGGCACCCGTTAGGAGGCCGCAGGGTCCAGGCCGCAGTCGAGGTGGTGACCCTGAGCGTTCTTGGAAGGCAGACCAGTGGGTTTTGCTAAGGGACTGGATGTGGGGAGGGCGGTGGTCTGTCCTAGAGGCTGGCGAAAGGCCTTCACTGGGGACACCAGGTTGCGGGGGTGGCTTGGGAAGAGCCCCAGGGAGCAGAGATGCCTGTGACGAGGTGGGGAACGTGCAGATGGCGCTCAGTCTGGAGACCGGACGAGGTCCCTCAAGGCCTGGCACAGGGAAAGGAGCAACAGGAGGGTGAGGAGGGGCCCCCTTGCGGCAGCATGCCCTTGCTGCACCCCACCAGCGCGCGTGTGCGTGTGTTGGCTAGTGCTGTGCATGTGACTGACTGCAGCACGGAGCCCCGGGAGGGTCACCCTCTGCATCTGGGGGACTTGCAGCAGCTGGGCGCAGTCTGCGGCCTACCCACAGCCACGTGGCTCGTACATGCCCAGGCCAGGCCCTAAACCCAGGGGCTGGGCTCAGGTGCCCCTCAGGACCTTTGCGTCGTGCAGCGAGGGACGCTGTGCAGATTCCACGGTGGCATGGGAGAGCCCTGCCGTGACCTGCAGGGGGCTGAGGGGCACATCTGAGCTGGAGGTGAGAGGAGCGGGACAGACGTGAGCACACACAGGGGAGTACGCACTGGGAGTTGCTGTGTCTGGCTGGAGCTTGGGGTGCCATGGGGAGAGCAGGAGGGGAGGCCAGAGCCCAGGAGCAAAGGCCAGCGGACAGGTGGAGGCTTGGTCTCTGTGTGGGGCCTGTGTGGCTCTCAGCTGGTGGCTGACTACTCAGAAGGACGGGCGGAGCGCCAAGTGTCTTCCTATGTTGGTGAGGGCGTTCTGACCGAGGGGAGCTGCGGGGCAGTCTACCCACGGTGGAGCACCAGGGCCCATGAGGGCTGGGTAAAGTCTTCCTCCTGCCTCCTCACCGGGAGCCCTCAGGGCTGCACCCGCCCACCACAGGGCTGGCTTGGTGGGCCAGCAAGTGAACCTAAAGTGGTGTCTCCCCTTAACTTTTCAGCATCGAGCAAGGCAGTGCTGACCTGAGAACACAAATGGCCCGGCTGGAAGAAGAGCTGCAGCAGGAGAAGAAGAAGTACACCATGCTGGAGATCAGGCTGCGGAACTCGGAGCGGGCGCGGGAGGACGCTGAGAGGAGGAACCAGCTACTGCAGAAGGAGATGGAGGAGTTCTTTGCCACCCTGGGAAGCTTGACTGTTGGGACGAAAGGTGCCACAGCGCCAGAGTAGGGCAGCAGAAGCCCCCGCTGTGCCTGGGCTGCCCCTCTCCCTTCAGCAGAGCTGGCCATGCCAGAAGCCTGTAGCTGGGGCCAGGCCACGGGCGGGGGCTGCCACTCCGGAGCCAGCTGGAGGGGAATGCTGACGTCCCGGAGGACTGCTGGGACCCCACACAACGCAGAAAGGAGCCAGATGCGCCTATGGTGTAGGGCCTGTGGGCGTCGGCGTTGAGCCCACCCCTAGGAGAGGTCCCCGCAGCTACCAAACCAGATGGCACGAAACCCTGTGGCCAGCAGGAAGTTGCTTTGTTATTAAACTTGCTCTGAAAGCACAGCGCCTCTGTCCTGGCTTGTTCACCATGGCCACAGGCTGGGCTTTGCCACGTGGCCTGTGCCACTTCCCACAGGGTTGGGAGCTCCCAGGCCGGCCCTCGGGAGGGGCGCAGTTCCGAGGGCCCCCGAGCAGCACCCAGAGTTCTTTTCACAGGGCTGGGGGTACCCAGATGCACAGCTCTCTGCTCAAGGTCAGATGCCTCTCGGCTCCCGATCTAGTCCTCTGGGCCTTGTAGCTGCCTCTGCCCCACGAGGGAGAGGGTCCTCCGACCTTTGCCATAGCCCGTTCTCCGGTGTAGCCGAGAGCCAGAGCCTGTGCTCAGAGCCACCAGCTGGGCAGGGCACTGCACACCCTGTGGCCGTGCGGGGTACCCGTGGAGCGAGCACCACCGCCCTGCAGGCCTTCTTCCCTTCCAGCCTCTTCACCTTGTCTGTTCACCCACAGAGTTCGAGACTCCATTAGGGTAAACTCCTCATAAAGCCTGTTCCCAGGTCTAGCAGGCTCCTGCCATAGCTCCTCAGGCTGTGCTTAGGGGGCAGACGAGACGGGCCTGAGCGGTCACTGCCACCTGCAAGGTTTATTGGATGTGTGGCCGCCAGGCTGCACAGTTACTGACCACTGTCTGTGGAGAGACATTCAGGCCACCCACCCATCTGCCTAGGTGACACTGCCGTAAAAATGAGCCAGTGCTTCCCACACCAGGGTCTTCGCGCTCTCAGGACATGCGGACTCCCCAGGGCTGTGCAGGCTGGGTGGCCAGCCCTGCAGGGGTCCTCAGTAGCATGGGCCGTCGGTACTGGTGAGCGCTGAGGGGCTGGTGGGGAGCGAGGCCTCCTGTCTCGGGCCCACCACCATGGCAGGCGAACAGAGGGGTCCTGGAGCTGCCCCATGAAGGTGAAATCTTCCCTCCCCTCCATTCAAGGAGAAAGGAGGGAGTTTGAGGCACTTTCTCGCTGCTCAGAGCCCAGAAGCTTGCAGAAGTGAGGTGGCACTCCTGTGTATTCCTCTGACCTACTGAATTCCCTCACCGCAGTCCTGGAACTCTGCCTACTTTGACACCGAGGGAATGCCAGGAGGCTGGCCAAGCAGCGAAGACCAGGAGGGTCCTGAGAGGCCGTCCATTGTCTTCCCAGGTGCACCGGCCGAAGCTAGGCAGCGGAGTGCGCAGGGGACCCGCCGCTCCTGAATTCGTGGGCCATGCCTGCCACCTGCTGGCAGGACCCGAATCTGCAAATACCGTTTCCATCTCAGTATTAATTAGCAATACTGCTTTCTTCTTCGTATAAAACGTGGCCTTGACTATAACACATAGCAGGCGCCCACAGCCGGCCTGAGGCGAGAGCTTGGCCCGTCCCCCGCTCCCACCCACTCCTGCCCCTGCCGTTCTTTATCAAGCCTGTTAGCAAACTGGGTTCCAGCTCCCGCGGTCCCTGCGAGATCAGCACAATAAACCAGTACTTATGAACACGCGCAGCAGGAAGCCAGTCTTTGGAAATCCAATGGCATGCTTTAGACAGACTCAGCAGAGGCAGGTGCTAAAGGTACTGTCAGCTAGGTACAGAGGCATCATCCGTACTCAGGGCAGTGGTGAATGCTTGGCAAAACTCTAGTATTCCACTCTCAGACTACTTCTAAAGTGTTTGCAAAATTGTTTTTACCTTTAAAGAAAAAAAACCCTAAAGACTGTAAAAATCTCGTGGTAAAACAAAAAAGGCTAACGAATGGATGTACATTTTTTAAAGAGAATTTTTAAGAGGAGAGTGGACAGAGATTCCTTGGTATCACTGGCTTTTGATTGAATCAGGAGTGAGTTGCACTCGTTTCTTGCTAACAAAGGGCTTCAGAATGGAATCTGTGTACATGTATCTTCCCCGTGGATATTAGAGTTGGCGCAATACCATTTTTTTAAAGGTTTTGCCACATGGCAGTGTGCTTGCCAGAGAGGGAGAGCGAGAAAGCACACTCCTCCCCCTCCTCCAAGGGGATGGCCGCACTACGATCCCTTCTACATTCTCCGCTCAGGGTTTTGGGCACGCACATGCACCTGGCATGATTCTCAAGCTGCCAGGTCCAGGACTTGAACCATGGTCCGCCATGTGGGAATCCAGTGCCTTAGCCACGATGCCACTTGTTGGTCCTACACCCGCTTTAGGACTATCCTCCTTCAATGCAGGACCGTGGGCCCTGCAGAGCCCTGCTGAGGTCCGGAGCGGCTTGGTCATGAAGGAACAGGTCTCTTCTGAGTTCCTAGTGGAGCTACAGCTGCTGAACGCCGTGCTGCGGTCTCTGCCCGGGGCCACTGCCAACAGCCCATGCTGGAAGTCACTGCCTTTTCCTACTAGTCGTGTGGCTGCTACTTCTCTCCCCCAGCCCTGTGACAGCTGAGCCTGGGCCGCGACCTTGCAGAAGTCAGAGGAGTCAGAATTCAAACTCTGGCAGTCAGATCTCACAGTCTGCTTTCCCCACACCTGGGCCTGGCTGCCAAGCTGCTGGCTTCATACGCACCCACCATGCTGAGGCTGTGCACAGGATGCAAAATGAGTGTTGGAACAGAGACCTCTAAATCAGACGGAGGCGGAGGGCTCAAGGGAGGCTCCCTGAGGGAAGTCAGACTTGAACTCAGTTGTATAGTAAAAACAGGAGTCATCCAAAGGAGAAAGGTCAGGACGTGTGGTGTGTGTGGCTAGGTCAGGGGTGTGTGTTGTACAAATGCATCTGTATGCCCCAGAACAGGTGATTGAGAGGGAAGACAGAGGGCAGAGGGTAGGCGGCGAGGGCCCAGACATGGACGGGCCGTGCTCTGAACCTTTCTGCTTTGGGGCAAGGGCTCCTCCCTGCATGTCATATCCACTGCAGACGTTCACGAGGCTCTACTCACGGGGAGAGGGAACGAGACTACTGTGGCTTGTACAGAACCCACAATCTAGTGGAATCTGACAGACCATAAGGAAGTACACGAGGGTCCAGCAGGTGGCCTAGCGGTTAAGGTGCTGGCCTCCCACATGGCTGTCTGTGGTTCAAGTCTTGGACTTGGTGGCTTGAAAATCACACCGGGCATGTGTGCATCAGTGCCCAAAATCCCAAGAGAAGAGTGGAGAAGGGGCTGCAGTGTGGCCATCCCCCCACAGAGTGATTTCTCCCTCCCCGTCTCTCAGGTGAGCACACACACCGTGATAAGAATCTTAAAAAACTGTAAACTAAATATAAACAAGGTTCACTTGGATCGTACTCTGTTCTCTGAAAGAAGACAGTCCGGGGCTAGTTTCAGGCTGGAGGGTCAGGAAGTTCTGAGATGGCACGGAACCGCGACCTGAAGGGCGGGCAGGCAGAAGGGAGGGGTTATGGAAGTCCTGCGTGGGCGCCTAGTGTCCTTGAGCGAGAACTTGGGATGGAGAGGGTTCAGTTCAGGTAGAGCCAGGCTGAGGCCAGGATGGCAAGGGCCAGACACCATGGGGGCCTGTCACCACGCTGCCCTGGTTTAAATGTGTCCCCCTGAACTCGTGCTGCTCTGGTGAGCCACTGTAAGGCGGCAGAAATGTCCTCTGCCCTGGGAGGAAGAGGTGGCACCTGTGGGAGGTGATCAGGATGAAAGCCACAGGAGCGACACAGATACCGCAGGACGCGCACTCACTGCGACTCACCCGTGATGCCCTGCACGCCTCAGGACGGCAGACGTCCCGCCCCACGTGGAACCTCCACCACTGGGCCGAGTGAGTCTGTGCTCGCCACTGCAACCACCGGGGAACAAAGGAGAACAGAAAACTGGCACCAAACGCGGCTGTCTGCTCGTGACAAGTGACCCAAGAACCGGCAATGGCCCGGGCTGAGGAGTCTAGAGTGAAACAGCCTGGATTCTGGGGAGCACTCAGGTGAGATCAGGGAAGCCCTGACTAGAATGCCGACAGAGCTTCGCAGAGTAAAGGCCATCCCGAGGAGGTCTCAGACGAAAGTGATAAATATCTCCTGGGAACAGAAGGGCTGTCCTTGACTCGCTGTTGCAAAATGCTTCGCTGTGTTATGTCCACACTCTAAGGCTTTTCTGCCATGCCAAATTTTAAAATGATTATTTGGGAAAGAAATTACTAAGTAAAACAGAGGATGTGCTGCATGGTTACTTTGAAAAGTTTAAATAAAATGAGAGAACAAAGACATGACTTAAGGACAGAATGACTAAATAGAAAGGAAGCTGAGTTGAAAAACAGAAAATTAGCCTGGCCGCATAAAGAGCAAAAAGGCATGTTTAGGACTGTGTGGCCAGGTGACCGCTTGCTGAGACCAGCCTGATAAAAAGGAGCCAGATGCTGGTCATCAAGACAATGGGCATGGCTGTAAGGGAGCCGGGTGCTATCCATGAGGCAGGGCCCCAAGGGCATTTCAGAGACTTTGCAGGCGGCCTTGCAGTGGGGTGGTTAAACACTGCGCACTGGGCGCTGGACCCCACATGGCTGTTTAAATCGTCCCAGCCCCGGTGGCTTGAAAAACAGTGAGTGTACATGCCGGACATCCTGCTGGGAAGGAGACATGGAGGAGAAAGAACTGTGGCATGACTGTGCACCCTGGGTAGGGAGATGCGTGTTCTCTTTGGCGTGCGCACCTGCTTCTAGCAATTAAAAAAAAGTTCTGAAAAATGACAGATATCCCCAAACATTTGTTGAGCAGGAAATCATCTGTTCTACCTATATGAAATTTCTTGGGCAGAAGAGCACTATAGGTACCCAGTAAAGACCCAGAAGTCAGACTGCCCAAACGGAGCCCGGCCCTCCACTAACCGCTCTCAGGTGACCAGACCTCTACGGTGATGTCAGGGCATCAGGTCTGAGCAATCAAGACCTAGTTCTTCAAACGCACTGTGTGACTAATCCCAAGCGTCTCCACCACCCGACAGCTGGTTCAAGACTAACTGGGTTTGGATCAGCCCCACATCCTTCCCAGCTGAGCAGGGTGCCCAGATGAAGCTACATCTTCTGTATATTTCCTCTCCCTCCTTTCAGCCCTTGACAGTGTCTTATCCACTGTGATAAAAGGAAGTGGGGCCTGGACCACGTGGAGGGGAGGCCAGGCGAGAGTCCTTTCCTGGAACTGGGCCCTAGCATGGGAATCAAGAGAGTTTGGGGTAACACACGGGTTCTTGGGTTCCACTGTGTGGGGGGATATCTAGGTGCCAGAATACCTCTTTCCTCCTGGCATATCAAATCTAGAGGGAAAAAGGTTCCTATCAAACGCTTCTGTTAAGTTTGCTTAGATTCATGACTGCCACTTAAGAGATTTTAAAACTTGGCGTTCATGGCAACCTCCACACCCAGAACGCAGCTGGGGATGGTGGAATGCATGACGGACAGCAGGTGGCCAGGCCCGCTCTCCGCACACAGCACCCCGAGGCCTCACAACCCTGTGCGCTGGTGTCAGGCCTCCTGTTTCAGGTGAGGAAACAGCCTCAGGGAATCAGTCGCATGCTGCAGGTGGGGTGAGGAGCCTGAGGCCAGGGTCCCACCTTGGTGCCCGGCACCTGAGCCCAGGTTCGCTCACTACCAAAGTTCACAGCGATGTTCGCAGCTCCCCCAGACCACAGTGGAGGACCGTGGGTACTGCATTTGCAGAGGACTGCAAAGGAGTGGAGGACAGGTCCAGTCTCCAGCTCACCAGGCCGACATTCACATGCCCCCTTCCTGGGCAGTTACCGAGGTCAGACGGGCTCTTCCACACAGGGGATCCACTGGGAGAAGATGAAGGCCAGGAGGCCATCCAACAGCAAAGGGAGGTGCACCAGCTCGCTGCTGCCCAGCACCCAGCGGGACAGCATGGAGGAGTGGGCCACACGGGCAAGCTCACATCCACTGAGGGGAGAAGAAAACAGCCATGCAGGTTGATCAGAGTTGTTTTATAGGGCATTAAAGCAGTGAGGATTCCAAACAGGTGACTGCAGGAGGGGACAACGGAGGCAGGGGACCGAGGCGTGAAGTCGTGCCCTGTGGCTGCAGCGGGCAGGGCACGGCACACGAAACCACCAAAACAGCGTTTAGTCGAGCCACTTCTCAATAAAAGTTTAATTCTGATTTGAGGCATTTCTCTCAAAATAAGAGTTTTCAGCAACCACATGGAGTTCAGGACTAGTCGGGAGGGCGGTGCCTACAGGGAACCGAGGGCACAGCGGCTCTCGGCCGGGACCGCACGGAAGGCTTCCCGGCACTTCCCGTACCTTAAACCACTGGCGCTGTTCCAAGGCTGCAGTCAGCAGGGACACTGTTTTTGCACTGATTATTTTCATTAAAAGTACAGGGTATCAACCAGCGCAGAGAATGTCCTCACATGGCAGCTGTGACGAAGCAGAGCACAGCTCAGCCCCCGAGACCGGCCCGAGGGTCCTGAACTCGCCATCTCGTTAGGACCAGCAGATCCCAACCTCTCCAAGACCTAAGTGCCCTCGGCTCCGAGTCACTGTCATGACCCTTCCTTTCCACTCCCTGCCAAGTTTTCTACTTTTAACCACCTCTTAGTGAGCAGAACTGTGACCCCACTTGCCCAGGTAACTCTCCAAGTTTATATCCAACAGGAATGTATCTTTCTTCTGTCCACAAAAGGACATGATGCTACTAAAAATGACTCGATGGCTATACAGGCAGATGACAGACCCCACCGGGGAGGCCCCGAGACTGGAGAGGCCTACAGGAGTCAGGAGACGAAGCAGGTGCTCCCCTCTTCCTACTCCTGGAACAGGGAGTGGCAAGCTGATGGCAGAGCTGACGGCACGCCCTCGTGTGTGACAGTCTGCCCTTCGCCGCCAGGCCCCCTTACCAGTCCGGCTGCACTCTCGGCTGGGTCTCCAGACGTCCAGCTCCCCAGGGCAAGCTCCCACCGCCAGTGGCCCTACTAGGACAGGGGTCGGGTCACGTCACTCTGCTTCCTCACAAAGCACAACGGCTCCCTACTACCTAAAAAACAGTAAATTTCTGATGCTTCCAGTTCTGACACTCAGCTTTCTGGCCCTGGGTCACCATTATTCCTGCATATCCCAAGCCCAAGCCAGGCCATCCCTCATCGCCTTTAGCCTGGATGCCCTTCTTCCCCTCTACACCCTCCTACCAAGGCTCGAACCGCGCCTCTCCGTGCCGTCTGACCCATCCCCCTGCCCTCTCCTCAGCGCCGTCCTTGCTCCTCCACAGAATGTTGTTCTCTCAGCGGGGCTGACCACTGTCGCCCACCTCCCCACCACTTCTCACTCTCAGCTTCTGGCACGGTCTTAGATGTACACATGTGCTTTCACTAACCGACGAAATTAAATGAAACGTGTTAAGAACCTAACATTTACAAAGCACGTTTGAACTTCTTTTTACCAAAGTATAACTTATAACAGCCTAAAAAAATGTTAACCACATATCAGTACAAATCAATTTTCATTTACATAAAAATCAATGGACTTTTAAAATATAAATTAACCGTGCTTAAAACACGCAGTACCTAAATGAGTAAAGAGGAGTCCTGTTTTGTATTATGGCTGGGCGGAGTGTAAAGCAGGTGTAACCCTGGCACTCTGAGGTCTGCTTCTGGTGCCACCCAGTTTCTCGCTGGAGTCCTCTCCAACGACTGTGACCAAACGCCAGGCACCAGCTGAGCGGCCCCGGACCCAGCTGCTCAAGCAGCGCTGCTGGCATGGAGCGTGGCCCCTTCTCCAGCCTCTCTCCGAAGAAGGGGCGTGTGGAGGCAGGCGAGGGCCGAGACGGATGGATGCTCGCTACCTGGAGGGGGCCCGTGCACCCCACAGCAGCCCCCGCTGTAGGCAGAGCAGACAGGCACGGCAAAAGCTAGAGACATGTTCAGACCTGAAGCCCCCTGCTTGTGCTGGATGAGACTCACTTTAAACACTTATTTTTCCCAAGTGGGCATGGTGGCTGCTCTCCCACATGGTTACCAAGAACAAGGTTAAGGACGGAAGCAAAGTTCTTTTTTGGATGACGTTTCAACAGCGATTTCAATACCAGGTAAACAAGACTAGAGGGGTATAAAATCCACATGTAAGAAATCTGCCCTATTAATACCCGTTTCATCCCAATCCATAGGAAATTCTAAAACTGTTAAGAAAAAAAACACAGATTTACGTTCTGTTTTCAATGAAAAAACTCTTAATTTCATACTTTTCATACCACTTTTTTCTTTTTTATTTAAAATAGTATAACCAACTGACATACTAGGTAACATGGTTTACATTCCAGAGGTGCATGTTAATGACCAGGGCGTGCAGGTTAGAACCACAGTCATGATCGCAGCAGTCCCTACCAAGTGCCCCACAGTTCTGCCTAGAGAGGAAGAAGAAGGGACGGAACACAGGGAAGGGGAGGGATGAAAGAGGAATGACGTCGTCGAGGAAGGGAAGCAAATGTCAATGACCACAGTTAGCTTCCCAGGGCTGAAAACCTCAAACAGGAGAAGCAGTGATGAGAACACAGACGACACGGTCCGGTAGACAGCTACTTCAGTTTAGCGTCATCATTCGCTACAAGATTAACAGCTTCTCAAAAATATACCAAATATTGGGCCTACAAAAGTAATTCATTTCTTCGTAAAATTTACTAAGTTTACTCCTTCCGTAAAATGTAAGGAATGGACTGGTATCACGAGCAGGTTTCCACTTACAAAAACAGACGGTAATAATGCCAACAAGCACGGCTAACACATCTCCCAAGAAACGCAGTGAGAGATTTTACACGTGAGTGTCTCTAACTGATGCAAGGTCTGTATTTTACATACTCACTGGTTTTGTGTTGACACTGGCTAAGAAGTATTTTAATGCACATGTATAATTCGCACTCAGTAAAGATCTAACAGTAAGGGCAACAGCTTACTTGGGAAAGCATAGAAAATTAGTGTGAGGTAGTTCAATAAAAACCTAGTTTAATTTTAAGTCTTTGTGAGAATAGAACTTGTGCAAAACTAATCCACAGGTAATATTTACCAGAAATGGCCAGAAAGTGTTACTCTTACTAGACTCTCCTTAAGAGCACTTAACTAAGAGAAGTTAGTTTGAAATTGATCCAGACTTCTGTTTTCCTTACGAGTTTTCCAATTGTACCCCAACTATCCATTTCTGCTTCAATGCCCTTTACCTTTCTTCATCTTTCTTGCTATTAAGAAAAAAATTCACTTCCTCTGGTTCAGGAAACACTAAGATCAGTAGAAACACGATGCACACGAAAATGCAACAGGATACGGAGAGGCCACATGGAAGAGGGCAGCTAATGACAGATGGCGGTGGCTGGTGTCCTGCCGGTAAGAAGTGCACTGGGTCACGGGGCTTCATGCATCCACTCTACAGCTAACGCCTAATGAGCAACATCACAAACACACACAACGATATCGTTGAAAATATACTATGCGTTTTACCTCAAAATGTTGTGCAGGCTAGTGCCCAGGCAACACTGAACAGTTCAGTCTTCGTACGCGTAGCGGATACTGGCCAACAGGGTAGACCAAGTCTTATCTGTAACCAGGGAAACGGCTTCATTTGCCTGCTGCCGATCTTACTACCGGACACCGAAGTCCTCTTCACCTTCACCTTCACCTTCTCAGACGGCGTGGCAGGACCAGCATGGAAGAGGACAATGGGAAGGCCTGCAGGAAAGTCTGCTTCGCAGTCACCTCCTCTGCACTGGGAAGGGCTCGTGCGGCAGCCTTCGCATGCCAGAGGTGGGCATTTCTCTCGGGACCGTGGCGGCCGTGCCATGCCTTTCCTGACGTGGAAGGGTGCACACCAGGGCTGTTCGGCGTCGAAGGTGCACGACCACATGCAACCTGCTCGGCAAGCAGGACGAAGGAGCTGAGATGCTCTAGTTAAGCGTGTGACCACTGAGCAATCCCAACAGCACACTCTCCGAATGGTCAGTATATAACAGCGGGTAAGAGGAGAGGGACCAGGAAGACAAATGGAGAAAGGATTAGTCTCTTTCCTGACCAATAAAGTTGAGTAATAAAACTTGGTCAAAGTAATTTTCTGGCAGTAAGACAATGGGTATGTTACGTGTGTAAAACAGAAAGAACAGAATTGGAAGAAAAGTAGCTCTACACAAGTACTGCTTGATAGAAATATTATTTGTAATTTCTCTTAAAAACATACACACACAATGCTTAAGATGTTTTGAAAGTTCTAAAACAAAAAGAACCAATACATATTTAGCTTAACAAACTTAAGGGAGCAGGGGAAGCTGTGTTCAGATACTGTATTTTAAAAACCTAAGGTATGCGACATTTAACAAACAGACCTTGTTTTCAGAATATAATTTAAGAATTTTAGTTTATGTAAAGTAATAGGAGTTGGTCTTCTTTGAATTCAACTGAAAAATGAAGCCTGGCAAGTGGGAGCTGGCGTTCGCAGCAGCGATGCAGTCAGGACAGCTGGGTTTTCCCTGCTCAGCCAAAGCCTCTACCAACAGAGAGGGCCACGGGCCATCAAACTTACAATACAGGACGCTTCTGAAAGCATGGCGGCTGTTAAAGTGCAACAGTGATATAATCTAGCCTAGAGAGAAGGAAGCTGAGTAACTGTCAAACTAACATAAACGCAGAACATGCTCATGCTCAGATCTCTGCTAACACTGTAAACCCAGTCCTGTGTTCCCACGACTCAGAAGGTGCTCTACTCTCGAAACTCCAACTGGCCTCATAGTTAGTGCACCAGGTCGTATGAGCAGAAAAGGGAGGAGGCTGGAAGTCAGGACTTTACACCGTCCAAAACAAATGGGCTAATAAGTAAAGTAATATAAAAAGCTAATGTATTTTCATCTTAAATATTGCACATTAACAATGATCTAAAATACCTTACTCAAAAGAAATTTTGCGCTACGTATACAAATAAAATGCCAGGCAAATTTCCAGACACTGCATGGCGAGCTCCACCTCTTCCTGCTCCTGGGGGTCATCAATTCCACAGGCTTTCTGCCTAGAACCTTGCCACTTACGTAAGTACATTTCCCAGTTCACGACATGAAATTCCTTTTGTTCCAGAAATAACAAAAGATACCTGGGGCCAATACAGGCCAAGTGTTTCAGAAATAATGAGACTTGGATGACATTTTACTCAGGAAAAGTTCGGTTATAGAGAAATCATCCCGCAGATATAAAATGTAAACAGTGAACATACACTTGTCAGGAGCAGCACCATTCTTACACTACTAAATATCCACGTTGCAAGTTACATTAAAAATCAGGTAGAAAAGAATGAAAGACTCAGACCAAATGACCACCACTTATGCCTGCTCTGCTCATGTGAAGAAACAGTCCTTAGCAAATGACATCCTACATATGGCTGTGTGCTACTATTCTCAGATGAACGGTATATTGCTCATTTGATACGTCACCTACACAAGTCTAGGTAGGCTTGGGAACCCCTGGCATGATTACGCTACAGACAGAATGGCCAGACACACCGAGAGAACTGGTGCTCAGCTGGCTGGACTGCCAAGTAAAGGGCCCGAGGGCAACTGGAAACTGCAAAGGTCCAAGGGCCGGAGGCTGCGGGAAAGGGAGAGACCAGACTCTAGACCACTGCTGGGACCTACAGCCTGAGGAGATGACCTCAGTGTATACAAACACAGGCTCATAGCTAGTAGAAGTGAACCATCTGTTTATTTGCATTGAAATGTATTATTCATGAAGTGTCCTCTTGACTTTATGTGATCGTAGTTCTGAGCATGCCGCACACCTTTAGAATACACCATTCTTTTCACTTGAGTTCTGTTGGGTGGGGGTAAGGAGGAGGTGGCAGAGGCCCAGCATTTTCAGAAACATACTTCGAGTCCCTCTGCCATGTAGACGGCGGGGCTTTTGCCACAACCCGGGCAGGGCTGCTACCAACTGCTGCATACGCGAGGACTGGCAAGTAGCGAATATTGGAGGCCTCTTCACACGTTCATCATTTACAGTAGTTATTCCTGAATATAACTGGCTACAGGTTATTTTCCCTCATTCCTCTGGGGTTATTTCATTGATAAGCACATAACCCTGAAGGATAGTATCATGAACAAAACATCTGAAATAAATTCTAATAAAAAAACTATAAAAATCTTAAATAATTCATGATATAGGCAAGTCACCACATAATAGTTGCTTTGATAAACAAAATCTTACAAATTCAGTAAAAAAAAAAAATCAGCAGCATAAGATAAAGCAAATATGCAAAAATTTAAACCATGATAAAATAATTAGGTTTACATTATACAGTTAATTACAGCAAAAAATACAATACAGTTTTGTTGCTGTTTCTTTTAACACAACTTAGGTTTTAAATTACATCCCTTGAAATTAAAAAAAATAAACTACTTTACTACAAAATGAATTCTACATTTTTTGAAAAATCACTCAAAAATAAGACCACTGAATTGTTTTCAAAGTAGTTCTATCAATGACTGTGCTACTATTCTCAGATGAACGGTATATTGCTCATTTGATACGTCACCTACACAAGTCTAGGTAGGCTTGGGAACCCCTGGCATGATTACGCTACAGACAGAATGGCCAGACACACCGAGAGAACTGGTGCTCAGCTGGCTGGACTGCCAAGTAAAGGGCCCGAGGGCAACTGGAAACTGCAAAGGTCCAAGGGCCGGAGGCTGCGGGAAAGGGAGAGACCAGACTCTAGACCACTGCTGGGACCTACAGCCTGAGGAGATGACCTCAGTGTATACAAACACAGGCTCATAGCTAGTAGAAGTGAACCATCTGTTTATTTGCATTGAAATGTATTATTCATGAAGTGTCCTCTTGACTTTATGTGATCGTAGTTCTGAGCATGCCGCACACCTTTAGAATACACCATTCTTTTCACTTGAGTTCTGTTGGGTGGGGGTAAGGAGGAGGTGGCAGAGGCCCAGCATTTTCAGAAACATACTTCGAGTCCCTCTGCCATGTAGACGGCGGGGCTTTTGCCACAACCCGGGCAGGGCTGCTACCAACTGCTGCATACGCGAGGACTGGCAAGTAGCGAATATTGGAGGCCTCTTCACACGTTCATCATTTACAGTAGTTATTCCTGAATATAACTGGCTACAGGTTATTTTCCCTCATTCCTCTGGGGTTATTTCATTGATAAGCACATAACCCTGAAGGATAGTATCATGAACAAAACATCTGAAATAAATTCTAATAAAAAAACTATAAAAATCTTAAATAATTCATGATATAGGCAAGTCACCACATAATAGTTGCTTTGATAAACAAAATCTTACAAATTCAGTAAAAAAAAAAAATCAGCAGCATAAGATAAAGCAAATATGCAAAAATTTAAACCATGATAAAATAATTAGGTTTACATTATACAGTTAATTACAGCAAAAAATACAATACAGTTTTGTTGCTGTTTCTTTTAACACAACTTAGGTTTTAAATTACATCACTTGAAATTAAAAAAAATAAACTACTTTACTACAAAATGAATTCTACATTTTTTGAAAAATCACTCAAAAATAAGACCACTGAATTGTTTTCAAAGTAGTTCTATCAATGACTAACCGACTCCCCTCCCCTCCCTCCCCCCCAAGGCCCAAGTAGTCATCTACAGCAGCCCAGAGGTCCGGCGGATGCTTCCAGACTGCTGTCCGTATCCGAGGCCAAGGTCGGATCTGTCGACATTGAGGACACATCATTGACAGACGAGGACGACGACGGGTGCTGAGGGCCGCTGGTCACTGCTGCACCTGTGCTATGAGAGACAAGACAGCACGTCAGTTGCAGAGAGCGTTGCGGACTGAGCTCCTTGCACTGTACTGACCAACCTTAGTGGTCAATCATTTCTCCTTGGGCTTAGAAGGCCCACTGAAAAAATCACAAACAATACTCAACACAGCACTAATTGACACACATTCTTCATCATAAGCTGGCAAGAACCCTGAAAAACGTCTAGAAACCTGGAGTTCTAGCTTCCCACTTCATTTGTTTTCCAGTTCAAGACAAGACCTGTTAGTCCAAGCCACATTGAGAAATGATCCCACAGCAGTATCCACAAATGGGCTTCTGGGTGTGTGGGGCAAAAGGTGCAAAACTGTACTGAATTCTGCTAGAGCAAGGATCTCAAAGGACCATATGACTAAAACGTTAAAAACCACTGCACTATGAAAACCTTCGTTCAGTGTCTTCTCACTGAGAGAGGAAAAATCTAAACAGTATTTCTGGTACATCTTATTTTAAAGCAAAAGCCAAGACAAAAAAATAAAATCATTCTAACTGGAAGGGACCTTAGCTCAAGGCCCCAGTTTTCATGAGGCTGTATGATTAGCCAGGGCAATCAGATAAAGTTGGGGCAAGCTGTTTCCTTCACTAAAAGTGTAATCTAATAGACATCTCCTGGAGTTTAAAAACTAACAGGAATCCTTGACCAGAGACGGAGGCTTTCTCCAGGGGCAGGTGTGCCTCACGCCGGGGAGCAGAAGGAAGTAAGCCGACCGCACGCCAGCCGAGTTCTCTAGAACCACATGATCACTACGTAAGGGCCATGCCAAATCTGAGTAACACAAACCCACACTCTTAAGAACACGCTCGCAGACTAGAAACAATGGTTTTCCAAAAAATTTGAATGGTTTGAGCAGAATTTCTGGGAATGAGGTTCAGGTACCCAACGATGCCAAAAACAAACAGGGTTAAAGGCACTGCTCCTGAACCCAGCATTGCAGGGTTTCAGAATACCCCTCCATTCTGCCTAAAAACCATCAGTAAAAAAATTCAGTTAAAAATGTCCTCTTACAGCTTGCTTTCAAATGCAACAAGAAAATAGGCACGGAAATGAGAATAGGCAAATCCTTAGGGAGTGAGGAGGGGACTGGGAGACAGAAAGCAACAGGATCCACAAGGGACAGAACAGAAGACAGAAACTGAAGGGGTACAGAAAGCGGGGACCAGCAGTTAGCGTAATGGCTATGTTGCTGGATTCCCATGTAGTCGACCGCGGTTCGAGTCCCAGACCTGGTGGCTTAAACTCATGCCGGGCGCGTGTGCATGCGTGCCCAAGATCCCGAGAGAAGAATGGAGGAGAAGGGATTGCGGCTTGGCCATCCCCCCTAGGGGGTGATTTCTCGCTTTCTATCTCTCGGTCTCTCTCTGTCTGCCGAGCGCACGCGCCCTATAGCAAAAACCTCTCCCCCCCCCAAAAAAAAAAAAGAAAAGGGGCACAGAAAGCAGGCCCAGTGCCGAAGGTCTGAAAGAGAAAGGACAGGGAAAAGGTGATGACTTCCAAGACACGAGAAAGTCCATGAGGTTCCCAGAGGGAAAGTGAGCCGGTGTGCCCCAGTCCCACCAGAGCGCACCACAGAAAGCACTCTGAGCAGTGCAGGGTGCACCCCAGGGACCACACGCCCCGGCCGGCTGGGATGAGCAGCCGCACATAGGTATGCCTATAGTCTGAATTTCTTAATCAGAGGGAAATAAAATTCTAAATGCACCATAATAAACTCTTTAATCTGAAAATCAAGGCTCTAAGAAAGAGAAAACCACTTGTTCTCTCTGGACTTTAAAGCAAAGCAGTAAACCCTCAAGTTCCGGGATGGCAGTAGATGTCTCCGGTCTCAGCTCATCTCCCTCTCAGGAGCATCTCTACAGTCAGCGCAGCAAACCCACTTTAGTGTGAGCCACCAAACAAAGAGAGAAGGCAATCCACGGGCAAAACAATGTAAGTCAGTTTTTAAAATCAAGCAAAGTGGTAGTTATTTTCTGCTACTCTGATTTATCAAAGGCTATTTCTTCTGTTTTCATACATAATCAAGAACTGACTTTAAAAAAAAAGCTTAATTAACTAACATTCTTTCTTGCAAATTATAATTAAGAATCCAGGAAATTTCAGAAACCTCAAGTCCTATCCTTTCAATACTGAATTATTATGTGACCATAGCTAGTTCTATTTAGGGTTCAAATTATTCATTTTTAAGTTGAAAACAAATACAACTGCTCTATTTATTTTGAAAGATTACCACGTCTACTTGAACACTTGGTACTCAGGATGTAGCCATTCACTGGCAGAGTGCGCTGACGGCCCAAAAATGTACTTTCTGAAGCCCACCTGAGGCCTCGTCGTGAACTGCTCCGTTACACTGCTACTATGCAGCAGTACAAAGCTAGTCAATAAACTATACTATAATAGCATTTATGATACAGCTCTTAGTTTGTTATAAACTGTTAACAAAAAAGGGCCATTTTCAAAATAGGTAAAAAGTTGTCAAAAGCAATTTAAGTTTTTAAAAAATTTATTATTTATTTATTTTGAGCAGAGAGAGAAAGGGGGAAGTAACGAAGCAATCTGCCAGGTCCACGACTCGAACCAGGGTTGGCCATGTGGGAGTCTAGCACCCTAACCACCATGCCACCTGCTGGCCCCAGCAATTTAGTTTTCAATGAGATTCTTATTATAACTTGGAAGATGGCATTTATGATCAAACATTTAAAATACACTAAAATGTAACCAAAAATGTCAAAGGAAGCTATACAAATTATTTAAATAATGTTTACAGTGTAACAGAAGGGGCATCTGGAGTACAATTAAAAACCTCACCCACAAACAAGATGCTCGATACACTACCCATTTTCTCTTAGAACGCATTCAAGTTTTAGAACGATTAAATGTCACAGGTCATTCAAAATCGAAACCAATCTTTTGAAATACTGCTCAGCCTCTGAGGTACAGATCAAATTTCACCTTTTCCATTAAGCTGTCTTGACCTCTAAAGCCAGGGACATCCTGTGGCCAGCTAGAGGCAATCAGTGTCAGGTGCTGGAAAAACCCCATCCCCTCTGAGGCTGTGACAGGTTACGAGCAGGGAGTCCCAGTATGCCAACACAGGGGACACCTGACACATCAGGCTCTGTTACCTGCGCTGCAGCCAAACCCCTGGCACTGAGAGGATAGGCAGTCCACTTTCACTGTTAAACTGCTGTTAAAGGACCCAGAGAGTTTGCTGTCTCTGCCCGCCGTTCCACATAAGCACACAGGAATCCTCTGGGACGCTGGGTGCACATCCCACTTCCCGCTCAGGTCAACAGAAGCTGACGTGGGCCAAACCGCCTGTGTGCAGGCGCATCCCTCCAGAGCTCACACTGGATATGTGTGTCCCCCAGGACTTAACGGAGTCCCCTTACCTGATGGAGGAGTCTACGGGCACAACAAAGTCCATGGGAGCCAGCCACAGTGACAGAGCTCCCCAATGGAAGTCACACCTCACCCCATTCTCAGCACAGCTGTGCCCAGACAGCTGCCCCCGCCATCATCTTTCTGGTGTGGGGTGTATTTTTCTGTTCGAATCTTCACTTTTCTATCAAAACTTCTTTGTCCTACTTTACTTGTCTGTGCAGCTTCTTTCTGTACCTCGGGGCAGGTCGCTAACCTTCGAGGCCTGGACACAGAGAGCCCAGCATTCCACGCGCTCCCGAGTTCCCCCACCTGCTAACAGTTACTGCATTCATCATTCCTACAGGTATTTTCAGAGCTTTAGTTTCCTGACCTGTAAACTTTGCATAACCCTCCCTCCCTGCCTTGGGGGTTCCCAGGAGTAATGAAGTAAGTGCACAGTCCACCAGTGTCCGTCACGTGGCACATATTAATCTGCCCATTAGTATTAAAAAGGGCCAGTCGAGGTTTCCCTCCATTCTTTATACTCTTTTTTTCTTTTTTTTTTGGAGAGGTTCTCGCTATAGGGCATGCACGCTTGCCAGACAGAGAGACAGAAAGTGAGAAATCACCCCCCAGGGAGGATGGCCATGCCACAATCCCTTCTCCTCCATTCTCCTCTCGGGATCTTGGTCACGCACACACCCGCGCCCAGCATGAATCTAAGCCACCAGGTCCGGGACTCGAACCGCGGTTGACCACTTGGGAGTCCAGCAACACAGCCATTACGCTAACTGCTGGTCCCTATACTCTTATTGAATGTCAGATCAGCTCATGATAAAAAGCACTGAACCAATCCTCTCCTTGGAGATGCAATACTTTCCAGTGCATGTATGTCACTGCCTCAGTTCAGCAAGTCAGAACACCAGAGAGAGAGATGGTAACTTGGTGTCAGAGGCACCAAACTGATCAGTGATGCTCCGATAGGAAGATAAGTACACTGAGATTTTAAAAATTTCTTCCTAAAAGACAATGCAATAATGCAATGCAGAACTGTTTTAAATTTGTTACTCAAAAGAATTCAGTATCACAGAGAGAGACAAGCACTTTATGGTCAGTTGCAATACATTAGTGTAAAGCATTCTTATGACAGCGTACCTATGTATTCGACATAACCACCCAAATGCACTCCTATTACTTACAAAACCCTGACTAGTAACGATAGATAAACAAGTATCGAGAGTTGTGCAGACACCAGCCATCGAAGACTACAATATAAGAAGTAAGCTGTAACTGTAACCAAGCTCATATTATAACCAACCTAAAGGAGAAGGCTGCCCCCGTATAACTCCGTTCTTGGTTCTCTCCTCCAAGTCCATCACTTCCTTGTATATCAATTCTGAAAAAGAGGTGGACAAAACGAACTTTCCAAAGTCTGAAAGGCAATGTCACCAAGGTGATTTAAGTCACAG
The DNA here is from genome assembly GCF_000334495.1 of Tupaia belangeri chinensis. Classification (NCBI taxonomy): domain Eukaryota; kingdom Metazoa; phylum Chordata; class Mammalia; order Scandentia; family Tupaiidae; genus Tupaia; species Tupaia belangeri. The sequence goes on from NW_006159696.1 coordinate 565,065, forward strand.
ATTTCAATTTTTTTTTTTGTTTGGTTGGGTGTTTTTTTTACACAGTAAGTACTTCAAATAGTGTCCTTTAGTATCCAATAGGTTCCAAAAGCACCAATCAAGGAGTCCTAAGTGTCAATAATAAGGCCTTTACCAGAATTATACCTTTACCATGGATTATACTGAAATACTTGTGCTGTAACCAGTGTTTCCAGGGCGGGTTAAAGGGCAGAGTGGGGGGTCAGAGGCATCCTTCTCTCACTCCATCAGCATCTTACACTACAGTGGACCATATGCCACGTATCACTCTACTACGAGTGCTTTCTAACTGTGCTGTCAGTGAGGGTTCGGACCACGCTTGTCTTCTTTTTTTTTAGTAGAGGTTTTGGTATGTGTGCTTGGCAGAGAAAGACAGACAGTGAAAAGGAAAGTGAGAACCCCCCCCCCAAAAGGGGAATGGCCATGCTTCAATCCCTTCTCTTCCATTTGCCTCTTGGGATTTGGGGCATGCACACACACACAATGAGCTTCAAGCTACCAGGTCCAGGACTTGAACCGCAATCAGCCATGTGGGAGTTCAGCAATGTAACCACTACACCATCTGCCGGCCCCAAACTACGCTTGTCTTAATTAGCTTCTATTTCCTGAGCCCTGGGCACAGTACTTGGTGCACTTCAGAAGCTCAATTAGCTATCTGCTGAACACATTTAAATCAGAAAGTATATGAAAGTGTCTTTATTCGGAATGGATTACACATTTTTATTAAAATAAAGCAGGCGCTATATTTCAACTCCTTATGAGTAGTACAGTATGATAGCTCCCACTACCCAGAAAACGTCCTCATGGGCTTCCCATTCCCTTACTAGGTTTCTGGATAGCAGTGAGGACTCTCCGAGTGAGGAGAAACCTTGCTGCTCTGTGAGCCTTCTGCCCGACATCTATCTGGCAGTTCAGACAGAAAGTGGCATGTGCCTGTGAGCCTGTGTGTCTATTAAAGAACCTTCTAGCACCAACCAGAAGGTTCTTCAGTGGACTCATTACTCATTATCTTCTGTGGGACATGAAATCTTTTGAGAATTGTATAACAGCAATAAATCCTCTTCTAAGAGAAATACACAAACAAAAATGCTGCACAGAATTTCAGAATCTATAATTCCTAAAGATAACACTTCAGATAGAGAACTTGATTACTCCCATTTTCATGTTGGTAACAGGGTGTAACGTGTGGAGTGCTGGAATGAACAAAACTGGCGATACTGAGGTTTGCATGCCATGGTAAACTTGGGCTTGAAGGGAGAAAAAGAAAGCTCTGACAAAAGAAAGAACAAGAGGTGACTTTCTTCAAAGAAACAAAAAGGGAAGATGAGCACTGCACACAGGATGAAAATAGCACCCTTCATGGGAACAGCTCAAGCAGAGGAAGCAAGCTAATTAAATGTGCTAACCAGGCACAGCAGTCTGCAGCTGACGGCTTTGGCAACGGAGTTTTCTTTTTGCTCTGAAGCTAAACTCACATGCAGAGCTTGAAAAAGTCAGACTGGGTAATTACTGAAATGCATTTGGGGTTGAGGAAAAAACACAGGTAAACTTTAAAAGTTGTCAAAAGCAGGACCAGCAGTTGGCATAATGGCTACAACGCTGGAGTCCCATGTCGTCAACCAAGGTTTGAGTCCCGGACCCAGTGGCTTAAACTCACACCAGGTGTGTGTGGCGTGTGTGCCCAAGATCCTGAGAGGAGAAGGGAAGAGAAGGGACTGTGGTGTGGCCATCCCCACTGGGGGGTGATTTCTCACTTTCTGTCTCTGTCTTTCTGGCAAGTACACGTGCCCTATAGCAAAAACCTCTCCCCCCCAAAAAAGCTGTCGAAAGCCCCCAATACATACACAAACGAGAACAGTGTGACACTAACGTTAATGTGCACCTCGCTTACAGCTAAGATCTCCGAGGCTGGCAACATAACGAACTGTGCACCACAACTCGCAGGGTTCTCTTTCTTTGTGGTACATGTGGTACATGTTACAATTTTGGGCCTATTAAAATACTTTGAAATATCATATAAATGAAAGGGATAGGGCTAACCCATGGCCTAGTGGTCAATGGTGCTGGATCCCACATGGCTGACTGCCTAGTCCCAGACCTTGTCCAAGTGGCTTGATAAACACAGTGGGCATGTGTAGCCCCAAAATCCTCAAAAGAGGGAGAGAAGGAGAAGAAGGGATTGCAGTGTGACCATGCCCCATGACAGCGCTTTCTCACCACTCTCCACCCCATCAGCCCCCACCCCACCTGCTACGAGCTCACATACCCTATGACAAATTGGAGGAAAAAGGACACAAAAATATAGAGTAGAGCTGACTCCACAGTGCAGCTAATAATGCACTGCTCTGAAAAAGATGGAACCCACATGGCGACCATGGTTCCAATCCACACCATTACCCAAGGCCCGTCATGCTGGAGGAAGGGGACTGCAGCACGACCAGACTCTGTGGAAGAGCTCAACTCACTCTCATTTTCATGTGCATGCACAAATGCTCTAACATGAATAAAGAAAAAAAGGTAAAAAAAAAAATAGTGAAAATATTGGGTAAATACTGTGATATACACTCTGGCCCAGAGTTTAATTCACGCTCTGATTCATGCTTGTCCAGTCCTCAGGATATGTCCTGGCACCCTAGTCTCCATCCAGGTCAGTTGCTCAGGGCTCTGCTAATCCCAAGTCTCCCAAAGTCAACTCAGAGGAGACTAATCTCTGGCTATTCTTGAGAGGAAAGAATCAAATTCATCCTTTTCAAATGACGTGTGGGTGTAAATGTATCACCTGCTCAGGTGTACACCTCCCAGTCCCTCTGCCTTCCCTGCAGGTAGACACTCAGCTCTAAATGCTAGGTCTTCTGCTTCTACTTCATGATGAGGTTAAAAAGAAAAGGACCAAGTGATTTGCCCGAAGTCAAATAGCCAATAAAAACGTGGTTGAAACACTAATGACAATACAAATGGAGTTATATGGTATCTGAAAATTACCTGGCCCAAAGGTCCCAGGGAATCTCTAAAAAAAACATGTTTCTATGATTGCTGCAGTCTGAACAGATCCCTCAAACACTCATGTGTTGAGTCACTGTAAGAGGGTTAAGAGCATGAAAACGGATCCAGGTAAGGTGTCAAAAGGGGGCCTTCGGGAGGAGAGCAGGACTAAGGTCACCAGGCAGGGACTCCACGAGTGAGCTGGGGTGGGCTGACCAGGAGAGGGAGCGAGAGAACAGAGTGTGGACAGCAGTGCTGCTCTGCTCTTACCTTCCTTTTCAATGGCCAGAGGGCACACTGCTCACCAGAGAAACAGAGGAGGAAGCATTCCCCCAGAGGGGTATAGTCACGCCTCAATCTTTCCTCCTCCATTTCTCCATCCTGTTGAGATTTTGTGCACATACACATGTGCACCCAGTGTTTCAAGATTCAAAAAGACTGTTTCAAGCCATGGGGCTGGGATTTAAACAATGGTCAGCCATGGGATCCAGCTCCCTTAACCACTAGGCTATGGGGCAGGCCTTACTCTCGTCTTTTATGAAAATGTTAATAATCGTATTACCAGATATCAGGAATAACAGAAAGTATCCACTTCTCTAACATGATGAATAAATCACCATAAAAGCCAGCAGCTTCCGCTTTCTCTCTGAGAACTGGTGACCGTTACCTTTCCACTCTTCTATCGTGTGTTCCCTTTCATCTAACTGCTTGTCAGGTATCTTTGGTGGTGGCTGAAAAACATAAGGAACGAGAACTGAGTCACTTCTCTTGGGAGTATGTGAATTCTTCATAGTTATCTGAATATCTGCCAGACAGGGACTTATAAAAACCCAGACTGACCAATCATCAACAACATTCTTCATTTCAGGAAAAAAAGATATTTAACATCTTCTTTTCTTCTCATTTTTCAACTGTCACATTTCATTAATATCAGAATTCTGCTATGCTCTGGATACAATAACGTGTTTCACTCAGAACTCTCGACATCCTCCCTCCTCTGGAGGTGGGCACGAGGACAAGAAACAGTGGGAGGTCACTTGATTTTGTGGGAGCTACATGGGTATGCACATTAGCTTAAGACATATATTATATGCAACAACAACAGAAAAAACCCATCATCAGGTATCTCAATTTTAATTTAAAAATACTAGTTCTCTTCCACACGTAGCTTAATTCTAACGCTAAGAATGCAGTATGTTTTCAAGCATTAAGAGAAGAACTCACAGCTTCTGCTTCGGAAGGGTCATACCAGACATTGATATACGGGTGCTGGAGAGCTTCGTCTACAGAGATCCTTTTAGACGCATCTATTACCAGCATTTTGGATAGTAAATCTCTTGCCTGACTGGCTGCAAAAACAATGATGTTAATGTACAGGTATCTATGAAGGTTCTCACATTATCAATACATTTCAGAAATTTGAGATGATCTTTTATTTAAAAAGTATAAAATCAGACCACACATATGATCAAAAAATAAAAGATAAAAATAACTGAAACCTCACTCTGTCCTACCACCCAAGATAATCTTGCACTATGACTGGTGAGAATCTGAATACACACACACCCCCAAAATGAAATTAAATGCAAACAGTTGTGAAAGTACCTTTAAGTTTGTTGTGCTCTGAGTCAGCTGGGAAAAGTACGTCAGGGAAGAGCTTCTCGAAGCTATAGCCCGCATACTTAGGTCTGTTTTCAACGTAAGTCCTTACTGTTGGCTGCAGTTTCTTCATGAATTCAGGACATGGTGTTCCAAGCTGCTCAATAACTTTATTCCACTGATCAATATCTAGTATCATGTAGCTAAGAAAAATCCTCTGAATCTAGCGTTCAACATATTAGACACAGTCATATTGAAACACAAGCAAGAATGTTTTTAAAAATCCTAAGAAAGAATGTGGCAGTTATAAATTTTATCTCACAGCCACCTTGCAAAGATAATGACTGTAGGTGGACAGAAATGATCAATAAATAAGCTTTGTTAACCTTATTTATTGTGTGTGTATGTGCACGCTTTGTGTGTGTGTGTGTGTGTGTGTGTGTGTGCACGCATGCATGCACGCACCAATACTGATTTTACCAAGAAAAGGAAAGCTTAAACTCACAAATTCTAAATGCAAATTCTAAGTGACTGAAAGAATAATGGTAATTACTATCTACAGGGACTCTAAATACAAACTACATGAAATTTACTTTTTTTCCCCCAGCTTATCGGAAAACATGAATGCATTTTCTAGAAAATGCAAAGTATTTCCAGAATCTTTTCTGCTTTTCTGAGTTTTCTACACTAACAGAAAATAACCAGTAAGAATAAAAAGGATGGTTTTGATAGAACTGGCATTTTCCTTGCCATTCTTTGCTCAGCGTATGTGAGTAAAATGTTTTTAAGCCCTGAAACTTATGAGAAAGGTTGTTTCAGTAAGTTTCAAGGTCAGGACTGCTTGCGCTCCCTCCTCCTAGTCTGTGCATGTTCAACCCCTGAAGACCATCGCCTAAAACTCTCTTATCATCACCTAGTACATGCAGGTGCCCCACTCCTCCCCTAAAACAATCCTAAATGCTACCAGTTATTAAACACGTGAGCAGATCACTGTTAATACAGCAGACTGGTAAGAAAAGACACTAGATCTTAGCCAAAAGGCTGAGGAGCGACCACTGTTAGTGTAAAATATCGAGTAGTCCGATGAACCAAAGCATAAATCCAAGTCTCACTGTCACCATATGGAACTACCACTGCTGATATTCTCAGGTGAAAAGATCAGTATGTTATGTTGAATGAGACAACAATCAAAAAGACACAAAACACACAGAACATTAAAAAAAGGAGGTGGGGGGACAAAACAAAAGCATGACCAGAAGCAACAGGTGACTTCCAAGTTCATAATAAGGCCTGAGCATGTTTAGACTCACTCAAGTGTACAATTAATAGAGAATTTTAATGCGAGCCATGATTCTCAATCTAGGTTAAATAAGACAACTCAAAGCCAGCAAATGACTGTGAACAACTACACTTGAGCAGCGTTCAGAATTCACATATGGAACAGTCACGAGGGGAAACAAAGTCTATGTCAAGTTGCAGGTGGTATTTTGGAAGCAATACTTGGTATTAGGGAGAGACAAAATACATGATACCTGACCAAGCCGAAGTGATGCCATACATTTTGACCTTTAGAAACTAAGTTTAGGCCAAAGACAAGGATACGATCTGTACCTGGGAACAAAACACCACCTTTGATCATTTCTCCCATGATGCACCCAACTGACCAAATGTCAACTGAAAACAAAATGCAATGACATTAACATAAAGATTTTGGTTAAAATAAAAAATATATAAACATTAAAAAAAAATCACGCACACCATGTATACTTTAAAATCATGGAAAGCAGTATAAAATAAAAGTGAGTGACAGTGAGTGTGCTCTGACTACCAGCAGAGACTGTACGTCCTACTGCCAGATGCAGCCTACAAACATCCCAGCTTCCTGTTTCCACCATTTTTTTGAACTATAACAGCCACAAACTTTAAGTCTATGTAACACACCTGTTTACGTCATTGTAGCAGATTCGTTTCTTTAGAGTGCATAGGGAAGCCCGCCGCCTAACTAAGTAACTGCTGCAGCAGCACAAGGATACAGTCCCTTCCTGGAAAGAGGATTTTGTGGCAAACCATTTCTCCCATAATGCACCCCACAGACCATAAATCCACTATATGTGTGCAGCACAAAGAAGGAAAAGCAAAGCAAAAGGTCATTAAAATCAAAGAAGCATAATATGATTGCATTATATAAAAACTGCAAAACATCACACAAAAAAAAGTGACTTTAATTTTAGCTAATGGAATAAGTTAAAACACAAAATATTTTTCAAAAGGCTCTTCAGTTCACGAAAGAAAATATGAAGTGTGGCATTTTAACTACGAATCTAATTTTAAAGTGAGAGCTATGCACAGAAAATGAAGAAATAAAAAACCTGTAGTTTGCAACCGAGAATCTCTTCATAGCATACGAAACACAGACTTCATAAACACATGCACAGGAGGCAGCAGCACGTGCGTGAGGCAGTAAGGTTATCAAGTCTTTACACTACTTTGAGGTTCAACTGTGCATTTTGCTCTCTCTTTAAGCCAAATAAAAGTAAAAAGCATGAGCAGAAATAATTAAGCATACTGAAATATTTAGCAGAAAGAATGTTTCTATGAATAATTATAGTAAAAAGTTAATCTAAAGCTCTGAAAACATTTTCAACCTGAACTGCCTAATTTATTTTGGAAGTGGTATGTTTACTCTGAATTAAAGGCAATTATTTTCTTAACGTCACGTCACATTTACTCTACTTATCCCAAAAGGCCCAAGTCCATTCCATGATGAACAGCTCATCAGTTAGGACAGCTCAGGAAGAGAAGTGTGATTTCATGTTTCCTACCTAAAGGTTTTTAAACCTGTAAAAACCAAACGGCTTTTGGTTTAAGAATTTGGATTTGGCCAGATTCAGTAGGGAGGTTCTCACAGATCTGTCGTCCAGAGTCTCTCCCGGCAAACAACGAGCCCTGCCAACTTCAAATGGGAACCCTCGTCAGTGCTGAAAAGAATCTGCTAGACACAGAAACAGGCAACTGGGGGTTCTCTCCCTGTTCATTAAAACTAACAACACGTTCTAAAATGTTATACCATTGGGCTTGAAAATCAGACAAAAGAGAGAAAGTGTTTGCCATTTAATAGGAAAAGAGGGAATGAGAAAAGTAAAGGGAAAAGACTTAAAAATTTGTACTTGGCTTTGAAATCAAGTCTGAAGGCAACATTTCTTTGCAAGCAGAAGAGGAAAAGGGCAGAAGTGGGTGTTGGGAAGAAATACATCCTTTACCCACGTTGGAGGGATTAGAAAATTGAAGCCTGCAGGTTTCAGTACATTTTTACATGAAGAGACTTCTGGTTCACTGAAGAGTCTTAGGGGCTAAACTGGGAATAACTTCTAAAATTCTGTGAAATTCGTTTCCCTAAAACTTTGTATTAAAATGCATATACATCTTTTTATATCTGTTGTATGAAAGGATAAATCTTTTAAAGGAAAACTTAATATTTATAAATCAGTCCATCAAAGAAAAATTCTTTCTGAGATTTTCATTTTTGGTAAAAATCTGTTAAAATAAATCTTTTCTACAGATTTTATAGAGAAAGGCAAACTTCAGTTAAATATCCAGGACAAAAATTTATCTTCAGAAATACCCAGTTTTAAACAAAAAGATTTTTCGCTATAGGGCGCGTGCACTTGCCAGAAAGACAGAGACAGACAGAAAGTGAGAAATCACCCCCCAGGGGGGATGGCCATGCCGCAATCCCTTCTCCTCCATTCTCCTCTCGGGATCTTGGGCACGCACGCACACGCGCCCGGTGTGAGTTTAAGCCACCGGGTCTGGGACTCGAACCGCAATCGACTACATGAGTCCAGTAGAAATACATCCTTTACCCACGTTGGAGGGATTAGAAAATTGAAGCCTGCAGGTTTCAGTACATTTTTACATGAAGAGACTTCTGGTTCACTGAAGAGTCTTAGGGGCTAAACTGGGAATAACTTCTAAAATTCTGTGAAATTCGTTTCCCTAAAACTTTGTATTAAAATGCATATACATCTTTTTATATCTGTTGTATGAAAGGATAAATCTTTTAAAGGAAAACTTAATATTTATAAATCAGTCCATCAAAGAAAAATTCTTTCTGAGATTTTCATTTTTGGTAAAAATCTGTTAAAATAAATCTTTTCTACAGATTTTATAGAGAAAGGCAAACTTCAGTTAAATATCCAGGACAAAAATTTATCTTCAGAAATACCCAGTTTTAAACAAAAAGATTTTTCGCTATAGGGCGCGTGCACTTGCCAGAAAGACAGAGACAGACAGAAAGTGAGAAATCACCCCCCAGGGGGGATGGCCATGCCGCAATCCCTTCTCCTCCATTCTCCTCTCGGGATCTTGGGCACGCACGCACACGCGCCCGGTGTGAGTTTAAGCCACCGGGTCTGGGACTCGAACCGCAATCGACTACATGAGTCCAGTGACAGCCATTACACTAATTACTGGTCCCAAACAAAAAGATTTTTGAATGTGTAAGCATGAGACGCTATCTCCTGGTTTGATGAACACAAAAAAAAAAACCCATGACAACCCTTTAAAACTAGTATTAACAAAATTAGTTTTAAAGGATCTAATAGTTTCATTTATTAGGACATTTAAACTGGCTTGTATTTCCAAAATGCTCTGAGGTAGTCTGCAATAAAAGATAAAGTATGGTTGTTAAAATGGGCATAGGGAGGTGTTACTAAAAGGAAGTGGTACTCACGTTTAAGTTTTCTGGCTGATTTAATAATCAGGATTAAACACATGTGACTCAGTTTCCCAGGCATGGGGGCATGGAGACAGTGGCTGATTTACAGAATTCGTATGTAGAGAGGGAAGCTTGTCAACTCTTTGTAGGACAGCTTTTCTCAGTGCTAACTTCTGGTAGGAAGCTACTCCCAAATCATATTCATAGGACACTGACATGTTACACAGTATTTGTGACAATCAATGGTTTTAGAGCCAATGAAAAAGCAATGTTCATATTGGTCACTTGAAATATCAACATAAAAAAAATCTTCAAATTTTAGATAGATGGTAAGAAAACAGAATAGCATTTTTACTTAGAAAAAGATTGACAGTAAATGTAATTTTCTTTAACCTCATGTCTAAGATTGATAAAGAGAATCAAATACACTCACATGTAATACTACGTGGGTGAGGTTCTTCAAAAAGTTCATGGAAATGCTAATTATAAAAAGTCTATGTCTGGATTTCACTTTTTTTTTTTTAAACCAAAACAAACCTATACTGTAATTCCATTTTTCCACAAACTTTCTGAAGTCCCTGTGTGTGTGCTATTTTCTTAAAGCAGGACACCAGCTTTGATGAAAATTACTGCTTCCTCAAGAGGTCACCTTAATTATCCATTAATTGTCGAGCAGCTTTACTGTAGCTCTTCGGTTTACACAAAGTGCTACTGCTATGACTTTTAATTTCACAGGGTCAGAAATACGGTCAAATATCACCAACGCATAGTAGGATTCCTGCTAGGAATAGACCGTCAATACACGATGGGCTTTCTTCCGTCAGTCAGAAATGCTCATTTCGGTCACAGGCAGCAGAGGGCATGTATTCTGTCTCAGGGGCCATGGCAATTAATTATTTATCCAATGATACTACTGATGGGATGTGTTTGTAGTTAAATAAACAGGACCCCCAAGACTTTCCAAACATTAAAACACAATTTATAGTTACTCTCAAACTCTTAGTACATATTTCAAACAGTGATACATACTTAACTCCATGCACTTCTGCCTAAGCATGGTCAAAAGAAACCAAAAACGCTCTGCCAGAGGGCATTTCAAATAGAATAGCGTGTGCTGACCGTTCTCCTTGTAGCCCATGCCGAGGATGACCTCGGGCGCTCGGTAGTAGCGAGTCACTACGTAAGGCGTCATCATGAAGCTGGTCCCCGCTGTCCTGGCCAGCCCGAAGTCAAGGATCTTCAAAGTGCAGTCTGACTTTACTACTATGTTGCTGGGCTTTAAGTCCTTAAAAAAAAAAAAAAATGAAAAATGATACATATAAAGATTTTATAGTTCACAATCAAGTCATCTTATCACCTATAAAATAATTCACGTTCATTTTTCTCACTATAATATCACTGCATAAATTTATCATAAAAAGGCAAACATGAAAAATCCACTTCATGGGAACCAGCAGTTAGTGTAATGGCTGTGTCGCTGGACTCCCACGTAGTCTACCACGGTTCGTGTCCCAGACCCGGTGGCTTAAGACTCATGCCGGGCGCATGTGCGTGTGTGCCCAAGATCCTAGGAGGAGAATGGAGGAGAAGGGATTGCGGCGTGACCATCCCCCCGGGGGGTGATTTCTTGCTTTCTGTCTCTCTGTCTCTCTCTGTCTGTCTGGCGAGCGCACACGCCCTATAGCAAAAACCTCTCCAAAAAAAATCCACTTCATGGCACTGTTTATACATACGTACAGTTACAGAAGTTAGTACTGTTTTCTGTACTAGCAAATAGGAATTGCCAAATACAGTAAATGGGGTTTGGAAAGAAATCTCAAAGCCCACCTAAGAGCTATTATAGGAAGAGTCGTAAGCTGGCATTAATATTCATTTGCATACTAAAGTACCGATTTTTAAAAATCTCACTGCAAGTCACAAAACAGTGTATATACCTATGACAAATCAGGGTTATTCTGTCAATCTAGCAAACTCTTATCTGATTCTTCAGAATGACAGAGGTGCAGTTCTAAAGGACCAAAATAGTCATTATCCATTTTGTCATCCCTAATTTCGCACCTGGAATACACAAATTTGCTCATATTTTTTTTTCTGCTTGTACAGAGAGAATTACCATTGTTTTGGTGCCATTAATCCATAGAATTACCTGCCGCTACTACTAAATAAAGTCTCTGTAAAGAGTTTTCCACACGACCTCAACCTCGAAGAATGCTGTTCTATGCCCGTTAAAAGGAGAGTAGTGGGACCAACACTCATGGGGCCCTTTCAGCATATCTCGCCTCTTTGCCTCATTCAATCCTACCATGCACCAAAGGACCAGAGAAGAAAGCAGCATATTCCCACAACACGAGTACACCGCACTGTCTGCACTGAGGTGCAGCACATGTATTACATACCAGTGACGAATACGAAAGAGGCAAAGACGACTTCGACCTGAAAGACAGTTACATTTGTACTGTCCACATCCAGAAAAGCGCGTATATCATCTTTAACACACTAACAGTCCCTTGGGCCAGCCTGTGGCTTGGTAGATACAGTGGCTGGATCCCACATGGCCAACCATGTGGTTAAAGTCCTAGACCCAATGGTTTGAAAAACAGGCTGGGCAGTGTATGATGTGCCCATCCAAAATCCTGAAAGAAAGACAGAGGAGAGGACACTGTGGCGTGACCATGCCCCATGGTGTGGGAGGCTTTCTTTCTCTCTCTCTCTTTCTCTTTCTCTCCCCCTACCCCAGGAACCTTACACACAGTCTAGCAACCTAAAAAAAAAAAAAAAAAAAAAAAAAAAAAAAAAAAACCCCAAAATAA
>NW_006159696.1:577709-579477 GCF_000334495.1 Tupaia belangeri chinensis
GAACCAAAAACGCTCTGCCAGAGGGCATTTCAAATAGAATAGCGTGTGCTGACCGTTCTCCTTGTAGCCCATGCCGAGGATGACCTCGGGCGCTCGGTAGTAGCGAGTCACTACGTAAGGCGTCATCATGAAGCTGGTCCCCGCTGTCCTGGCCAGCCCGAAGTCAAGGATCTTCAAAGTGCAGTCTGACTTTACTACTATGTTGCTGGGCTTTAAGTCCTTAAAAAAAAAAAAAAATGAAAAATGATACATATAAAGATTTTATAGTTCACAATCAAGTCATCTTATCACCTATAAAATAATTCACGTTCATTTTTCTCACTATAATATCACTGCATAAATTTATCATAAAAAGGCAAACATGAAAAATCCACTTCATGGGAACCAGCAGTTAGTGTAATGGCTGTGTCGCTGGACTCCCACGTAGTCTACCACGGTTCGTGTCCCAGACCCGGTGGCTTAAGACTCATGCCGGGCGCATGTGCGTGTGTGCCCAAGATCCTAGGAGGAGAATGGAGGAGAAGGGATTGCGGCGTGACCATCCCCCCGGGGGGTGATTTCTTGCTTTCTGTCTCTCTGTCTCTCTCTGTCTGTCTGGCGAGCGCACACGCCCTATAGCAAAAACCTCTCCAAAAAAAATCCACTTCATGGCACTGTTTATACATACGTACAGTTACAGAAGTTAGTACTGTTTTCTGTACTAGCAAATAGGAATTGCCAAATACAGTAAATGGGGTTTGGAAAGAAATCTCAAAGCCCACCTAAGAGCTATTATAGGAAGAGTCGTAAGCTGGCATTAATATTCATTTGCATACTAAAGTACCGATTTTTAAAAATCTCACTGCAAGTCACAAAACAGTGTATATACCTATGACAAATCAGGGTTATTCTGTCAATCTAGCAAACTCTTATCTGATTCTTCAGAATGACAGAGGTGCAGTTCTAAAGGACCAAAATAGTCATTATCCATTTTGTCATCCCTAATTTCGCACCTGGAATACACAAATTTGCTCATATTTTTTTTTCTGCTTGTACAGAGAGAATTACCATTGTTTTGGTGCCATTAATCCATAGAATTACCTGCCGCTACTACTAAATAAAGTCTCTGTAAAGAGTTTTCCACACGACCTCAACCTCGAAGAATGCTGTTCTATGCCCGTTAAAAGGAGAGTAGTGGGACCAACACTCATGGGGCCCTTTCAGCATATCTCGCCTCTTTGCCTCATTCAATCCTACCATGCACCAAAGGACCAGAGAAGAAAGCAGCATATTCCCACAACACGAGTACACCGCACTGTCTGCACTGAGGTGCAGCACATGTATTACATACCAGTGACGAATACGAAAGAGGCAAAGACGACTTCGACCTGAAAGACAGTTACATTTGTACTGTCCACATCCAGAAAAGCGCGTATATCATCTTTAACACACTAACAGTCCCTTGGGCCAGCCTGTGGCTTGGTAGATACAGTGGCTGGATCCCACATGGCCAACCATGTGGTTAAAGTCCTAGACCCAATGGTTTGAAAAACAGGCTGGGCAGTGTATGATGTGCCCATCCAAAATCCTGAAAGAAAGACAGAGGAGAGGACACTGTGGCGTGACCATGCCCCATGGTGTGGGAGGCTTTCTTTCTCTCTCTCTCTTTCTCTTTCTCTCCCCCTACCCCAGGAACCTTACACACAGTCTAGCAACCTAAAAAAAAAAAAAAAAAAAAAAAAAAAAAAAAAAAAAAACACATAATGAGGGAAAATTTTTTCAGAGAGCT
>NW_006159696.1:579719-603961 GCF_000334495.1 Tupaia belangeri chinensis
CTAACAACGACACCAGCAAACAAAAAAAAAAAAAAAAAAAAAAAAAAAAAAAAACCACCTAATGATGGACAATGTTCTTAGAGCAGTCTTGTGAGGCGATCTGTGAACATCACCATGCGCTTACACAACCCGGCTGGCTTACCCGACTGCATTATGACATACCTAGGCTATGCAATTTAGCTTAAGTGGTCCTATGGGACAATACACAGCACCTGCATAATAAACTTGAAGCTCCATAGCAGGGACTGGCAAATCAGGGCCTGCCTGCTTTTGCAAAGAAGCTTACTGGAACACAGTCTCATTCAACTACGTATCGTCTGTGGCTGCAACAGAGCCTGTACCATCTGCAAAGCCTAAAATACTACCTGGCCTTTATAGGAAACTTGCTAATCTTTGGAGACTTAAGAGCAAAACATTTAGGAGTGTTGATGGGTATTGATGACTCTACTTGAAAAAAGTGGCCATGTTAAAAGCAGAAACAAAAGGGAAAGGAGTCTAGAATTTAAAGGCCATGCCATTCTGGAAAACCAAAATGCTACCAGAATCCTTACAAGACCCCTTGTTAGCAACTGCCCTACTGATGGCCTGTCATGTACAAGAACGTGATTCTCACCAGACCAAGAGCAGCTGTAAGTGGGCATGCTTAGGCACAGTTCTTGCTACTCTACCTTCTGCCACGAGCCAAGGATACTCTTGTGGGAAGGCCCTCCTTCAGACTGGATGCTGGGACCTGAACACAGAACAAGCTGGACCTACTTGTGGTCTGGAACAGGGCCACACGTAGCCAACCCCACACATTCTGAGCCAAAAAAAAATGCTACATTAAGCCACTGACCAGGACTGACACTTTCCAGGCCTTAGGGGGCTGAAGTGAAACCCTTTAGTGGCATACTGGGTCGAGTGGTTCTCTCATGCACTTTTTCTCTCTCCTATCCCCAAACTAGAAAACAACTCAGAATTGAAGTCACGTTTGTTGTCAACACTATACCACCAAATTTATTAATTTAATGATTCAAAACTGTAACACTGCCTTGTATTCTGAATAAAGGGTGAAAATGAAAGAAAAAACCCCAAAGAAATAGAAATCACTGACTCATAATCCTAGCAGCTGGAGAGCTGGGCGGCACAGGCCTGGCATTAGGCAAGTGTTCGTCACAGCCAGCAGAAGTGCAGAGGACAGCAGGTCCAGGCAGAGGGAGAGTGAGCCGCTCCTTTACAGCAACCAGCTCTCGTGGAAACTCACTCCTTCTCAGGAGAGCCAGAACTCTCCGAAAATTTCTTAGAACCCAGAATTTCTTCTTACATCTCAGCATCTCTACACTAATGAGTTCATTTTCCACACAGCTGGATGAAGATAAATGCATAGTCTTCAACATCGGTAACAGACCCTGGTACGTCTCTTAGAACCTCAACTTTACTACATTAAGGAATCCTCAAAGCTGTGCTTTATTTTTTTATTTTTTTATTTTTTTGGAGAGATTGTCACTGTAGGGCGCGTGCGCTCGCCAGACAGACAGAGAGAGACAGAGAGACAGAAAGCGAGAAATCACCCCCCAGGGGGGATGGTCACGCCGCAATCCCTTCTCCTCCATTCTCCTCTCGGGATCTTGGGCACGCACGCACACGCGCCCAGCGTGAGTTTTAAGCCCCCGGGTCCGGGACACGAACCACGGTCGACTACGTGGGAAGCCAGCGACATAGCCATTACGCTAACTGCTGGTTCCCAAAGCTGTGCTTTATTTTTTTATTTTTTTTTTTTTTGAGAGGTTTTTGTTATAGGGCGTGTGTGCTCACCAGAAAGACAGAGACAGACAGAGAGAGACAGAGAGACAGAAAGCGAGAAATCACCCCCCAGGGGGGATGGTCACGCCGCAATCCCTTCTCCTCCATTCTCCTCTCGGGATCTTGGGCACGCACGCACACGCGCCCAGCGTGAGTTTTAAGCCCCCGGGTCCGGGACACGAACCACGGTCGACTACGTGGGAAGCCAGCGACATAGCCATTACGCTAACTGCTGGTTCCCAAAGCTGTGCTTTATTTTTTTATTTTTTTTTTTTTTGAGAGGTTTTTGTTATAGGGCGTGTGTGCTCACCAGAAAGACAGAGACAGACAGAGAGAGACAGAGAGACAGAAAGCGAGAAATCACCCCCCAGGGGGGATGGTCACGCCGCAATCCCTTCTCCTCCATTCTCCTCTCGGGATCTTGGGCACGCACGCACACGCGCCCAGCGTGAGTTTTAAGCCCCCGGGTCCGGGACACGAACCACGGTCGACTACGTGGGAAGCCAGCGACATAGCCATTACGCTAACTGCTGGTTCCCAAAGCTGTGCTTTATTTTTTTATTTTTTTTTTTTTTGAGAGGTTTTTGTTATAGGGCGTGTGTGCTCACCAGAAAGACAGAGACAGACAGAGAGAGACAGAGAGACAGAAAGCGAGAAATCACCCCCCAGGGGGGATGGTCACGCCGCAATCCCTTCTCCTCCATTCTCCTCTCGGGATCTTGGGCACGCACGCACACGCGCCCAGCGTGAGTTTTAAGCCCCCGGGTCCGGGACACGAACCACGGTCGACTACGTGGGAAGCCAGCGACATAGCCATTACGCTAACTGCTGGTTCCCAAAGCTGTGCTTTATTTTTTTATTTTTTTTTTTTTTGAGAGGTTTTTGTTATAGGGCGTGTGTGCTCACCAGAAAGACAGAGACAGACAGAGAGAGACAGAGAGACAGAAAGCGAGAAATCACCCCCCAGGGGGGATGGTCACGCCGCAATCCCTTCTCCTCCATTCTCCTCTCGGGATCTTGGGCACGCACGCACACGCGCCCAGCGTGAGTTTTAAGCCCCCGGGTCCGGGACACGAACCACGGTCGACTACGTGGGAAGCCAGCGACATAGCCATTACGCTAACTGCTGGTTCCCAAAGCTGTGCTTTATTTTTTTATTTTTTTTTTTTTTGAGAGGTTTTTGTTATAGGGCGTGTGTGCTCACCAGAAAGACAGAGACAGACAGAGAGAGACAGAGAGACAGAAAGCGAGAAATCACCCCCCAGGGGGGATGGTCACGCCGCAATCCCTTCTCCTCCATTCTCCTCTCGGGATCTTGGGCACGCACGCACACGCGCCCAGCGTGAGTTTTAAGCCCCCGGGTCCGGGACACGAACCACGGTCGACTACGTGGGAAGCCAGCGACATAGCCATTACGCTAACTGCTGGTTCCCAAAGCTGTGCTTTATTTTTAACCTCTTCATCTGCCGACACTACGGTGACACGTTGGCACTTCCCAGTACTACTACACGCGTGCCATTCTCTTCTACAGTACGCAGCTCTCAGTACGGGAACGGTCAAAGACTGAGTTTCTTGACAGCCCTCTCCTCTAACTACATTATACTCTTCATCCTTAGAATGTGACTTTGTGCCGATATACAACTTTACCTCACTTAATAGTTACCCCTGTCTTCAAGTCTGTACTCTCCTGGTGCATCTTTTCCCAATCCCTTTGACTTCAACCTTCTGCAATCAGCTGAGTATTTGTTACAGAAGCACAAAGTCACTGCTGTGTGAGAGAGAGAGAGAGAGAAAAATATGACCTTTTTCCACGAAGGGGTAAACCCCTGTAATTTCTCATTTCTTTTTAATATTTCTTGAAGTTTCTTTTCCTTTGTTTTCTATCTTCTACCATTTGCTCTGTTTTTCAGATCTACCTGTCTGCTATACCCATTAATCTGCAGACCCCCTGGGAATTTTTCAACTGAATCCGATTTAACTTCACTAAAATCAAATGATCTTTCATGGTGGTCTAGTCTGTAGGACACAGGGAACAAATATTCAAACCCCTTGTTCTCTTCATCGGTAGATGGTATGACATCAGGAGGTAAAGCATTTCCAATGTAAAGATACTTCTGTGAGTTATTTAAAAGATAACATTAGACACATATTAAGAGTAGCTGATGGGAACCAGCAGTTAGCGTAATGGCTATGTTGCTGGACTCCCATGTAGTCGACTGCAGTTTGCGTCCCGGACCCGGTGGCTTAAAACTCATGCCAGGCGCGTGTGCATGCATGCCCAAGATCCCAGGAGGAGAATGGAGGAGAAGGGATTGCAGCGTGACCATCCCCTCTGGGGGGTGATTTCTCGCTTTCTGTCTCTGTGTCTCTCTCTGTCTGTCTGGTGAGCGCATGTGCCCTATAGCGAAAAAAATCTCTCAGGAAAAAAAAAAAAAAAAAGAGTAGCTGAATATGTAATATACAAAGGAATTCACTTAGAGTACTTAAGGATAGGTTTGAATAACTCAGATATAGAACTTTCTTACACTCTTCCAAACACAAATCTATGTACTTATCATATGAGTTCAGTGACTTAATACAAGGTGGCTCAGAAGGAAGATATAATTCCACAGAATCAAATAATTTTTTCAAAAACTCTTCTCAAATTAAATGCAATACTTTTCCAAGAACAGTAAGTTAGAACAGAAATAAAAATACAAAAACATACATTCACAAAAAAGTTTTGCACAGGTGTTCGCATCAGCATTATTCAAAACAGTCAAAAAGTGGTAACAACCCAAATGTCCATCAGGTGATGAGTGGATAAACAAAATGTGGTATATATCCATGCAATTAAATAGTACTTGGCAATGAAAGGAAGGGCTGATAACATGATACATGCATGAGTGAATCTTGAGAATATTATGCTAGGTAAGAGAAGCCATGCGCAGAAGACCACCACTATGTAATCTCATTTACAGAGCGTGCGGAGGTAGAGTAGTGGTTGCTTAGCTCTGAGAGTGAAAGGCACAGGAAGAATGGGATGTGAAGACTCACAAGCGTGGGACTTCCTTTAAGTGGGCAAAATGTTCTAAAATTGTATCACAACGATGAATGTACTGTCTTTGAATATAACAGACAAAGTTGTATGGTATGTGAATTATATCTCAATAAAAAGGTTTAAAAATCCTAAAATAACAAAAATGTAAAATACTGCCATCTATCTACCTATGTACACATACACGCAGACATACACACACATAATGCTAGTGAATACTCAATTTTAGATAATTGGTAATAGCAGGATATTTTGTATACTGCATCATTTAAGAGTAAAAATAGTCTTCATAAGTCAGTGATTACCAATGTTCTAAGAATATGATAAGGCAATCATGTCAGCAAAAATGCTCAGCTTCACAGAAATGCCAAATAGCAAAAATTCACAATAAACCTTTTCAGATCGCTGGAACATAGTCAAAGGTTTACATGATCAATCGGAGTCAAGAAAAAGGCGGTGAGCGCATGTGCCCTATAGCGAAAAAAATCTCTCAGGAAAAAAAAAAAAAAAAGAGTAGCTGAATATGTAATATACAAAGGAATTCACTTAGAGTACTTAAGGATAGGTTTGAATAACTCAGATATAGAACTTTCTTACACTCTTCCAAACACAAATCTATGTACTTATCATATGAGTTCAGTGACTTAATACAAGGTGGCTCAGAAGGAAGATATAATTCCACAGAATCAAATAATTTTTTCAAAAACTCTTCTCAAATTAAATGCAATACTTTTCCAAGAACAGTAAGTTAGAACAGAAATAAAAATACAAAAACATACATTCACAAAAAAGTTTTGCACAGGTGTTCGCATCAGCATTATTCAAAACAGTCAAAAAGTGGTAACAACCCAAATGTCCATCAGGTGATGAGTGGATAAACAAAATGTGGTATATATCCATGCAATTAAATAGTACTTGGCAATGAAAGGAAGGGCTGATAACATGATACATGCATGAGTGAATCTTGAGAATATTATGCTAGGTAAGAGAAGCCATGCGCAGAAGACCACCACTATGTAATCTCATTTACAGAGCGTGCGGAGGTAGAGTAGTGGTTGCTTAGCTCTGAGAGTGAAAGGCACAGGAAGAATGGGATGTGAAGACTCACAAGCGTGGGACTTCCTTTAAGTGGGCAAAATGTTCTAAAATTGTATCACAACGATGAATGTACTGTCTTTGAATATAACAGACAAAGTTGTATGGTATGTGAATTATATCTCAATAAAAAGGTTTAAAAATCCTAAAATAACAAAAATGTAAAATACTGCCATCTATCTACCTATGTACACATACACGCAGACATACACACACATAATGCTAGTGAATACTCAATTTTAGATAATTGGTAATAGCAGGATATTTTGTATACTGCATCATTTAAGAGTAAAAATAGTCTTCATAAGTCAGTGATTACCAATGTTCTAAGAATATGATAAGGCAATCATGTCAGCAAAAATGCTCAGCTTCACAGAAATGCCAAATAGCAAAAATTCACAATAAACCTTTTCAGATCGCTGGAACATAGTCAAAGGTTTACATGATCAATCGGAGTCAAGAAAAAGGCAACTTAAAAACAACAGGAAACCACCTTATACCCATTAAAATGGTTGCTTCAAAAACCCAGAAAACAAGTGTTGGTGACGATTAGAAGTAACTAGAGACTTTATGCACTGTTGCTGGGAACATAAAGTGGTATAAACATTGTGGGAAACAGTGGTGGTTCCTCGAAAAAGTTCAACAGAATTAGCACATGGTCCAGCAATTCCACTTTGGCTACATACCCAAAAGAACTGGATACAATGTCTCAAAAAGATATTTGTATACCATGTTCATAGCAACATTAACAGCTAAAATGCTGAAGCAACCCAAGTGTTCAAGTAAAGGAATAAGCAAAGCATGGTATATACATAAAAGACATCATTCGGACTTAACGAACGAAACCCTGACATATGCTGTAACACAAATGAACCCTGAGAATATTATGCTAAGTTAAATAAGCCAGTCATGAAAAGGCGTGCACTGTATAATTTCACTTATATAAAAAACTTAGATAGAGTCAAAATGATAAAAAACAGAGTGAGAGTTGCCAAGGGGTAGGAAGAGGAGGAAATGAGTTACCGCTCAGTGGGTGTAGGGTTTGGGTATTACAGGATGGAAAATTCTGTAGGAAGATGTTGGTGATGGGTACACAGCACTACAAATGGACTTAATACCACTGAACTAGATTTAATGGTTAAAATGGGTGCTCACAGAAATACCTAAGCCTGGGGACCAGCAGGTGGCATAGTGGTTACGGAGTTGGACTCTCACATGGCTAACTATGGTTCTAGTCCTGGACCCAGAGGCTTGAAATTCACGCTGGACATGTGTGTGTATATGTCCAAAATCCTGAGAAGAGAATGGAGGGAAAGGAACTGTGGTGTGGCCACCCGCCTTGGGGAGTGAGTTCTCATTTTCTCTGTCTCTCCGGCAAGCACACATGCCCTATAGCAAAAAGCACTTAAAAGAAGAAAAAAAACACCTGAGACTGGGTGACTTCCTAAAGAAATCTAGGTTTATTCACCTCACAGTTTGGAGGTCCAAGTGTAGGGATTGGCTTTTGGTGAGATTACAACATGGCTGAGGACAGGCTCTTGAGCAAGCAACTGGTCACGAGTTCGTGCCTCATTCCTTCTGCTTATCTGTTGGAGGTTTATCCACTCGGCAGCACTCAGCAAGAGGAGCCTCACCCTATGACATCATCGCACCCAAAGGCCCCCAAAGGGATACCAGGAGAGAGTAAGTTTTCACTTAGGATCTTTACAATGTAAGCAAGCCTCATGCAACACATAAATTTGTGGGGCCACCCAAATTCAAAACATAAACCTCTGGGGGACAGACCATCATCCAAATGGTAACTAATGGCAAAATTTCTCCCAAACTTTACTACAATTAAAGGCTGGGGTGGACCTGCTCCATAGCTTAGTGGTAAAGGGAGCCAGATGCCACACGGCTTACAGTGTTTGAACTCTGGCCCCAGCAGCTTGAGAAACACACCAGGAGCACATGCATTCAAGCCCCCAAATCCTGACAGGAGGGAGGCGTGCAGGAGAAGGGACTGCAGTGTGACTGTGCCCCACTGGGAGGCTGTGGGGGGTGCTTTCTCTCTGTGTCTTTCTACTGTTCCCTGGAGAGTGCAGGTGTGGCCAGCTGGTCTGAAGTGAGGGTGGTTCTGGGAATCCCTGAACATGTAGATGACATCCGAATTAAGGGCAGTCTTGTGTGTGTGTGTGTGTGAGTGTGTGTGTGTGTGTGTGTGTGTGGGTGGGGTCTATGTTTTCTGACTAAACAACGTTACAAACTCAAGTGTAGAGAAAGGAACTTTTACAATCAGGAAAAGAGCATTTATGAAGACCTCACAGCTAGTATCAGACTTAATGATAAAATCATGAAAACTTCCCTCTCACAGTCAGGAAATAAGGCAAAGTTGCCCACATTCTCCCCTTATAGTCAACATTTTACTGAAAGTTCCCTGTACAGCAGCTATGCAAAAGAGGGAAGAAAGGCACCTAAAATTAGGAAGAAAGAAGTAACACTAGGGTACAGAAGATATGATCTTCTATATAGAAAATTATAATATTTTTAAGAGAGATTTTTGCTATAGGGTGTGTGCACTTACCAGAGAGACAGACAGAAAACGAGAGATCACCCCCCAGGGGGGATGGCCACACCACAATCCCATCTCCTTCATTCTCCTCTTGGGATCTGGGGCATGCATGCACATGCACCTGGCACTGAGTTTGAAAGCTGCCAGGGTCAGGTCTCGAACCAAGGTTAACCAGCCTCAACTGTGGGAGTCCAACAATGTAACCATTATGCCATCTGCTGGTCCCTAGAAAATTATTTTTAAATTCATATAAAATCTACTAGAGCTTTAGCTGCAGTGGCACACACTGGTAAGACACTGTTGCTCTGTAGACTTGAGGCCACAAGGGAGCCCCAGGTTTGATTCCCAGCACAATCAAAAGCCAGCATGGCAGCACATGCCTGCAGTCCCAGCTACATGGAAGGCTAAGGCAGGAATGTGACTAAGTGAGACCTTATCTAAAGAAACAACAAACAAAAAAGTTATGAGACCTAGTGACGAAATATGAACATAGTTGGCTATATAAGCTCAGCACACTACAATCAGTTGTATTTCATCCACTAGCAATGAACAACGTGACAATAAACACAGAATATGGTTCCATTTATAATGGCAAATAGACAGAGTAGAAGCCTGTGAAAACATATCGAGAGAGAGGTCATATGCAAGTCAAGAAGAGAGGCCTCACTAGAAACCAAATTTGCTGACATCTTGTTCATAAATTTTTAGATTCCGAAATGGTGGAAAATAAGTTTCTATTATTTAAAACACCCAATCCAGGAACCAGCAAATGGCGTAATGGTTATGTTGCTGGACTCCCATAGAGTTAACTACAGTTGGCGTCCTGGACCCAGCAGCTTTAACTCACACCGGGTGCATGCGTGTGCATGTCCAAAATCCTGAGAGGAGAATAGAGAAGAGATTGAGGCGTGGCCAACCCCCCCCTGGGGGGTGTGTGTGTGATTTCTCCCTTCTGTCTCTTTGTCTCTCTGGCAAGTGCACACACCCTACAACAAAAATCTCTCCCTATATCCACCTCCTCAAAAAAAAAAAAAAAAAAAAAAAAGAAATAAAACACCAACTCCGAGGTATTTTGTTATATAGCTCAGGCAGACTAATGCAACCTAAAAAATGGAAAGATAACCTGTTCACAAACTGGAATGTTAAATTTTGTTAAAATGGCAAATACAAAAGCAATCTACAGTTAATAAGATCCTTATTAACATCACAATTGCCTTTATTTTGGTAATGATAAATTATCCTCAAATTCTTACAGAATCACCAGGGGCCCCAAGAGTCAAAAGAATGTTGAGAAAAAACGAAGTTGGAAGATTCACAACTCTCCATTTCAAAACTTACTATAGTGATTAAAATAATGTGGTACTGCTATTTAAACAGACACAAAGACCAACAGAATGCAACTGAGGTTCTAGAAATAAAATAATGCATCTACAGCCCACTTGTTTTCAATAAGGGTGCCAAGACTACTGAATGGAAAAAGAATAATTATTTTGGCCATTGGTGTTAGAGGACAATTAATATCCACACATAAAAGAAAAGTTGGGATTTTTTTTTTTTTTTGAGAGGTTTTCACTGTAGGGCGCGTGCACTCGCCAGACAGACAGAGAGAGACATTAGAGACAGAAAGCGAGAAATCACTCCCCAGAGGGGATGGTCACGCTGCAATCCCTTCTCCTCCATTCTCCTCTCGGGATCTTGGGCACACACACACACACGCACCCAGCATGAGTTTTAAGCCCCCAGGTCCGGGACGCGAACCGTGGTCGACTACATGGGAGTCCAGCATCATAGCCATTACGCTAACTGCTGGTTCCCGAAAAGTTGGGATTTTTACATCACATTATCTATAAGAATTAATTTATAATGGATCAAAATCATACTTGTAAGAGCTAAATTCTTAGAAGAAAGCACAAAGTTAAATATTTATGACCTTGAACTTAACAATGCATTCTCATATATACCAAAAGCATAAGCAACAAAGGAAAAAATTGATAAAATGAATTTCATAAAACTTAGAAACGTTTGCATACTAAAGGGTATCATCAACAAAGTGAAAAGACACTCCGAAGAAAGGGAGAAAAAAAATCAAGCCAGGCCTTTTGGCTAGTAGTTAAAGGAGCTGGATCCCACATGGGCACTATGTGGTTCTAATCCTGGCCTTGAAAAACACACCGGGTATGTGTGGTATGTGTCCCAAATCCCAACAGGATGGAGAATGGAGGAGAAGAGATTATTGCATGACCACATCCCACTGAGGGGTAATATTTCCCTCTCTGTTCTTTCTTTTTTTTTTTTTTGGAGAGGTTTTTGCTATAGGGCACGTGCACTCGCCAGACAGACAGAGACATAGAGACAGAAAGTGAGAAATCATCCCCCAGGGGGGATGGTCACGCCGCAATCCCTTCTTCTCCATTCTCCTCCTGGGATCTTGGGCACGTACGCACACGCGCCCAGCATGAGTCTTAAGCCACCAGGTCTGGGACACGAACCGCAGTCAACTACGTGGGGGTCCAGCAACATAGCCATTACGCCAACTGCTGGTTCCCATCCCTTTCTGTTCTTTCTGGTGAGCGCATGTGCACTCGGGCAATTAAAAAAAATAAATAAAGGGACCAGCAGGTAGCGTGGTGGTTAAGATGCTGGACACTCCCACATGGCCGACGATGGTTTGAGTCCTAGATCTGGTGACTTGCTTTCTTATCTTTCCCTTTCCCTCCTTCCCTCCCTCCCTCTGTCCATCTGTCTGTCTGTCTCTCTCTCTCTCTGTCTGAAAAAATTAAAATAAATGAATAAATAAAATTAAATAAACAATTCTTTAAAATAAATAAATAAAATGAAAAGGAATAAAAAGGTCAACTAGGTGGTGTGGTGGTTAATGCAGATAGATTCCACACGGCTGACTGTGAAGTTCAAGTCCCAAACTGGTGGCCTGAAAAATATGCCACGTACATGTGCTTATTAGCATGTCAAAAATCCCAAGAGGAGAATGGAGGAGAAAGGACTGCAGCGTGGCCACCCTCCCTGTGAGGTCCTTTCTCACTATGTCTCTTCTGTCTCTCTCTAATGAGCACATTTACCCTACATGTACCCTACAGCAGATACATGGGCTAAAAAAAAAAAAAAAGAAAAAAAGAAGAACCTATTTACAAATCCTTTATTGGGTCCGGGTCTCATAAATGAAATACATACAGAATCCCTAAAACTACAGCAAAAAGACAACCCAATTTAAAAACGGGCCAAAGTGGGTCATTATACAGTGGTTACAGTGTCAGACTCCCAAATAGTCAACCGCAGTGAGTCCCAGATCCAATGGCTTGAAAATCACACGAGGCGTGTGTGCATGCATGCTCAAAAACCCTAGAGAAGAACGGAGAAGAAGGGACTGCGGTGTGGCCAAACCCCCTGGAGCTGATTTCTCACTTTCCCTCTTACTGTCTGTCACTGGCAAAAGTACGGAGGAAAAAAAAAAAAAAAAAAAGGCAAGGGCTCGAATACACATTTCTCCAAGACGGTACAAATGAACAACAAACATATGAAAAGATGCTTGACATCATTAGTTATTAGAAATGTATAAATCAAACAACAAAGTACCATTTGTATCTACTGAGATGGGGAACAATGAAAAAGTCAGATGAGTAGTACTGACAAGGATGTGCAGAAACTAGAAAACCAGAAAATCTGCACATCACTGCTGGAATAAAAAGTAGTACAGCTGCTGTAGAAAACAGTCAAAAAGTTTCGAAGTCAAAAAACAGTCCTCAAAAAGTTATTTCAAGAATTACCATTTGACCCAGCAATTTTACCCACCATCAAAAATGTATTTAATACAACTAACCTACTGGACAGCATAGCTCGGCCTAGCCTACCTTAGTTCTACTGTGCTCAGAACACTTACATAAGCCTGTAGTTGTAGACACAATGGGATGAGCAAACAAAAAACACACTATCCAAAACAGCCCTGGCCACGCATGCACTACAGACTACTGACTGCGGCTGTGCAGTGACCAGGCTGGGGCTCACCGCTGCTGCCCAGCATATCAGGAGCGTTTTGTATCACGTATTGCTAGCAGCGAAAAAGATCCAAATTTACAATTCAAAGTATGGTTCCACTCAATGTGCGTGGCTTTCATAACATGATAAAGTAGAGCCATCATAAGTCAGGGACCATATGTATTTAAACAAATACTTGTACAAGAATTTTCACAGCACATTAGCTATAATGAAAGATGTAAATAACACGAATGTCCATCGACAGATGAATGGATAAATAAAACGTGGTAAACAGAACACTACTCAGCCATAAAAAGGAATTCACTAGTTAATGGGTGCTACAACAAACACAGACAAACCCATGACCTCACTCCATCTACATCAGACACCTAGCCACAGAGGCAGACTGGTGTGATACATATCAAGGACTGAGAAGAGATGGAACTGAAGAGTAACTACTTAAGGATCAGGTTTTCTTGTGGGGTGATGAAAACATTTTAGAATTCGAATATGATGATACTTGTTTTCTTTACTAACCCGATGAATAATCCCAGCAGAGTGAAGGTGCTTGATTCCACACAGCATCTGATAGAGAAGGTAGGACATTCTTTCATGATCCAGCTCCATCTGAATCACTTGGCAAAGATTTGCATCCATGAGCTCCATGACTATGTAACTTTATGGGTGAGAAAAGATTGACAGCTAAAATGTACAGCAATGATCTAAGAATAATGTATTAACATAACAAAATCTTCTAATGACCACACTTACACATCTTGAAATTCTTCTAGGGACTTCTGTGGTGTGAAAACATTCAAAAGGCCAATTATCTGTAGAAAAAGCAAAACGACTGAAAAATGACAAACTATTAATACTTCCTAATACTTTTCGTTAGTGAATTGTAAATACATAGATTAAACAAAATCTACTACTGGTTTAAAATCATTCAGGTTTTATGTGCTCAATTCAAGTAATCTCTTTTATTTAATATAGTAAAATTTCATGGCCAATGGCTGGGTGGGAGGAAGGGATGAACTTACTGACAGTGAAAACTTCCCTATGATCTATAAAGGTGTATATGTCATCATACATGTGTTCAAACCCACAGAGAGGACACTGCCAAGAGTGAATCATTATGTGAACTGCACACCATGAGTGGTAATGGTGTATCTAATGTAGGTTCAGCAATTATAACAGATATACCACTTTCATAGTGGATGTAGATTTGGGGTTTGCTAAACATATGTAGGGGCAGGGAACATAGGGGAAATGTTCCTTTCAATTTTGCTGTGAACTTGAAACTATTCCAAGAAAGTCTGGGGGGGTGGGGGACAACAACTTACCAAAGAAGAGTTTCACATAACCCATTCCATTTATGAAAACAAATTACCAAGCATTTTTATTATGCATACCTTTAAATAACTTCTCATCAAATCTTAAGTACTTCTACCAGTACTTACCACTATTTCCATGTGATCTCAGCCCTTTTTCCCCTGATTTTTCATGACACTGAGCTTGCCCCACTGTCCTCATTCCCAGTCTGCTGGTTTACCACAGGCGCACCCTCTAATCCTTCCCTGTTCTTTCCATGGATAATGTATCATCTATGTCTTTTTCTCCAAACATCTCTGTGTGGATAAAAAGCAGCAGAAGTCCTCAGCCAGCAGGTGACATGGTGGTTAAGGTGCTGGACTCTCACTAGGCCAGTCACAGTTCAAGTCACAGACCTGGCAGCTGGCTTTCTCATGACCTACTCTCCCCCCACCCTATCCAGCTCTGGTGAGCACGTGTGACCCATAGCTTATTTAAAAAATACTAATAAATAATAGTACACAAATATTCTTTTTTAAAAGTCAAATATGCATTGCCACTTTACATGGTTATCTCACAAATATTACAAAGTTGAAGTCATTCTGATTTCTACCCAAACTATTTTTCCAGTGTGCTCTGTTTTATAACAGAAGACTCAGAGTAGTTTTTGGCTTTTTCACACGTGCACTACAATAAATATTGAAAAGAATGCTGTCCATACTATCTGAACTTCAACCTCTTCTTTCTCTACCCTGCGCAACAGTCCAGGATATTAACATGTCGCCCAGACTGTATGTACTACAGTTACTCTAACACTAGTGTTTCAGACTGAATGAATGTTTATGTTCCCCCTGTTCATTTGCTGAAACTCTCCCCTGCGATATGATTATATTTGGAGACAGGGTCTTTGGGAAGTGAATAAGTTTAGATTAGGTCATTAGGATGGGGCCCCACATAAAGGGATTAGGGGTTTTATAAGAAAGGGAGGAGGGAGCTAGCTATCTCTCCTCTCTCCATACACGTGGACCTAGAAAGGGTCATGTGGGGATAAACAAGGAGGTGGCTATCTATGAATCAGGAAGCAGAAGCACACCATGAACCAAACTGGCCAGCACCTTGATTCTGTGCTTCCAAGCATCCAGAATTATGAAATAAATCTCTGCTGTTTAAGGAACTCTTAAGTTGTTCTATTAGGGCAGCCTGTACTTACAAGACGTTTAGGGTTCCTAACAATGGTTTTCTAAAAATCCAGCTACTCTTTTATCACCTTTAATATGGTAAAAGAAACACGTGATCCTATTACTTATCACATCAAAAACTTAAAAGACAACAAATAAATTTCAAAACTCCCTAGTGATACATTCAAAGCTCTTCATCTCCAGTTAAGAACTCTACTACACTTGATACATTAGCCATACTAAATTAGTTTTAAGGATGTTGTTTTTGAAACTTTTTTTTTTGAGAGGTTTTTGCTACAGGGCACATGTGCTCACCAGAAAGACAGAGAGAGACAGAGGGACAGAAAGGGAGAAATCACCCCCCCTCCCCCCAGGGGGGATGGCCACGCCACAATTCCTTCTCCATTCTCCTCTCGGGATCTTGGGCACGCACGCATAGTGCCCGGTGTGAGTTCAAGTCACAGGGTCGAACCATGGTCAGCTACATGGGAGTCCAGCAACGTAACCATTATGCCATCTGCTGGTCCCGGTTTTTGAATTCTTGATGCCTTTAAACATACCATTCCAATCGATGCTTGTTATTTATGTACTGAACTTAATTATTTTCCAGATGGTCCTCTCTCACAGTCTGAAGACCTCTAGTGCTTGACAGTCACTACTCTCCTTCCCTTCCAGTGACCTTCTGTGATACTTATGGCTTTCAACACACTACAGCGCTGTCTCATCTTTGTAACAGCCTCATCCCTAGCACACAAGATCTGTATTAGAAAGAACTTGGTCAATTCTGTCTTACTCACTTTCACTGCCCAGTACACAGCAAGCACCTGACACACATTTTGCTGACAATTATGCCTAGGGTTGGGAACGTTTTTCTAGACATAAACTTCAGGAGGGTGGAATCTATGTTGGTCATCTAAGCACTAAGCTTTGCTTATAAAAGGCATTCTTTGTTCAGTGACTATATTCAGAAAAACAATATTCAAAAAGTAAAACAAATTTAGGACAGGGAAATAATCAGAATGCATTCAGCTGTTCTTAATAAAGTTTCCCACACAGATGAAGGGCACAGTGGAGGAAGATTTGGATGAATAGTAAAACTGTTCTCATTAATACTGGGGAAATCCTAGAGTACAAGAGTGATGTTAAAGACTCAAGGCATACAGAGACGGGAAGGAGATCAGTGGGCATTCAGAGGTGAGGGGTACAGGTGGTAGGGGAACGATGGTTAAAGGTTGCAGGGCTTCTCTTGGAGATGAAGAAGTCTTCTATAACTGACTGGTGATAGTCACGCATATCAGTGAATATACTGAAAACCACTGAACTGTGCATTTTAAAGGGGCAATCTGTACAGTATGAGAGATATATCAATAAAGATGTTTTTAAAAAGAGACTAAAACAGCTGACCTATTTTTCCATAAAATAAATTATATAAATTATAGACTGGACAGCCAAGTAAGAGTCAAGAGTTGATTAGTGAAAGGAGTAACAATTACCAGGAGCAAGTAAAAGTTCATTGAGATGGGCCAGCAGGTGGTGTGGTGGTTAGAGGTGCTGGACTCCCACATGGCCAACTGTGGCTCGAGTCCCAAACCTGGTGGTTTGTTTTCTTATTTTCCTCCTCTCTCCCTCTATCTCTCTCTGGTCAAATTCAGTCATAATAACAATGAATAAAAGAATTCTTTTAAAAAATTAAGAAATACCATTTCTCTCTGTGAATAAAAACAAATAACAATACCAGCCTATCAGAGAAACACAAGTAGACGTAGTCTAAGAAAATTTCAAAAAGGTGTTTTTGAAAATGTCTCTAATAATAATGTCCATATGAGTAAGAGAAATAATTGGAGAGAAGTGGATCATTCTGATTAGCCATGTGAATTCTGGCAATGTACCCAAAGGCTGCTAATGACCTAATCAAGCTACTAAGAAGACATCCTGGGAACCAGCAGTTAGCGTAATGGCTATGTCGCTGGACTCCCACGTAGTCGACCGCGGTTCATGTCCCGGACCCGGTGGCTTAAAACTCACACCGGGCGCGTGTGCATGCGTGCCCAAGATCCCGAGAGGAGAATGGAGGAGAAGGGATTGCGGCGTGACCATCCCCCCTGGGGGTGATTTCTCGCTTTCTGTCTCTATGGCTCTCTCTGTCTGTCTGGCGAGCGAACGCGCCCTACAGTGAAAATCTCTCCAAAAAAAAAAAAAAAAGAAGACATCCTGAGCAAAACTAGTAAGTGAGGCCAGATAGTCAGAACGAAGAAGAAAAAAGCAATCTCTAATAAAAAGAGACTTCTAAAAACAGTTTGAAATCCAGGCAGTTTTTTCATAATATGCATTTTATTTTCTATGAACTTTTGAAGGCCCCCTCTTAGTCTAGGAAGAGTAAACAAATTTCACCTTTGAAATTTCCTAGGGAGAGATAAAAAGTTCTGTAAGCTTAATTTTCCAGAACCAAAAAGAAAAAAGAAGATCTGGCTCAGACACAAAGCTACGTGCTGCTAAGTTGCTACCCTGAGACTATGTGGGAGGCCTGGGTTTAAGTCCCAGTCCAATCCAAAGGCCGGGTACAGTGTCACACACTCAACGACTCGTGAGGCCATGGCAGGAAGATTATGAGGTCAAGACTGGCCTGGGCAACACAACGAGACACTGTCTTTAAAAAATAAATAAATAAATAAATAACAAGGTTGCACTGTAAATGTGACCTATTAGCAGGCCAATGACAAAGAATAACTTGGTTTAGACAATATAAGTCAAATAGTAATGTGATTTCCAAACAGGATTACATCTGTTAAACGATGGCAGGCCTCAGCTCCTCGCGCAGGGTTCCATCAGACACACAGTACTGTGTGCCAGCAGACTTGCCAAAGTACCTTCAGAGATCAACTGAAAACGAAACCCAAAAGCCCCAAAAGCATCTATGAAAAGAGTGGGAAAAAGCAGAGGTGTTTAGACCAATGAAGAGAGTGGGAAAAAGCAGAGGTGTTTAGACCAATGAAGAGATGATCTGTGCAGAACAGGACGTTGCTTAAAAGACAAGACATTACAAAAACGTCTGCCCACGAGGGAAGAGAAAAATTCAATTAACCATTACTGGTTTCTCCCTATTTAGTTTTATCCTCATTCACTGAACAAATGTTCTGAACCCCTATTCTGTGCCAGCACCCTCCGTGGTGCTAAGGGGACTGCCTGGATGAATCTGTGCCATCCCTGCTAGAGGGCTAATCATGTGAGACCACTTCCCACACCTTCCGTTTGCTCAACTAGAACACTTTATTTCACAGACTCCCAGGAAATGGAAGTTCCTGGACTCCTCTCCAAAAGAAAATCAAGATAACGCCGACAGAGCTACTGTCATGAAATTGGGTCTCCAGTCCCAAACAAGCAAGAGCAGCTCTATCCCCAGGTAGAAGACACAAGTGACAACGGGAAGAACACGTCTGGCTCCCATTTGGCCTAAGAACAGCTGTCACGGTTTTTCTCCCTGTCGTTAACTAACTTTAACTTCTGCCTCTGAATCTTTATTATGCCCTTCTCTTCGTGCTTCAATAACCCAATTTTTACTCCATCTGTAGGAGTCAGTATAGGTCTACTCTTCCCCAAAGCCTTTCCAGTTCACTAATGCTCACAGAAATTTCAGTATTTATCATCCATCTACTCCATTTAACAAACGTCCTGCTTTACCTGTGATATTTAACTCTTTATGTATCTGTTTTCTTTTCAAAACACCATTGTAAATGCTAAATAAGGAGCCTAATCCTTAGCTTTCATGAATTTTTTCCTTTCACAACAAACCTAGTAACTTCAGTACAGGGACATACACACAGAAAGCTCACAAAATATGGTAAACTGTGTCATCTCCAATCAGAAAGAACTGAGCTCTGGATCAGCAGGTGGTGTGGTGGTTAAGGCCCTGGATCTCACATGACAGTTCAAGTCCCAGACCCGGCACCTTGAATATCACACTGGGTGTGTGTGTATATACATGTCTAAAATCCCAAGAAGAGAATGAAGAAGGGACTGAGGCGTGGCCAACACTCCCACTCAAGGGGTGACTTCTTACTTTCTCTTTCTCTGTCTCTCTCTATAGCAAAAGCCTTATAAAAATTTTTAAAAATTAAAAAGAAAAGGACTGAGCTCATTATATTTATAAACTGTCCCTGGCACATTTCACTCCTAGCTTACTTCCTCTCAGCTTGGAGAAATCATTTCATTAAAATAATCACAAAAGTATCAGTATGCTTAGTGTAAGTTTAGAAAAAAAATAACTGCTTATTCTTGAAATAAGTAAAATTTTATTAATTTTTATCAACATTAGAAAATGAAATGGGACCAGCAGTTGGTGTAATGGCTATGTCACTGAAACTCCCATGCAACTGACCGCAGTTTAAGTCCCAGAGCTGGTGGCTTAAACTCATGCCGGGCACATGTGCGTGCGTGCCCAAGGTCCCAAGAGGAGAATGGAGGAGAAGGGATTGTTGGCGTGGCCAACCCCCCACCCCGGGGGGGGTGATTTCTTGCTTTCTGTCTGTCTCTGTCTTTCTGGTGAGCACACGTGCCCTATTACAAAAAAAAAAAAAAAAAAAAAAAGAAAGAAAGGAAGAAAGAAAGAAAACGAAACTAGAAATACCTCCCTAATTCCTTTTAGAAATTTTCAAAAAGTTTCTACTAAACTCTTTCTAACTACTGACCTCAATTACAGTGTCCAGTGATTACTCCCATCACTTAGGAGGGAGTGAGGCAAGGAAAAGTGACCTGAATTTTACAGCCGATGTGACTGGATAAAGCTCCAGTGACAAAGTGTAACGGAAGCAATTTCATCTCTTTGCTAAAGCTACAGTTTTTTTTAAATGCCAGGCTGATATAGAATAAAAACCAGAAAATGAGATCAAGTCCAAAGAAAGAAAGCTCTCCTAAAACACGTTCCTCTTTAAAACTTCTTTCTTACATTTCAGGAAATCACACATCTCAACTTCAGAAGCCATTTTTCTTTTGAAAATAATGAAGCAAAGAAAGTAAGTCACAGACATATATAATTTAAATGTTTCAATCTGGAAGAACAATTTGAAGTCCCGAGTATTTAAGCAGTCTTTGATATTCATGTATTCAGAAACGATCTTGATTTCATCTGTAAGAAATAGAAAATGTTCACTTACATTTTTGTGATTAACACATTTCATAAGGACTAGCTCTCTGTAGGCCCGCTTAGCATGTGTTTGATTCTGAAATGGTCGGCTTAGCTTCTTGATTGCAACATTTCTTTCAAGGATGGCATCATAAGCTGCGCTGTAATAAGAAATCCAAAAACAAACTTTAGCAAAAATTGGAAAAACTACATTTATGAAATGTTCCTGCAGATCCCTCACTCTCTAAAGAGAAATGAGACCCTTTCCCAGTCTGCGATGCTCACCACGTGTCTTCCACCCCCTTCACAGCACATACCAACAAGGTATGACCCGTGTTTCTTAAACGCTGAGATGCACAGACCATGGACCGCTTAGACTGACACTGCATGTGCTATGTCCACCAAGACCCACTGTCGGGTTCACACACGGGCGCTGAGGCATACGTGCTGAGTGAGTGTTTAGGCCCACTCGACAGCTTAAAGCCTAAATGCATCTTCACCTGCATGGTGAAAGAAAGGTAGGATAAAGAAAATAGGAGGTTGCAAGCTCAAAAGTATTTGTTGGGCTGGCTGGGTTGGCACAGTGGTAATATACTGCCCAAGAGAAGTTGGATCCCACATGGTGACATGGTTCGAATCCCAGGCCTGGCAGGTGTAAAATACACTGAGCAGACATGTAAACGTTCAAGATCCAAAGGGCTGGAGGACGAAGAGCATGCATGACCAGGCCCTGTGGAGGATGTTCATTACTTCATCTCTCTGTCCCTCTCTCTCACTTCTTTCCCTCTCACTCTCACGTGTATATCAACACACACTATCATGAATAATAATAATAATAAAAAAACCTTTTTAAATTCAAATTAAAAGAAAATGACAAATTCTACATAAATACATTGTTTCCTTTTGGACACAACAAATCGAATGCATAGAGTAAAGGTACATACAGAAGTTATGTATATAAAAGATTATTTTATAATTTGGGACCAGAGTTAGCATAATGGCTATGTCACTGGACTCCCATGTAGTCGACCGTGGTTTGAGTCCCGGACCCGGTGGCTTAAACTCATGCCGGGCATGTGTGCTTGCATGCGTGCGTGCCCAAGATCCCAAGAGGAGAATGGAGGAGAAGGGACTGCAGTGTGGCCATCCTCCCTGGGGGGTGATTTCTTGTTTTTTATCTCTCTGTCTCTCACTGTCTTTCTGGTGAATGCACGCACCCTATAGCAAAAACCTCTCCCAAAAAAAAAAAAAAGGAAAAAAAGAATGAATGAATGAATAAAATTAAACAAAAATAAATTTAAAAATAAATAAAAGATTATTTTATAATTTAAAAGAATAAAGCAATTTAAAAGAATAAAGCCTTAAAAATTTGTTTTGGAGGGGGACCAGCAGACAGCGTAATGGTTACATTGCTGGACTCCCACGTAGTCGACTATAGTCCGAGTCTCAGACCCGGTAGCATAAAACTCATGCCAGGCGTGTGCGCATGTGCCCAAAATCCTAACAGGAGAATAGAGAAAGGACTGCAGTGTGGTCATCCCCCCGGTGGGTGATTTCTCGCTTTCTGCCTCTCCATCTGTCTCTGGTGAGCACATGTGCCCTTATATCCAAAAACCTCTCTTAAAAAAGAAAAAGAAAAAGAAAAAGAAAAAGAATAGTACTAGGGTTGGCTCTGAGACCTGGTAGATAAGGCAGCCAGATTCCACATGGCAGACCATGCAGTTCAGGTCCTGTACTTGCAGCCTGAGAAACAAGGTCAGTGTGTGTGCATGCATGTCCAAAATACTTCAAGAAGGGAAAGACAAAGGAGAAGGGACTGCAAGCATGATTATTCCCCATGGGGTGTGCGTTCTTTTCTTCCTCTCTGTCTCTCCCTGGCAAGTACACGCACCTTCTAGCAAAAGAAAAAAAAAAAAAAAAAGGAAGGGAAAAAAGAAATCGGTACTGCATAAACATTCTATATATACCCTTACTAATCCCTACCTATAATCATATATACATCAAAATATACATAAATATTAAAATCCTTACTTTTAAAATGCTGTATTTGCAGGTGTAGGATGCCCAAATTAAAGAAGAAAAATTAGGGATCATGGAAAATTCTAAGTTTGACCATGTTCAGATAAGCAGATTTTACATTTTTTTAAAGAATTATTTATTTATATTTGACCAGAGAGGGAGAGAGGGAAAGGAGAGACAGAGAGAGAGATACAGAGAGAGAGAGACAGAGAGAGAGAAAAAGTGAGAAAGCAAGCCACCGGGCCCAGGACTTGAACTGCAGTCAGTCATGTGGGAGTCTAGCACTCTTAACCACCATGCCACCTGCCAGCCCTGAGCAGATTTTATTTTTAACCATTACATTCATCTCTATTAATTTTTTTACCTTTCAAATTAAAACAATACTTCAAACTCTAAAAGTTCAAAAGTATGAGTGAATTCCACTAATTTTAAAAATTTCTTTCTTTTGGGACCAGCAGTTGGCATAATGGCTATGTAGCTGGATTCCCATACAGTCGACCATGGTTCGAGTCCTGGACCCTGCGGCTTAAACTCAAGCCGGGTGTGTGTGCGGGTGTGCCCAAGATCCCAAGAGGAGAATGGAGAAGAAGGGACTGTGGTGTGGCCATCCACCCTGGGGGGTGATTTTGCGCTTTCTGTCTCTCTGTCTCTCTGGCAAGTGCAAACGCCCTATAGCAAAAACCTCTCCAAGAAAATTAATTAATTAATAATAAAATAACAAGACCCAGAGACAGAGACAGGCAAACACCATCACAGGGTCTCATGCTGTGATTCTACCCAAGCTTTCCCAGGCAGCCAGGCACACAGGTATATGTGTGTATACCTGGTAAGTACATAATGACCTGGAAAGAGAATCTTGATTTTTTTTTTTAATTGCCAAATGGCATGTGTGCTCACCAGAGAGAGAAAGAGAGAAGAAAAGTAATTTCCTAATGGGGTGTGGTCTCACTGCAATCTTCTTCCCTCCATGCCTCATTCTGTCAGGATTCTGGAGAGGCATGCACTCAGCACGTCTCTGAAGCTGCCACAGCAGCATGCAGCCATGTGGGGTCTGGCTCCCCCTGTATAGGGCTTAATCACAGTGCTACAGGGCTGTCCCTGAACGCTGAGATCATAGGGCTACTACTGCTGTGTGTCTGCAGCTGGGCCCAAGATTTCACCCCCAAAAAACAGTCTTAAAATTGTTGATTCTTAAATGTGCACAAATCAGAAATAGCTAGGATCCAAAGGCTCTAATCCAGACCCAAGGAATCTTACTATTTACAATTAACACCCCCAAACAATGCCTTTACAAAAAAAAAGAAAAAGAAAAAAGAAAAAAAAAAAGATTTATCTGGTTGATTCTGATAGTAACACAAGAGTGCTTTTAAAATCGTCGGTGGTTAAGCCCAGCTGTGGCAGTGCAGGTAGTAGGCACCCTGGGCAATACTGGACCCACATGAACGGCCTGGGTCTGGATTCCAAGTTGACCTGAACACACCAGGTCTGTCTGCATGCACCTAAATCCTGAGTGGCGGGGAGGCTGGGAGAAGGATCACCACATGGCGAGACCCTGTCAAAAATATCAATGTATATATGAGTGAGTGTGTGTGTGTGTGTCTGTCTGTCTGTCTCTCTTTCTCTCTCTCTCTCATGGAATAGCCTATGAGACATGCTTGTGTTTAATATTTGTCTATTAATAATAATCTTTTATAGAGATTTTTGCTTTAAGTAAAAATGTGAAGATATTTATTCCTTAGGGTAGGAACTAGTAAAGAGGAATTAAGGTTCTTTCCAAAGCAATTTCATCTTTAAACACTACTAAATATTTCATAAATAATATAATCTCCACAACTCTGTAAATTAGGTGAGAAATGGGCTTAGACATGTTAATTTACCAAGAATCACAAAGCTAGTAAACCATAGGTCTGGAATATTAATCAAGACCTGGCTTTCAGAAGCCTAATTTGGACATATAATGTTATTTTGCTTAAACTCAAGTGTTGGTTGGGTAAATAATTAAATGTGGTTGGTTAAATGATAACTAGCCAGCCAATGCAGTTTATAAAACAACCTCAACTTCTATAATTTTTTATATTATAAATAAAGCATATAGAAAAGATAAAAAAATAAATTTGTTAGATCTTAATATCTTACCGTAATTACTCTGAATTAAAAAAA
>NW_006159696.1:603992-625169 GCF_000334495.1 Tupaia belangeri chinensis
TCTCTATTCAGAGGTAGGCAATACCCTGAGCTTGGTATTTACAAATATTTTAATCTTTTCTACATATATTCATAAATATATGGTACTATGATGCCTCTTTGTATATATGTACAGGAGTTTTTCTAGAACCTGAGGGAAGTGCTGGATCATAAACATGTTTTAACAGATTCCAAAACAAATTTGGATCAAGAGGCGGCAATAAAGACATAATTAAGTTTTGTAAGGCTTATGATTCCCCAGAACACTAGTGTATTATGCTAATCAGTGATCTAGAATCATTACCAGAAGTAGAAATTAGCTTGCAAACCAATTTTTAAGATACATGCTAAGTTTTAGGGGACCAGCAGTGAGCGTAATGGCTATGTCGCTGGACTCCCATGTAGTGGACCACAGTTTGAGTCCTGGACCCGGTGGCTTAAACTCACGCCGGGCGCATGTGCGTGCATGCCCAAGATTCCGAGAGGAGAATGGAAGAGAAGGGATTGTGACGTGGCCATCCTCCCAGGAGGTGATTTCTCGTTTTCTGTCTCTCTCTCTCTCTGTCTTTCTGGCGAGCGCACATGCCCTATAGCAAAAACCACGCCAAAAAAGAAAAAAGACACCTGTTAAGTTTTGAAACACCTCCAGAGAGATGATATAGCTGACTTCATTCCCCAATGTAAAACAAGATTTCTGAAATTCTAGGTCACATATAGTGTGAGAGTAATGATAAAGTGAAGCTTCTTAGTATACAATTAGCTGTGGGAATAGATGCACACATGGAATTTAATAGCATGTCATTTATTATTTCCTGAAAACAAACATCTATCTCTACGTGGCTCATGACCAATAGTTTAACCATAGTTTGTACTTAAAGATGGCAGTGCTAGTTTACAAAGTTATGCTTTATGAATAATAAAAAGACTATTAATTCCATAAAAAAACTTACCATGTTATAGCTCTCATTTAATTTTTATAGTTTTAATTTTTTGAATCAAGTTAAATATTTACCAGAATATCTAGATTATGAGAGGAGAAAAGGTAGGAATTACTGATTCCCTGCATAATGTTTGAAAGTAAACACTTACCATACTATTCCTTGCGCTCCAGAGCCTATAGGTTTTAGGTTCTGATATCGTTTCAGGACTGTGAATGTAGAATCTCCGATCTCTACACTATAAAAATTGTTGTCACGTTTGCTTCTGCTCATGATGGCAAGCAATTAATTTAATGGCTTCATCCAAAAATGCACCAAGAACCTGCAAAATGGAACAAAATGTTATGTTAACAAGGGAACGTGTTTAATCTTAATATTTGCTCTTTTCTGCCTTCTGATGGTAACAGACTGTTAGATCATGTTAAAAGAACAACTTCATTAAAAAAGATGGCAAGAAAGAAAGAGTAGAGCCTTGGTTACCGTATGCTCTATCTAATGAAACTGGCTTTTTTTCTTTTTATTAGGATAGTTTCTCCAACCTTGAAGTCAATGGTATTAATACAGAAGGCCCTCGACTTCTGACAGGGTCACATCCCAATAAATGCACTTAAAGCTGATAATATCGTAAGTTGAAAATGCATCAGGGCCAGCTGATGTCATGGTAGTTAAGAAAGCTGGATTCCACATGGCTGACTGTGTGGTTCAAGTCCTGGACCTAGCAGCTATGTGTGTGTGTGCAGGTATGCCTAAAATCTCAAAAGGAAAAATGGAGAAGGGACTGTAGCACAATCATCACTCATATGGGATGTTTCCTCACTTTTCCCCCTCTCTCTGTCTCTGACATGCACATGTACAAAATTCATTTAATACTCTTAGTCTACAGAACATCACAGTTTAGCCTAAGGTTGGACACGATCATCTGACAAAAGGTCTGCTTTATAATACAATGTTGAGTATCTCACGCACTTCACTGAATATGGTACACCATGGAGCACAGTGTTGGGTGTTCGCCCTCACAATTACGTTAGCTGATGGCGCCACAGCTCACTGCAGCTGCCCAGCATCCCCAGACTATCAAACTGTTAATCACTGTCCCCGGAAAAGAAGCATGCAAAACTCAAAGCACGATTACTACGCAGTATATACTGCTTTCACATCATGGTAGTCAAAAAGTCTCAAGTTGGTATGTCAGGGACCACCTGTACATATATAGTTTACTCAAAGATGAACAAAAGAAAGCAAATAATCACAATTAAACATGTTTAAAAGGCACTTCCATAGTTTTAAAAAAAATCAGTCCTTTTATTTATTGATAAGTATTGAAACCTCAGTTTATGGTAAAGGTAGGCCATGTTTCTGGCTTTTAAAATAACAAGAATGAACATTAAGCAACAGAATACAATGTGAATGTGATATTATCATAACACCTCAGTTAGCAGGTATCCAAGAATTCTTCTAAAATTACTTTGTACTTAAAATATCTCAAAATATTAGAAAGCTGGCTCTGAGGTGCTTATCTGTATCTAGATTATTAATGTTAGTGGCTAAAAAGCAATGCAAATTTTCTCAATAACATTCAACTGAAAAATTAGGTACCCTAACCTATAAGAATACAGTATTTCTAAAGTACTCTGTAGATATTTTAATTTAAAATCTAAAATAAATTATAATGTATGGGTTAAATCTTCACCTATCAAAAAAATTGATCACACAAAATAACTCATTCTTTGAGAAAGATCAAAACACCTGATATTTTCTAATAACTACTTTTGCAGAGTCTTTTACTAAAAGTATTCTCAGGCTCATAAGAGAAGGTGTTGTTCACATTCAACCACCACCAGAGACAGTTCCTAAAACCACAAATTAAGTATAGTAAATGAGAAGTGTCCCAGATGCATCTTAGAGAGAATTTTATTTATACTAGTAATAATTATCACTAGTGTATCTTGCCAGCAATGTAATTAGGATCACACTTCTTACAAAGTGCTAGGCACGTATTAGAAGAAAATGATTCCATGATAAGACAGCTTTCTATAATTAAATATTCCTGTTCCCAACAGAAAAAAAGTAATCACTGAATTTTAGAGTAAGTTACATGTGTCAGAATTTGAAAGCTCAGCAAGATGGGGAGAAAAAGTATTCCAATTGACTGTGATAACTAGACATGACAATTCTAAGACGAAGACTTGCAAAATGAGGAAAATGGTTAAGTTCAACTACAATCCTACATGAATCACTCAGAAACAGCTATACTTGTATGTTCTATCTCATCTTCAAGTTGCCTTTCAGAGGATAAGGTCTACGGCTGGGGTCATAAAAAGCTCTTTTTCATTACCAATGAAGTACAAAAACAAAAATCAAAAACTAAACACGGTTTTTTCCCTGTACAAATCTGTAGCAGATTCTAAGTGTTTCTCCTCTGATCCTTTTCACTTTCTCCAAAGAGATTTTAATACTTTCTAGAACTGTTTAATAACCTTAGAATGAGAAAGCTCATGTAATTATCTGAAGTTAGTTTAAACCTAAATACGGGTGTTCAACCTGTCAGGTGCCAGAATATGGCTCGGTGGATCCTGGTAAACACAGGAGGCCTGGTTGCCAAAGGAAGCCAACCGTGCGATTAGAGGGTTGGTACTTTGAGACTCTCCCCTTCCCCATTCCTCACTGGAGAGGACAAATAAACCAATGCAAACTGAGGAGCTGATAAAGCAGTGGCCAATGATGTAATCAACCATACGTACATAGTAAGCTTACATTAAAACCCCAAAGGGACTGAATTCTTTGGGCTTCTGGACAGCTAAGCACATGCAGACGCATGGAGGATGGCACATGTGGTGAAGGCATGGGTAGTCCATGCTCTTCCCCCATACCCATGCACTATGCATCTCTTCCCTCTGACTATACATTTGTATTCTCTGTAACTTTATAACCAATGTGTAAGTACAGTGTTTCCCTGAGTTCTGTGAATTACTAACAAAGTAACTGAACCCCAGGAGGGGGTTGCAGGAACCCACAGAAGAACAGGTAGGCCCTGGATGTGTGGGATGTGAAGCTGTCTCCAGGTAGACAGATTCAGAGCTGTGCTGAGCTACAAGACATGCCGTTCCTGTCTGCTGGAGAATCTGCTGCAGAATTGGCTGGTTGGTGGGGGAGACATGCCCATACATCCTGGTGATCAGAGGTCATGGAGTACTCTGCATAAATGGTATAGTAGCAGTAACTGGGTTTTCTTCCCGCTATACCCTGAAATAAACCTCAAGGAGTCGTCAATGATTCTAAGCTACCACAGGGTGAAGTGCTTTGAGGGAAAAAGATCCTTGAGTAACATTGCCAAATGACTTCCTGCAACAAATTACGGAGGAAAGAGACCTTGAAAAACACAGCACAAGGCCAGCAGATGGTGTGCTGGTTAAGGTGCTGGATTCCCACATAGCCACTGGGGTTCGAGTCCCAGATCTGGCAGCTTGAAACTCATGTCAGGCCCATGTGCCTGGGTCACACCCAAGGTCTCAACAGAAGAATGGAACAGAAGAGATTGCAGCGTGGCCGTCCCCCTCCCGGGGCAGTGAGGTGACTTCTCACTTTCCCTCTCACTGACTCACTCTCTTCTGTCTCCCTTTGGCAGGCAGACATGCCCTATGACAAAAACCTAAAAACAAAAAAGAAGAAAGAAAGAAAGAAAGAAAGAAAGAAAGAAAGGAAGGAAGGAAAGGAAAAGAAAAGAAAAGAAAAGAAAAGAAAGAAGAGAAGAGAAGAGAAGAGAAGAGAAGAGAAGAGAAGAGAAGAGAAGAGAAGAGAAGAGAAGAGAAGAGAAGAGAAGAGAAGAGAAGAGAAGAGAAGAGAAGAGAAGAGAAGAGAAGAGAAGAGAAGACAAGACAAGACAAGACAAGACAAGACAACACAAGACAACACAAGACAACACAGCATGCTGGAACCACTCAGTCTAAGTCCTAACAGCACTTCAAAGGTCCCAACATATAGCCCTGAGTAATAACATGATTCTCTCAAGGCATTATAAAATTAAATGACCAGTATACTCCATCTCAGAAAGCCAAAACATGTCTAACAGTTTTTATAAAGAAGTTAATCTCGGACCAGCTGATGGCACTATGGTTAAGGTGGTTGAATATCACATGGCCAACAGGGTGTTCTGAGTCCCAGATCTGGCAGCGTGAGAAATATGCTGGACGTGTGCATGCCTGCCCAAAATCACAAGAGGAAAATGGAGAAGAGACTGTGGCATGGCCACCACCCCTGGGGATGTCATTATGTGTGCCACCTTCCTGAACTTATTTTTGCTTCTCCACCATTACCATTTGACAGTGCTCTGAATAACTCTCCTGATTGTGCTCAACTTA
This sequence comes from Tupaia belangeri chinensis, assembly GCF_000334495.1. Taxonomy (NCBI): domain Eukaryota; kingdom Metazoa; phylum Chordata; class Mammalia; order Scandentia; family Tupaiidae; genus Tupaia; species Tupaia belangeri. Next base: position 609,267 of record NW_006159696.1, read on the forward strand.
CTATCACTCATTTTCCTACCACTGAAATATTTTCAAGACCCTGCTATTTTATAAATACATAAACATACTTAAAAACCTAAATAAACTGTCATACCATCTCTAGCCACTGGCCTCTCTCCCTCCTTCGCCTTACAGCAAAACTGCTTAAGCACTGTTCATATTTGCTACTGTGGTCTCTCACCTTCCACATGGAGGTGAAGGAGTCTTCCATCTTTGTTTCCATTTTCACCAGCCCCATTAAACTCATTCACCTAGGTCGTCGTCAAACTCCCTGGTCCAAAACTCAGCAGAACTTTCCTCTTTCTGATGCTGCTCAGCAGCACCTGGCACTGCTGTCACCATTCTCCTTGAATTCTCAAAATCACTGCTTATACTCCAGGTTTTCCTTACCCTTTCTATCCCTTCCCAATTTCCCCATAGACTCCTCCCTGCCAGCTCTCAAATACATCTCTTCAAAGCTGTCTTGGTCCTCTTCTCTAGTTACACTCTCCCTTAGAATGACAGCAAAGTCTATAAAAGTTGATTCATCCAGAGAAATTATTTGCACTTAGTCATCTTCTTTTATCACAGGTTATATATACATCTATGTGTGTATGTATGTGTGCACAAGTGTATTTTAGTACCCATGATAATAACTAAATTACATCAGTTTGAAAATAAGAGTACACGATTTAAAGAAAGATGGTGAATTACTGATGTAAAAAACACCCCACCCACCACGCCAACTGCTGGTCAGAGCAGAAAGTATTTGTAAAGAACAGTTCTTTTGGTGTTTGTGTGTCTATGTATTACGTGAGGGAGGAGGACGGGTAGGGGTGTTTGCCAGGGTCCTTCTGTGTTTCAGTCCTCCCACCCTGGCCCTCACATCAGCCTCGTGAGTAGCGGGTCTATAGTAAGTGCCATCATGCCCAGATTTTCAGGATTCGGCCTACTGAGCAGAAGCATGCAGCATGTGCTACTGTGGCTGAGCCAAGAATACAGTTTTTTAAAGCTTTTTATTTTCAGACAATATCAACATGGACGATGTCAAAAAGAAAGAAAATTCTCCTCAGGCTAGTCCCATGGCCTAGTGGTTAAGGGACCTGGATCTCATACAGCTGGCTGCACCGTTCGAATCCCAGCCTCACCATTTTGAAGAAGACACCAGGTACGTGTACCTAGGAGCCCCAATTTCAACAGAAAGGAGAAATGAAAAGCAATTGTGGCAAAACCACATCCTATTTCTCCCTCTCCCTCTCTCTGGTGAGTGCACATGCCCCTTGGCTTATAAACAAAGCAAAACAAAAAGAAAATTCTCCTCACAGTTTGTTACAAACGCAACCTCCATCAGCTAGTTCATTATAGTATTTGGTTTAAGAAACTCAAGAAAAAACTAACGCTTTTCACCCTAGTGTCTCCCCCACAGCCTAGTCCAGTGCTGTGCACATGGGCACTGGGTAAATGTTACCAGTGAGCTGAAGGACCACCATGCCCTGGAAAATGACGTAAAATGACTGTGAGGCAGGAAGAAAAGGGTAAGTTAGCCATATGCCTAGTTGGATGGAATCTATATACAGATTACTGGCAACTAAAATCACATCCAAAACAGCTCTTAAAAGGGAAAAAACCCTTCTAAGCATCGTAATGTACTGTCTTTACTGTTTTTTTTTTCTTTATTGCCAGAGGGCCTGTGTACTCAGAAGAGAACGAGAGTAAACACGCATGCACACCCCTCCAGCAGAAGTAGTCACACTGCAATCCTTTTTCCTCCCCTTCTGACTCCCTTGAGGATTTCGGACAAGCACCCCTGGGCCAGGATTCAGCTCCCAGGGCACAGGGCAGAGACAGCTGCTATGGAGTAGGCCTGTTTTCACTTTGAGACAAAGAACACTTAAGCTGCTTTTTAAAAGTTTGCAAATAATCTGAAAAACGTGAGGAAATTTGCCATCACACACGTAAAGCATTAGAATAATGAGGGCTCATCCACACAATTGAACAGCAAGCAGCAGAACATGCAAAGCAGCAATCGCAGGCAGAAGTCAGCTTGAGCTGCTGAAGTGAACCACTTGAGCCATCTAGTGGATAAAAGGAAAAAGTAAGTTTAATTCTGTAAGGAAAGTAGCCCATTGTGCCAATTTCTCCTCTACGAAAACAATAAGGTATATGTTCTTGGACACAGTAAATTAGAATACGTGAAAGACAGCAGAGAACCAAGAAGCAGATGTTGGGGAAAGATGGAGAATAAACTGGTGACAAATTTGAGCAGAATTCATCGCTTTTGGATAACTAGAGATGAAATCTAAAGACAAGCCTTTCTCCTCATGGTATTTTTATTAAAACCAAATCATCTGACCACAAGACAGCTTGTAAGTGACACTACAAAATAGAAGAGATTCCCTCCAACTACAAAGGGCTAAACAAGTTCACCGGGCAGTGAAACAAAACAAGAAGGCAGCCTCTGGTGCAGAGAAGGGAAACAAGGAGTGAATTTCTACATGAAGAAAAGGAGGCCAGGCCACTTTGTGCCTAGGGACCTACTTCCAGTTAGGGTTCTGGCAACCTCGGCTCACCTAGGACCCGTGCTCCTGGCAGGGCAGAAGACAAACTGGAGCAGCTAGGAAAATGCAGAAGGCTTCAGCTCCAAGCCTGAGGGAGGGGGAGAAGACGACAACTCTTCAAAGCAGCCACCTTCTGAAAGCCAGAATTTAAAAGTTTACAAATTTTAGATGCCACAAATTACTTGATGGTGTGACAGCATGGAATCAAATTTTGGACCTAACATATTTCTCATTCATAAAGCCATGGTCTTGGAATAAACTAGTAGTAAGATCACTCTTAACTCTAAAATGTAATGGTTTAGGGCACATCCACTCTACTGCAAAAAAAAAAAAAAGAAAGAAAAAAAAAAGACTTAGGTTAACAAAAAGAAAAAAATGTTGGTCTGTACTTTTCACACATTAATTCGCATAAATAACAGATTATATCCCAGGCTCAGAAGAGAATATATGACTTTCTGATTCCAAAAAGCAGAAAAACTAGTCAGACAAAATATGGCACTCAAGTTCATGTTAAGCAAGGCAGGAACAAAGATCAAAAAAGATTTAAGTGCAAATGCTACAGAAATCTTTGAGGCTAAGATTTTAGAAAACAGCCAAAGGTCCCTTTGGCTCAGGGACCTTTCTGTCCTGGATTCATTACGTAGGGAGGCAGAAGAGGTGCAGGGAATGGGGATGGAGGTAAAGGAAATGGAGAGTGGAAGGAAAGAACAGACACAAAACCAGCAACTGTCAAGAGGAAAGAGTCCATTCTGCTGGGCGTCCAGGTCTCCTGAAGGACCCACTGCCAGAGTAAGGCCAGAGAGTTAGACTGAATTTACTCCTGCATGACAGACTATGGAGAACTGTCTAGTGACGTTAAGCAAGGTAAATAAGCCCAGCCAAATCAATGGAAATTAAAAAAGACTTTAGAGATATTGTTGTCTCTTGGTGTCCAGTATCTGCAGGGGATTGGTTCTCAGAGCAAAATTGCAGGATACCAAAATCCTCCAATACTGAAGTCTTTAAATAACATGGTACGGTATTTACATATAATCTATGCATTTCCTCCTTTACACTTTAAATCATCTCTAGATTACTTATAATACCGAATATAACATAAATGCTATGCAAATACTTTGCATAGTATTGCTTTTTAAAGTTGTATTTTTATTGTTGCACATATTACTGTATTTTCGCCCCAAACATTTTCATCCCCAGTTGAATCCACAGATGTGGAAACCAGAGAAATGGAGGGCTGACTTTACTGAAAAAAATAAAAAATCAATAGAGTTTGCTAACCAATTCCATATACAGACAATGAAGGAAAAAATGCTAGACTTGAAGAAATTCTCGTCTGTCACTGAGAGTAACAGCATCATTAACCCAAGTGGCAAATATATTTATGGCATGTAGATTCTCATTTTACATACAAATTGATACAACACAAAACGGAAGATAAGGAAAGGAGGGTAAGGACTGTACCTTAGAAAAGACCTACATTTAAGGTTATTTTAATCTGTTTAAGAATTAATTTTATTTATTTATTTATTTTTAATTTGCTATGGGGCACACATGTGAGAGAGAGAGAGAGAAATGAGAAATTAAGCCACCAGGTCTGGGACTTGAACTGTAGTAGTCCATGTGGGAGTCCTCCAGTGCCTTAACCACCATGCCACCTGTTGGATCCTTTATATTTCTTTTTTTAAGGGAAGGGAGTTAGGGAAAAACGGCAGGCAGGAGAGAAGGGAAAACAGATGGAGAAATGTACAGCAACAGCCAACAGGGAAACTTGGAGAGGTCTAATATTATGAGAGAGTAATATCAGCAGGGAATAGCAAAAATGATATGGTTTGAAAACCCAAATGGAGATAAAAGTTAAGTGGTGATATCTAAAATACATGTCCTTTTTTAAAAGTATAAACATTATTCTCAGTTGCCAGGAAAGCATTTTTAAGCCTAAGAACGGAAGGATGGGAGAACTCATGTTCAGTGCCTTCTGTTTTGCACTGTAAAAGGACACGAGGCCCTGAGGCGCAGTAAGAGATCGAGGGGGGACGGGGCTGGGAAAATGAGGAATATGAAAACATCGCAAGTGCAGTAGTGATCCTAAAGCAACTAAGCTTAGTCGACAAAGAATAGAGAGACTGTCACGCAATGCTGGAAAAGCAGAAAGAAAAACAATCCTTTCAGACATGTTAGTTTTAAGCTCCTATTAATATAACCACGTGGCAGTGGGCAAAAACACTTTTCCAAATATTTGCTAATGACCAATAAATACATGGAAATATGTTCTGCATCATTAGCTAGCCATCAGGCAAATGTAAATCAAAACCAGGAGACACCAGTTAATATCCACTAGGCTGGCTATCAAAAAGACAAACGATAACAAGCACTGGCCAGGATGTGGAGAAATCGGAATCCTCGTACATTAATAGTAGGAATAAAAATGCCGCCGCTGCCATGGGAAACAGTTTCCTGGATGCCTAAGTAAGTTAAACAGAATTAACACATGACCCAGCATTCCAGGCCTGGGTATACATCCAAAGGAAATGAAAACAATATACAAAAGTTTGAGTACCAGTGTTCACAGCAGCACTATTTAGAAGAGCCAAAAGGTAGAAAACAATTCAAAGGTCCAAATTGATGAGTGGGTAAACAAAATATGGCACATGCATATAATGGAATATTATAAAAAAAAAAAAAGAAAGAAAAAAAAAAGACTTAGGTTAACAAAAAGAAAAAAATGTTGGTCTGTACTTTTCACACATTAATTCGCATAAATAACAGATTATATCCCAGGCTCAGAAGAGAATATATGACTTTCTGATTCCAAAAAGCAGAAAAACTAGTCAGACAAAATATGGCACTCAAGTTCATGTTAAGCAAGGCAGGAACAAAGATCAAAAAAGATTTAAGTGCAAATGCTACAGAAATCTTTGAGGCTAAGATTTTAGAAAACAGCCAAAGGTCCCTTTGGCTCAGGGACCTTTCTGTCCTGGATTCATTACGTAGGGAGGCAGAAGAGGTGCAGGGAATGGGGATGGAGGTAAAGGAAATGGAGAGTGGAAGGAAAGAACAGACACAAAACCAGCAACTGTCAAGAGGAAAGAGTCCATTCTGCTGGGCGTCCAGGTCTCCTGAAGGACCCACTGCCAGAGTAAGGCCAGAGAGTTAGACTGAATTTACTCCTGCATGACAGACTATGGAGAACTGTCTAGTGACGTTAAGCAAGGTAAATAAGCCCAGCCAAATCAATGGAAATTAAAAAAGACTTTAGAGATATTGTTGTCTCTTGGTGTCCAGTATCTGCAGGGGATTGGTTCTCAGAGCAAAATTGCAGGATACCAAAATCCTCCAATACTGAAGTCTTTAAATAACATGGTACGGTATTTACATATAATCTATGCATTTCCTCCTTTACACTTTAAATCATCTCTAGATTACTTATAATACCGAATATAACATAAATGCTATGCAAATACTTTGCATAGTATTGCTTTTTAAAGTTGTATTTTTATTGTTGCACATATTACTGTATTTTCGCCCCAAACATTTTCATCCCCAGTTGAATCCACAGATGTGGAAACCAGAGAAATGGAGGGCTGACTTTACTGAAAAAAATAAAAAATCAATAGAGTTTGCTAACCAATTCCATATACAGACAATGAAGGAAAAAATGCTAGACTTGAAGAAATTCTCGTCTGTCACTGAGAGTAACAGCATCATTAACCCAAGTGGCAAATATATTTATGGCATGTAGATTCTCATTTTACATACAAATTGATACAACACAAAACGGAAGATAAGGAAAGGAGGGTAAGGACTGTACCTTAGAAAAGACCTACATTTAAGGTTATTTTAATCTGTTTAAGAATTAATTTTATTTATTTATTTATTTTTAATTTGCTATGGGGCACACATGTGAGAGAGAGAGAGAGAAATGAGAAATTAAGCCACCAGGTCTGGGACTTGAACTGTAGTAGTCCATGTGGGAGTCCTCCAGTGCCTTAACCACCATGCCACCTGTTGGATCCTTTATATTTCTTTTTTTAAGGGAAGGGAGTTAGGGAAAAACGGCAGGCAGGAGAGAAGGGAAAACAGATGGAGAAATGTACAGCAACAGCCAACAGGGAAACTTGGAGAGGTCTAATATTATGAGAGAGTAATATCAGCAGGGAATAGCAAAAATGATATGGTTTGAAAACCCAAATGGAGATAAAAGTTAAGTGGTGATATCTAAAATACATGTCCTTTTTTAAAAGTATAAACATTATTCTCAGTTGCCAGGAAAGCATTTTTAAGCCTAAGAACGGAAGGATGGGAGAACTCATGTTCAGTGCCTTCTGTTTTGCACTGTAAAAGGACACGAGGCCCTGAGGCGCAGTAAGAGATCGAGGGGGGACGGGGCTGGGAAAATGAGGAATATGAAAACATCGCAAGTGCAGTAGTGATCCTAAAGCAACTAAGCTTAGTCGACAAAGAATAGAGAGACTGTCACGCAATGCTGGAAAAGCAGAAAGAAAAACAATCCTTTCAGACATGTTAGTTTTAAGCTCCTATTAATATAACCACGTGGCAGTGGGCAAAAACACTTTTCCAAATATTTGCTAATGACCAATAAATACATGGAAATATGTTCTGCATCATTAGCTAGCCATCAGGCAAATGTAAATCAAAACCAGGAGACACCAGTTAATATCCACTAGGCTGGCTATCAAAAAGACAAACGATAACAAGCACTGGCCAGGATGTGGAGAAATCGGAATCCTCGTACATTAATAGTAGGAATAAAAATGCCGCCGCTGCCATGGGAAACAGTTTCCTGGATGCCTAAGTAAGTTAAACAGAATTAACACATGACCCAGCATTCCAGGCCTGGGTATACATCCAAAGGAAATGAAAACAATATACAAAAGTTTGAGTACCAGTGTTCACAGCAGCACTATTTAGAAGAGCCAAAAGGTAGAAAACAATTCAAAGGTCCAAATTGATGAGTGGGTAAACAAAATATGGCACATGCATATAATGGAATATTATTCAGCCATTACAAACTTGGGCCACTACTTTGGTTGAAGTACTGATACACGCTACAACATGGATGCACCTTGAGGACATTATGCTAAGTGAAATAAGCCAGACACTTATCGTGAGATTCCATTTATATGAAATATCCACAACTGGCAAATCCATACAAACAAAATGCAGATTAGCAGTTTCCTGGAGCTAGGGTATAGAAAATGGGGAGTTACTACTTAATGGGTACAGGGTTGTAAGGTAATTAAAATGTTCTGGAACAATATAGCAGTGATGGACGCAAAAAAAGCTGTAAATGTATTAAATATAAAGAATGATAGCTTTTTCTTTTTTCTTTTTTTTTGAGAAGTTTTCGCTATAGGGCGCGTGCGCTTGCCAGAGAGACAGAAAGCGAGAAATCACTACCCCCAGGGGGGATGGCCACACTGCAATCCTTTCTCCTCTGTTCTCTTGTCATCTTGGGCACTCACACACATGCACCTGGCATGAGTTTAAGTCACCGGGTCCAGGACTCAAACAGCGGTTGACTATATGGGAGTCTAGCGACATAGCCACTACGCCAACTGCTGGTCCCAAGAATTAGAGATTTTTATGGTATGTGTATTTTATAACTAACAGACTAAAAAAAATGAGACTGATGAACATCTGGTATGTTTATTAATTGCTGATTACTCTCAACGGACCACAAAGATACTGATGCATTACACAGGCATATCTCGTTTTATTATACTTCATTTTATTTTGCTTCAAAGATGCTGGTTTTTGTTTTTTTTTCCCCCCACACATGAAGGTTCATGGCAACCCTGCATCAAGCAAATCTCTTCGAATCATTTTTCCAACAGTCTATGCTCACTTCAATGTCTCTGTCACATTCTGATAATTCTCCCAACATTTCACTTTTCCATTATTATAATATCCATTATGGTGACTTGTGATTAATGATCTTTGGTGTTACTATTCCAATTATTTCGGGGCACCACAAACCACATCCACATAAGAAAGTGAGCTTAACTGATAAATGTTGTATGTGTTCTAATCAGTAGGTCAACCCATCTTTCTTCTCCTTGGGTCTCCCTATTCACTGATACACAACAGTATTGAAATTAGGCCAATAAATAACCCTACTCTGGCCTGGCCTGTAAATATTCAAATGAAAGGAAGAATCACAAATCTCTCACCTTAAATCTAAAGCCACAAACTGGGACCAGCAGATGGAGTAATGGTTACATTGCTGGACTCCCACATAGCTGACTGCAGTTCAAGTCCAGGACCCAGTGGCTTAATACTCCCGCTGGAAGCATGTGTGTGCCCGTGCATGCATGCCTAAAAATCCCCAAAGGAGAATGGAGGAGAAGGGACTATGGTGTGACCATCCTCCCAGGGGTTGGTATCTCACTTTCTGTCTCTCTGGCCAGTGCATGCACCCTATAGCAAAAGTCTTTTTAGTATTATTATTATTATTATTAAAAAGCTAAAAATCATTCAGCTTAGTGAGAAAGGCACATCAGAAACTGAGACAGATTGAAAGTAAAGCCTCTTGTACCAAATGACCACGTTTACGAATGAAAAAAGAAAGTTAAGGAAACTAAAAGTGCTACACCAGTGATCACAAAGATGGTAAGAAAGCAAAAACCTTACTGCTAATGTGGAAAATGGTCTGTGGTCTGGAGGGAATATAAAACCAGCCACAACATTCCCTTGAGTCAAAGTCAAATCCAGAGCAAAGTCCTCACTCTCTTCAGTTCTTTGACTGCTGAGAGGTGAGGAAGCTGCAGAAGAACAGTGTCAGGCCAGCAGAGGTTGATTCATGAGGTTTAAGGAAAGCAAGTCATTTCTGTAACAGAAAAATGTAAGGTAAAGCCCCAAGTGCTAATGAAGAGGCAGCAAGTTATCCAGAAGATCTAGATAAAATAATCAATAAAGATGGCTACACTAAACAACAGTTTTCAATGTAGACAAAACAGAATATACCATTCAAGTCTTGGGTACCTAAAGAAGAGAAATGGATGCCTGGATTCAAACTTCAAAGGATAGGCTAGCTCTCTTCCTAAGGGATAATGCTGCTGGTGACATTAAGTTGAACTCAATGCTCATTTGGAAAATCCGAGGGCCCTTAACACTGGTGCTGAATCTACTATCCCTGTGATCTACAATAAAGCCTAGATTACAGCATATCTGTTTATATAATTAATGGTTTACTGAGTGTTTTAAGCTCACTGCTGAGATCTATTGCTCAGGAAAAAAAAATACTCTTCAAAATACCATGCTCAATGACAATGCACCTGTTTACTCAAGAGCTCTGATGGAGATGTACGAGGAAATTAATGTTTTCATGCCTGCTAACATCCATTCTGCAGCCTATGAACCAAGGAGTCATTTTGACTTTCAAGTCTTATTATATAGAAAATACATCTTAAGACTATAGCTGCCGTAGATTGTTATTTCTCTGATAAATCTGTGCAAAGGAAATTGAAAATCTTCTGGACTCGCCACTCCAGATTCCATTAAAGAACATTTATAATTTGTAGGAAGAGGTCAAAATATCAATATTAACAGGAATTTGGAAGAAGCTGATTCTAATCCATATGGCTGACGGAGGGTTTCAAAACTCTAATGGAGGGAACCAGCAGTTAGTGTAATGGCTATGTCGCTGGACTCCCATGTAGTCGACCGCGGTTCGTGTCCCGGACCCGGTGGCTTAAAACTCACGCTGGGCGCGTGTGCGTGCATGCCCAAGATCCCGAGAGGAGAATGGAGGAGAGGGGATTGCGGCGTGACCATCCCCCCTGGGGGGTGATTTCTCGCTTTCTGTCTCTATGTCTCTCTCTGTCTGTCTGGCAAGCGCACGCGCCCTACAGTGAAAATCTCTAAAAAAAAAACCTCTAATGGATAAAATACCTACAGATGTCACAGAAATACCAGAAGAACTAGAAGTGAAACCTGAGTTGTGACTAAACTACACAATCTCATAATGAAACTTAAGAAATCGCTTCTCAGGAACCAGCAGTTAGTGTAATGGCTATGTCGCTGGACTCTCACGTAGTCGACCGCAGTTCGCGTCCCAGACCCGGTGGCTTAAAACTCACACTGGGCGCGTGTGTGTGCGTGCCCAAGATCCCGAGAGGAGAATGGAGGAGAAGGGACTGCGGCGTGACCATCCCCCCTGGGGGGCTGATTTCTGGCTTTCTCTAATGTCTTTCTCTGTCTGGCGAGCACACGCCCCCTATAGCGAAAATCTCCCCCCCCCCCCCCCCCCAAAAAAAGAAATCGCTTCTCAGGATGAGTGAAGAAAGTGGATTCTTGAGACAAAAATCTATTCCCGGTGAAGATGCTGTTAACATTGTTGAAATCACAACAAAGGATTTATGATGTTACATAAACTTAGTTGACAAAGTAGCAGCAAGTTTTGAGAGGATCCAGTTTTGAAAGAAATTCTATGCTGTGTAAAACACTAACAAACAGTATTCCACGGTATAGACAGAACTTCTGTCCAGAAAGTCAATCAATGTGGCAGACTATATTTTATCATAAGAAACGGCCATAACACAGTAACTTTAATAGTAAACATTACAGGGACCAGCAGATGGCGTAGAAGTTACGTCACTGAACTCCCACATGGCCGACTGTGGTATGAACCCCAGATAGAGGCCTGAAACTCACACTGCCTGCATGTGTGTGCCTGCCTAGAGTCCCAAGAGAAGAATGGAAGAGAAGGGACTGCAGTGTGGCCATCCTCTCCTGAGGGTAATTTTTTGCTTTCTGTCTTTCCAGTGAGCGCACGCACTCTGTAGCAAAAATCTCTCTCTAAAAAATTAGTTAACATTAATTACCCTTACAATTAACATAGTGTATCTGTTTCCCTTTAGAAACAATCCTAAATAAGGCTATTTACTGATGTCTCATCAGCTCTTTTTCACTGTTGTACACATGTTTAAATCTAGCCTTACAATGTATACATGTATTATATGTACAATAAAGCATGACAATGTTCCTGAAATTAAAATTAAAAAAAAGAAATTTTAAAAAAATGCCAGCCACCGTAACCTTAAGGAACCACTATCCTTATCAGTCAGCAACCATCTAAAAGATTATGATGGTTACGTATATTTTTAGCAAAAAGAAAAAAAAATGCTTTTAAAGTATGAACTTTCTTATAGTTACTGCACATTTAACAGACTATAATATGATGTAACATAACTTTTCTTTTAAACTTTGCCACAGGGCAAATGTATTTGCCAGCGACTGCAAGCAAGGGCTGTGAGGAAAACACAGCCTCCAAAGGGCATAGTCACATGGTAATCCTCTCTCCTCCATTTCTCCTGTTGGTATTTTGTGTACCCACATATACGCACCTGGAATGTTTTTCAAGCCACCAGAGCCCACATTAGTGAGCCATGTGGGATCTAGCCACCTCAACTATCAAGCCACAGGCTGGCCAAACAGAACTTATTAATGTGTACTGAGAAACAAAAAAAAAAAGCTTGCATGCAACTCACTTTATTGTGATATATACATCGATACATCCATGCAGAGGTCTGGAACCAAACCTGGAATATCTCTAAGGTATGCCTGTATTAGGCATGTAAAATTTAGAATTGTTTTATTTTCCTATTGAAGTTCATCTTTTTTATTTTTTTAAAGAATTATTTATTTTATTTTTTGCTACAGGGTATGTGAGTGAAAGAGAGAGATAGAAAGCCACCAAGTCTGGGGCTCATACCAAAGTCAGCCATGTGGGAGTCCAGCACCTTAACCACCACACTATCAGCTGGCCCCTTGAGGTTAATCTTTAGTCAGTGTGAAATGATCCAACTTATATCTAGGAAATCTTTTCCCCTTGAAATTTGTATTAGTATTTATATGATATACCTCTTTTCAATTGTTTAACTTTCAACCTTTCTAGACATTTTGGAAGGGGGATGATAAACTGAAATTAAGTTCTTCAAATTTCAGTATGAGGCCAGCAAGTGGCATGGAGGTTAAGGAGCTAGACCCCACATGGCCAGATTTGCAGTTCAAGTCCCAAAACTGGCAGCTTGAAAAATCACACAGAGTGTGTGTGTGTGTGTGTATGTGTGTCCATGCCCAAAATCCCAAGAAGAGAGTGGAGGAGAGGGAACTGTGGTATGGCCATCACCCCTGGTGATTTCTTTCTTTCTCTCTCTCTCTCTCTCTCTCTCTCTCACACACACACACACACACACAAATGCATGCACCCTTTAGCGAAAACTAAAAATTCAGTATGACACTCAAACTTTCAACAATTGAGACTTAGTCCATTTTACAGTTAATGCACTGATATATCTGGATATATATCCATCATTTTGCTTTTTACTTCATCTATAAACTTATTTTTTCTTTTTCCTTTGAGATTTAATTTTTTTTTTATTTCATTCTCTGCTCTATTTCCTAAGTTATTCCATTCTTTTTAGTTGTTATTCTTCACTATAACATACAGGCTGATTAACTTCAGACGCTGAAAGTTATGTATCTTTACTCTCCTCACTAATAAATATCTTAGAACAGCACTCCCCAGCCTTCCTGCACCAGGGAATGGCATCATGAAAGACAATCAATCCCTCCACAGAGGAGGGGTGGTGAGGTTGTTAGTCCTGGAATGACTCAAGGGCACCACAACCACCAACTGTTGTCTATTCACTATTCTCTTACACAAGGCTATCCAGGCAAATAATCTTAAATACATGTTTTAACTGCTTTTTCATAGTTTTCACCCATTTCTCTTAAATACATGCTGAATAAATTCTCTAGATATATGTTATAGTTCATTATCTCCTTCAAGTTGATGTTATTTGAGGCTAATTTAATCCATCAAAAACTTTTAAAGAATTTTCTATTAATTTTAAATTCTATTACTTTTGGAGTCTTGAGACCTTTTTTGATACTGTACTTTCTGAATCATGGAACTTATTTTCAACTTATTCTTTGTTTAAATATATTAAGCACTTATTTTATATTCTGTGTCTTTTTATTCCTATTTTCTATAGCAAAAAGTGCTTTCCTCATGTTTTTTAAATTTGACCGTCTGTTGCTCTACTCAGAATTTTACTTGTGGGAAAACTTTCAGCCCCGGGATAAGGTGAGTCACTTCAAAGAAAATTTGTAGGTGCTAACACCTGAGTCCAGAGCTCTTCTATGTCTGTCTACGATTATTACCATTAAGACACACAACCAAATTAAATTACATTAGGAATCTTCTTCCCCACCAAGCTGGTGTTAAATTCAAACTGCAAATCACATAAGAGTCAACTGGCTGCTCAAAAATCTCAGCAGGGATTGTACCCCCTTATTCATGCCAACCCAATCAGCAAAATCAGCATCACCTGGGCACTTGTTTAAAATGTGAATTTCAAAGCCTGGCCTAGTACCTACTGAATCTTACTCTATGGATGTTGCCCAGCAATCTTTGTTTTAACAAGCCCTCCAGATGATTCTAATGCAAACTGAAAACTAACAAACATGAAGAAAATTTATTTTCCTTGTGATTAGGAAGGACAGTGAGTGAAGTTGGTAGTACTAAAGTTTCCAATTTAGCCCTCTGAAACTCACACTTAAGGTGAAGAGAAAAGAGCTATCAGACTCACACCTCAGACCTTCTACAGTATTTCCTCAGGTTCTTCAATGCTCCCTGAGACTGAGAAAAAGGAGATTCAAGTTCCTTACATTTTTACAAATGCCCTCTGGATAAGTCAGTTTCAATGCCACAGACTTAACTTCTCAAAGATCTTTGTGCTTTCACTTAATGTTTTGTTTTAAAGTTTTTGCCACAGGGTGAGTGGCCTAGCTGGAGAAAGAGAAAGTGAGAGGGAAAATAATAAATCATCCTTCATCCTCTATTCTCCTCCTGGGATTTTAGGCAGATATACACATGTGCACCAGCATGTTTTTCACGCCACCAGGACTGGCACTTGAACCATGGTCAGCCCTGGGGGAGTCCAGCACCTTAATTACCTTGCTACCTGCTGGCTCCTTGTTTAGTATTTTTTCCTCTAAGAATTTATTATCCAATGCTTTAGTTAGAACTTTTAAAACTTTTATTTTGAAATAATTATGTATTCAAAGGAGGTTGCAAAGGTCGTGAAAGAGGTCCTCTATACCAGGACTGGGTTACCTCAATGGTTACACGTACATGTTGACATTAGTACCATGTGTATGCACAGTTCTCTTACCACTTTATTATGTGTAGGATGATGTAATGACTACCACCACAATCAAAACACAGAACTATTTCATCACAAAGACTTTCCTTTCATAGTCACATCATCTCCCTCTCTGCTCTCATAACTAGCAATCCTAATTTCCAGGAACAACTAACTTATTAACTATTCTCCATTTCTACAATCCTGTCATTTCAAGAATTTTGTACAGGGCCAGTCTGACAGCATGGCAGTTAAGGGAGAAAGATACCACGTGACTGGCTACGGTTTGAGTAGCAGCCCCAATGGCTTGAAAAATGTGCCAGGCACTTGTGTGTGCATGCCCAAAATCCTGAGGAAAGACATATAAAGGAAAAAGAATTGTGGTGTAACGATGCACCACTGGAGCATGCTTTTTTCCTCTTTCTGGCAAGTGCACATGCCCTCTGGCAAAGGAAGGAATGTTATATAAATAGGAACATACAGTATGTGACTCTCAGACTGGAATTTTTTCACCCAGCTCAATGTCTTTAAGACCTATCAAAATTGTTACACATATCATATTCCTTTTTAATTGATGAACAGGGTATCTGGGTATGGATACACCATATACCCAGATATTCTCTCCCATCTTTTTAAAGTTTTGTGTTTGTAGATTATACATTTAAATCTATGGTCCATTTGGGGTTAAGGCCAAGGTTCATTTTATTGCCTATAGACATTCAACCATTTGTTGTAAATGCCATCCTTCCTTAAGTTTCCTGTACCTCTGTCAAAAATCAAGGGGTCTTACTTGTGTGGAGGTTTTAATGGGTTCCTAGTCTGTCTCAATTGACCTATTGGTCTTTCTGCTAATACCACACTGTCAATAGACTTCAAACTGAGTAGAGTGGGTCCTTCCATGCTCTTTTTCTTTTCTCAATGTATCTTCAGCTTATTCCACTTCCTTTGCTTTTCCATATAAATTTTAGGATAATCTGTCTATACCTACATAAATAATATTGCTGGGATATTTGTTGTAATTATTATTATTATTATTATTATTATTATTATTTGCTATAGGGCACATGAGCTCACCAGAGAGAGAAAGCAAACTGCCAGATCCAGGACTTGAACCACAGCCAGCCATGGGGGAGTCCAGCACCTTAACTACCACAGAACTTGCTGACCCCTCTTGCTGGGATTTTTTTTTTTTTTTT
>NW_006159696.1:625496-661433 GCF_000334495.1 Tupaia belangeri chinensis
AAACTATGTTGAGTCTTCCAATCTATGAACACAGTGTGTCTCTCCATTTATTTAAGTTTTTTTTTTTCCATCAGCATTCTACAGTTTTTAGCCAACAACTCCCATAGATGTTTTGTCAGATATTCATAGTTAAGCATTTTATTTGAGGGGAATAGTTCAAAATGCTATTTTGTCTGTTTGCCAAAGGGCACGTGCACTTGACAGAGACAGAGTGTGAAACAAGAAGAGGGAGAAGGAGAAGGCAGCCCTCCCCCACCATGAGATGTGGCCATGCTGAAATCCCTTCTCTTCCATCTCTCCATCCTGTCAAGATTTTGCATGCGCGCATACACACACACACACACACACACACACACACACACACGTGGAATGTTTTCTAAGCTGCAGGGCCAGAAGAGTCAAAATGCACAGTCAGCCATTGGGATCCAGCTCCCTTAATCACTAAGCTATGGAGCTGGCCCAGTATCATTGTATTTTTAATTTCAGTTCCCACATGTTCACTGCCAGTGTAGAGAAATATGAACAGCTGTTTTTTTATGTTAGTCTTTTAACCTGTAATCTTACTAACTCGCATATCAGTTTTACAAGTCTTTTCTACAATTACTTGGGATTTTCTATAGATGATCATGCCATATGCCAAATGCCAAAGGAACATCATTTCTCCCTTTCCAATGTGCAGTACCTTTCCCCCTTGTCTTGTTGAAATTAGTTATTCTCTCTAGGAACAGAGAGCATGTGTGTGTGTGCACGAGAGAGAGAGAGAACAAGCGAGAGAGGGAGTGAGCACATGCAAAAGAAGCACCATTAACAGGTCCTGTAAAAACACGATACCCATTCCCAGCCTCCTAGATCCTCAGGATCCTGGGTGCCCACACATGCACCCAGTGTGTTTTCAGCCACCTGGGTGATCTAGACCCATGGTTGCCCATACAGCTTTGCCTTGTGTTCTTGCTAACCCACAGCAGCTGGGTCTCCCAGTCTTACTGTCCAGACTGGAACATCGTCCAATACTACGCTGAGCAAGAGCAGTGAGAAAGGGCATCTTTGCCTGCTTGCTTCCAATCACAGAGGAAAGCATTTAATCCTTCATTGGGCACGAAGTTAACTGTATTTTTTGGGGGGGGGGCATAAAACGGGCTTTAATGTCTCCCTTTTAACAACACGGCATTACTGCTTACACTGGAACTGGCACGCAGTCCCCAAATGAACTGTGTATTTTATGCAGACATTGTTTATCCCCTTTAGGAAGGTTCCTTCTTTTCCCAGTTTCTTGGAGTTTTCATCATAGTGCTGATCTTTCTCAACAAATGATAAGTCTGTGTGGTTTTTCTTCAGTATCCTGTTAAAATGGTTACACTGACATATTATACTGATAGATTTTCAAATATTGAACCAACCTTGTATCCCTGAAAAAAATTCCACTTACAGTGTATAATTTTATTTATATATTGCCGAATTGTATTAATACTTTTTGCACATATACTTACGAAGAAAATTTATCTTTACTCATAGTTTTCTTTTTTGTATTTTCTCTGTCCCATTTTGGTAACAAGATAATACTGGTCTCATAAAATTAATTAAAAAGTATCTCTTAGCTTGTATTTTCTGGCAGAAATACTGTGTAGAAATTGTGTGAATTCTTCTTTAACATCTGGTAAAATTACCCAGTGAAATCATCTAGACTTGTTTTCAGTTTTAAATTATACATCACACTTTCTTAATAGTTATAGCACTATTCAAATTATCATACCGGCAAGTTGCAGTAGCTTGGGTTTTCTGAGGAATTAGTTAATCTCACCAAAGTTGTCAAATTTATTTGTGTAGAGCTGTTTATTATATCCCCTTCTTCAGGGTTTCTACTTCTGATTTTATTCCTGATACTGTGCATCTGCATCATCTTTACTTTCTTTTGTCAGTTTTGTTACTGTTTTGCCCATTAATTTTAAGAATTTTAAAAATTATTTTATTTAATTGTATTTATTTATTCACTTATTTATTTTCTTTTTCTTTCTTTGTTTTTTTTTTTTTTTTTTATTTGACGAGAGAGAGAAAGAGAAAGCAAGTTGCCAGGTCCGGGACTCAAACTGTGGTCGGCCATGTGGGAATCCAGTGCCCTTAACCACTACACTACTAGCTGGCCCCACTTAATATTTTGGTTACTGTTATGTTTTAGTTCTAAAATACCCATGTGGTTCTTTATATCTATTGTGTTGTATTTATTTACAGAAACTTACTCTTATCTTGGCTGAGAATTTTTACTTTAAAAAAATCTGTCTCAGGTGTGTGTAATGGGCATGCTCAAAATCCTAAGCGAAGGGACTGTGGTGTAGCACCTCCTGGTGGGGGATGCTTCCTAGCTCCTCCCCATCTCCCATCTCTCTTTGGAGGGCACATCCACCCTACAGCAAATTAAAAAAAAAAATTGACTCAAGAACATTTATAATTACTTGTTTAAACATTATGACATGGTCTTGATGGTTGCCTTAAAATCCTTGTTATCACTTCTAATATCTACCTGTTAATTGAACTAAATTTAGGCTTTAGAAGCCTCCTTATAAGACCTACAAAGCATACTACAACCCCGCTTAGTATGTAAATAAACTGGAAAAAAAAAAAACAACTTAACTTAGGAATTTGCCTTTTTTAACAAATAGCTCAATCTCACCTAGCAGCTGAGCTTCAGTCAATCAGAGGTGGCCAAGTTCCAATGACAAAGCAAATGCAGAGCTGTAAGTCATCCAGCTGTCTCTGGACCTCACTTCCGTTTTCTGCAGTCCCTTCCTTTTATCTGGCTATAAATACAACCTGCGCATATGGTAGGGTGGAGCATTCTGAACCACTTTTAGTCCAGACTGCTGCTGAATTCTAAAATGGCAAATAAAAGCCAATTAAAATCTGCAAAACTAGATTTATTGTAATTCTGTCTTTTAACACGTGTCACCTCAGCGTCAGCATGTACTAACTGCTTTTATCTAACTGAGGCTTATTTAGTTCTTGGTACAAGAAATCTTCTATTTAAACGTGGATATGTGGGTTATTACCTTAGGAGAATGGATCTTATGTAAATACTCTATTGCAGCAGGCGTCCTCTGACTCTGCTTTGCTGGAGGAATTACCCAGTACCTCTGACTCTGCTTTGCTGGAGGAATTACCCAGTAGGGATGAAGCGCGCAGGTTCCTGAGTAGCTGACCTTGAGCGGCAGAGAAGGGAAGGAGGGACTAATACCAGAAGAAAAGAGGTGTTTCAAGCTCCGATTGGCTCCTTGTCAATGACTGCTCCCCTACTGCACAGGCTGACACTAAGTGGGGAGTGTTTGCTTTGTTACAGTCGGACACTGCGGAAGTCTAGGTGCCCCTTGGCCTTTGCTAATCAGCTGTTTCTTCTATGCTGTTTGGTATCTCGTCAGGTTATCCCTTTCCTGGTCTTGGCTAGAGAGAACAAATTGTTCTTGGGCTTTTATTATGCCCCACATTTCTGGACTGCCAGTTTCTCCATACACACCCTGGAATAGGTGAGACAGTAAGAAAACCTAGTTATTTGTACCATCACATTACTACTTGAGTCCTGAGGTCCTGAACCAACCCACCTTCCCTCCACTTTTCAGTCTTCTATTTGTCTTGTGCATAATGTCCAGCTTTCATCTGAACTTAGCACTAATAACAGGAAAAATACATGTAATTCTACCTTGTAAGCAAAATTCTGTACTCTGACTTTTCTGTTTACTTATAGTCCATCTAATAGTTTGGTTGGGAGTGCAACCACATATGTATGTGCACATGTGTTTGAGAGTGTGTGTGTGTGTGGGGGGGGGTAGGAGCGGCTGTATGTTGTAAAAGAATTAGAGTATATTGCCAATGAGATCCTGGGAAGCCAACAGTCTGCGGTTCAGAAATGCATGCTGAGGGTGGCCAGCATCAAGATAGTCAGTCAGCTTCTGTAGTTGCCTGATGTGATAAATCTCAGAACAGAAATGAACAGAAGAGATGCTTTGGTTAAGTACACAGGAAATCTAATGACTAGTGGGAAACAACAGCAGATGGCCAATCTGGCAATCTTAAACAGGGGTGGGTCTTGAGGGATAAAGACAACAGGGAGTTAGAAATAGTAGCAGAATCTGTAAACTTAAAAGTAACTCACAAAATTTCTGCAATTTAAAAAACATAAAAAAAGCAAATCTGCTACCCAAAACTTTCTGAGCCTCATCTGGACCATATTTACCAATTCTCCAAGGTGGCTAGCTAACTATAGTTGCCTGTATGGTCACAGATGGGACTCATAATTAGAATCAAAATATTATGTGATCTTTGTTTACTCTGCTATTGCTCTATTTTACCAGCTACTTAACTTGCATTCCTTAAGTGCATTCTGGCTAAATGGGTGGGACTGGTGATATACCAGAAATGTTCAAGGGGTAATCATTCTAGAGTTCAAACCCACATGTCAAATAACCTTGGTTTGTAACTGATACATCTATTGCAGTATGACCATGTATTTTTATGTAGGTATCACCTTTTCTCTGCCTTCTTTCCCTGCTGTCTCTCTGTCCTCGGTTGCCTCCTCTTGAAACCAAGACTCAAAAGCTGCACTGCAGGCCCTTAGAGGCAAGTCAAAACTGTAATCAACTGAAGCTTTCACTTACATCAAATCAGCCAAGTATTATAGTATCCCAGAAGTTTTCATTTATGTCAAATCAGCCAAGTGTCCTAGTACCCAGCACATCAAAGAAAAAAGTAAGACAATTCATCATGGCACCTATTCATCATTTTATCAAAGAAAATATTTAACACCCATCCAAGCGCTCACCATCATCCCATGAAGTTCCATACCTCTCAGACTGACTCTGACCCTGACTCAGGCCTGCGCGCTTCCACAACTGCCCGCCCCCCCACCACCACCCCAACCTTTCCATGGAGCCGCTAACACTGCTGTTCCAAAGCCCCATCTCCTCAGCCTTACTGTCCCCAGCATCTGCTTTGCTTCTTCGCTTTAAATGAAACTTTGTGTGATCTGAAAACATCACTTCTCCCACTGCTCTCTTAAATGGTAGCAGGTATCCAGCTACTCCCTATAGCTACCATCAATCCCCAAGTGTCTTTTCAGAAACAGAAAGGCTTGATGATCCTTGAAAGCTCATGTTACTCAGTTATAACACCCAGCTCCCCTCTTGGTTGCTGTGATTTACCAGTCTCCAGCCATGCCCCTCACTGACTGAGGTCTTTCACACCCAATTAAAGTCCTCCCCTTTACCCCAAACCCTGCTATATCCCTGAGTGGTATCAGCATCCCTGAGACCAATCCTGCCAAAGACATGGACATTCAGTTCTCCGCCAGCGTCACAAGCATCTACCCCTCCGCTTACACCTAGCCAGGTATTCCCATGGTCACTACCTCAATCTAGTCATCATCTGCAACTGAACCACTTGTCGAAAACGTCGTTTTGGTGTCCATTTGTAACCACAACTTCTTTTCCTAGCAGCCTGCTTTACCAGCAGCAATATAAACATGCTTTGACCTCAGGTAGTCTTTAGCACCTTACCTTTCTATTTTCTCCCTGTCTTCCTTTTACTACATTCTTTTACAATTTTAATTCCATGCTCCACCCTATTAAAAAATACTCTTTTAGCAAAGAGTATCCTAGTGCCCAGAACTCTTAGATTCCTATCTTGCCAAATACTAAGTTTGGTTGAAGTCAGCTATCTACCCACTTTCTACAACACAAAAGGACAGAAGAATACAACTATTATTTCATAGTTGAGCTCAGTAAGTGCACAATAAAACTCCTTTCTCTGTTAAAATTACCTTCTATGCTCTACAATGTTTCTTTCAAATTTTCTCCATTCTTATACTTCCAATCATTATCCTCACAGAAAAGCAATCAAGACAGAAGTCTTGCTACTTCCAACTACCACACTTTATTCACTTTTTTTAAAGATTTAATTTTTAAAACTTATTATATTATTTTTCAATCTGCTATAGGCACAGATGCTCACCAGAGACAGAGAGGGAAAGTGAGAAAACAAGTTGCCAAATCTGGGACTCAAATTGTGGTCAGCCACGTGGGAGTTCAGTGCTTTAATCACCACACAACTTGCTGGCCCACCTACTCACCTTAACATCCCCAATCTGGACTCTGCCTCCATAAGCAGTTACTCTTGAATCCACCGATAGGACATTTGTTCAGGCCACCTTTAACTTCGGCTGGCAGGTTGAAAAATGTCCCCCCAAAGATATCAGTTCCTAATCCTTAGAACCTGTGAATCTTATAGGTAAAATTTTGGCAGATGTGATTGAAGATTCTGGGATGATGCACTTATCCTGGATTACCTGGTGGGCACCAAATGCCATCACAAATGTCTTAGAAGACAGAAGCAGAGGGAGATTGGACACATGGAAAAGTAGGAGGCGAAGTGACTTCGGAGGCAGTGTGGAGGGGTGTTAGCCAGAAGTCAAGGAAGGCAGGGCAGCCATCAGAAGCCGTAAGGGGTAAGGGAGAGATTTCCTTCCGGAGCCTCTGGAGGGAACGTGGCCCTGGTATCACCTTGATTTCAGCCTAGTATCACTGATTTTAGACTAATGGTCTACAGAACTGTAAGAGAGTAAGTTTCCATTGTTTCAAGCCAGTAAAAAACAGTAATAACTTACTAAAGGAGAAACAGGAAACTAACATATGGTAACTTCTTCAATAATTCACTGATCTAGGTAGCTTCTTTTTTTAAATTTTATTTATTGCCATAATCATTTTTATAATACATTGAATCACATATATCTTTACAGTGTATTACATTTCTTTTTCCAGCACCATTACCATGCCTATCAGTCAAGACAAAGACATTACTATCCATGTCATCATCATCAAATAGCTTTTCATCAATTTTTTCCAGATATTATCCATTCTCATTATCTTTTTAAACATTCAATCACTATATATTACTTGGCTTGAATAAAGGATTTACACAACATGAAATACGTCTCAGACCAGTCCAGTTGAGAATACTACACGTGTTCTTATCAAGAGGTAATAAACCATTTCTGTGTCCCACTAATGTCATGCCTATTTGTTCTCTTGCCATCCTTCTCTATACTCTTCCCTACTCCCTGCCCCATTCTACATTGTCTTCAGCATACATAACTCTTTCCACTGCTTTTTTTTTTTTTTTTGAGAGGTTTTTGCTATAGGGCGCGTGCGCTCGCCAGACAGACAGAGAGAGACAGAGAGATAGAAAGCAGGAAATCACCCCCCAGGGGGGATGGCCACGCCGCAATCCCTTCTCCTCCATTCTCCTCTCGGGATCTTGGGCACGCACGCACACGCGCCCGGCGTGAGTTTAAGCCACCGGGTCCGGGACTCGAACCGCGGTCGACTACATGGGAGCCCAGCGACATAGCCATTACGCTAACTGCTGGTCCCTATTTCCACTGCTTTTATGCCCTCCAATATTTCGATCTCTACCATAAAATGCAGACAGTCGGTACATATTAAATGTATACATACAATATCTATCTTTCATATCCTGGTTTGCTTCACTCAGCAATAAATCCTCCACGTTTGGCCACTTTCTATCAAATGCCAGGGTCTTGTTTTTTATGGCTGAGTAGTATTCCATAGAGTATATGTGTCTCACTTTTTCCAACCATTCATCTGTCTGTGGACATTTAGGTTGGTTCCATGTCTTAGCGATCGTGAATAATGCTGCAATAAACATTGATGTGCAAGGGCTTTTCCAACTGAGCATTCTCCTGTCCTTTGGGTAGATACCCAGGTGTGGAATTGTTTGATCAAATGGTAGTTCTATTTATAGATCTTTGAGGAACCTCCACACAGTTTTCCACAATGGCCGAACCAGTTTACACTTCCACCATCAGTGTAGAAGAGTTCCTATTTCTGTTCTAGGTTGTTTAAGTCAGTTCTTCTCATGTTTCTTGGATGATTCACTATCTTCTCTACCAGAACATTTAAAATGGAATTCTTCAAAGGCCGAGACTGCTCTTTCTATATTCATTTGTTCTATAATCTCATCCACACCCAAGCAATTACCACTTTAATACAATAAATCCAAGCATATTATTTCCAAGTCTGATCCTTCCCCTCCTTTGATTTCAAACCCTACTGCCTATATAACATTTCCACTTAGATGTTCCAAAGGGATCTCAAATTCAACACACAGACCTGTCCCATGGCACAGTAGTGATATGCTGCTCAACAGGAATGATAGATTCCACGTGAAGACCACAGTTCAAATACTGGGTCTGGTTGGCCTAAAACACACCACGCATGCATTTGAGTGCCCAGGAGCTGGTGCATAGAAGACCTAAGGAAACGGATTACGGTGTGACCAGACCCTGGGCAGGTGCTCATCTCTCTCTTTCTTCTCTTCTCACATATGTATACACACATTCTTATGAATAAAGATGACTTCAGTTCTTTTAAAACAACTGTTCTTGAGGTGACTGTAAAAAATTATTAATTAACCTGCCTCCTGCTCCTGAGACGGTGGATAACCAGGATCAGATTTACCTTCTTTAGAACGGCAACTAAAAAGAAGACAAAACAGAATAAATGGAAGTGCTGTCAGACACTGGATAACAGAACCACCACCACCACACACACACACAAAAGGAAAACAAATTAGGCAAGCCTGTAATTGCCCTCAATTCTGGCTAAGAACCCTTTCTAGAACACTGTGCAGCAAGGACCACACAAAACAGAATGGCAGCCTCAGTGAGTGGAGGAGAAGGTGAAGATGACTGGAATCTGAAGGCAGTGTAGACAGAAGAGAGCAATGCAGAGAAAGAGCTCTGAAATCCACACAGTGATCCTTTTGCGGTTTTGGCTGATACTAATCTGCATGCATAAGGCAAAACTTCATAAGACTGAGGCAAAGACAAGGCAGGCAGCTCTAAGACGGACAGTTCCCTGAACTTAGAAACAACGCTAAGAACTGCTGCAGTCTTATCTCAAACTACTCAAATCAGAGACAGGATATGATCTGTAAAGTGCTGAAAGGCAAAAGAGGTCATCGAAAAATGCCAGTCCTTGGCCTTTCCCCCTTCCCTTCTCTCACTAGTGTGGCATTCTAAACAAGGGAAGCAGCTTGCGATGACAGATTATTGGATTTTCCCATTCAGAAAACAGTTACCTTCCATAAAAACATTATTCAACTTTAACTTGTATTAATAAATGAGCACTTTTTAAAGTTCTTCATTTTATTTACTAAGGTCAATGAAAATAGCTATAAAATACATAATGAAAACCTCTCTGGGACCGTCTATAATTTTTAAGTACATAAAGATGTTCCAAGACTCAAAGAGGTTGAGACTCACGGCTTTAGGAGCAGTGGTGCATCAGACTGGTGTTCCCTTGGGTATCACAGGGCCGGAGGGACAGTTCTTCATTACAAATTCAATTAATTTCATTATTATACAGCTTTCCTCTTATGTCAGAGAACAAAATCAATATTCTTTTTTCTTTTTTTTTGAGAGGATTTGCTATAGGGCACGTGCGCTCGCCAGACAGACAGATAGAAAACAAGAAATCACCCCCCGGGGGGGGATGACCACGCCGCAGTCCCTTCTCCTCCATTCTCCTCTTGGGATCTTGGGCACGCACGCACATGCGCCCGGTGTGAGTTTAAGCCACTGGGTCAGGGACTCGAACCGTGGTCAACTATGTGGGAGTCCAGCAACATAGTCATTACGCTAACTGCTGGTCCCAAAATCAATATTCTTAAAAACGATGTGTCCATTTGTGAACTGTGTCGACATGTGTGAGTTACGTAGCTGCAGAGTAAACATACTTGTTCATTCCACTCTCTCTCTTATTCTTACAGTAGCTACAAGATGTGTAGTGATGCCAACTCTTTCACTCCAGATATTGATAATGTGTGGCTCTTTTTTTTTTTTACTAATGAGTCTGGTAAGAGATTTAACAATTTCACTAATTTTCACCCCCAAATTATAAAATGTATATGTAAGTTTTGGTTTCTAATACTGACACAGAAAGTGTTTTCTTATGGCCCTATGAGTCCTCAGAGCACACTATGACAACAGTGTACAGATGAGGCCAAAGGATCTTAACACAGCATGAAAAATTTATTTTCATGGTTTCAGATTTTACACTATAGTACCTTGCTAAATTCTGGTGTGGTACAGAAAGAGGAATACCCAAATTATCTGTGTGGTAAAATGGAAAGTACACAATAGACACTTCGGCACTATACTGAAGCACGATGGTTATCTTAGGAAAAGCACTTGGGAGCCACTTTTTTTTTAATGAAACACCACTTTACCTGAAAGAGTAACTGACAATTCGGAAGAGGGTACTTGAGAATGAACAAAGTGACCATGTCACTTCAAGGAAAACAAATGACAGCATTTACTACCAATGGTAGGATTCACACTTTTAAGTGAGAATTTGAAATTTTTAATCTACATTTATACCTGGGAGGGATCCAAAGGCTTTACTGATGAGTTAGATAGTGACGTTCACAAATGATTTTTTGATATTTATATAATACAGCAGTCCTCAAACTTTCTGGTGTCAGCACTCCCTCATACTTCTAACAGAGAACTTTCATTTAAGTTGACAAATCCAACAATAGTTAGTTACTATATTATAGACACTAAAACTGAGTATTTTTTAAACAATTTTAAATAATAATAAGCCCATTGCAAGTTAATATAAAGCAGCATATTGATGAAAAATAACTATCTTCTTAAAAACCTTGAGAGAAGATTCACATGTTTACAAATCTCTTTATTGTCTGACTGAATACCAGACTACTAGACTCGTTACTTGCTTCTGCATTGAGTCTACTTCCACATCACAGATCATGTCATAAGGCCTCTGGAAAACTCTTAGAACAGACACGAAAAAACACAAATACAATAACTTAGCATTACTATGGAAAGAGTTTTGACTTCATAAAACCCCTGAAGGCTCATCCTTCATTTTTCACCGTTAATGAAACAGTAATAAGCCTTAGTGACTAAGGTATAAAAATCAATGCTGTAAATCTCTTATTTTACAAAAACTCTTACTCTATTAGGGACTCATTTCTTTTAAACAAAATCTATTTTTTAAGACTTTATCTCTAGTCAAAATAGTTACTAATACTCTAGTCCCTGATTAGCGTACGCTAATACAATTTCCAAATCCCTTATAAACATATATATGTGCAAGTGGTCACCCATGTGTATTAATCACTCCCACACACATAGAACACCAACTATTAGTAGCCAGGCTGTGGATACTTCTGATCTTTCTATATTTACTTTTCCCCCAGTATTCTATATACATTTGCCTTTAGTTTCTAAAAATATGGAAAAATGCTTCTCCCTGTTCTCTTCCTTTTATCACTGGCTGATACTCTTTTCAAAAGGAGTGTGTCCTACTGTTAGGAAAGCAGCAGGCCTCAATAGCTATGAGGAGACAGAGGATAAGGCCAAAAATAAGCTAGGAAATAGGACGCAGTGGACCCCATGGTACTATATCAAAGAACTGGAATTTATAAGTCTGATTCCAGAACCTAGGGTTACCAGCAAAATATGTTCTTCCCATAAAATAATCATCTTTCTTCTGCAACTCAATCAACTATGCACGCCAGCAAGCTACTAACAAACATTTAGCGCCCTGTACCTTATAAAGTATTCTTATCTATTCTCATTTGATCTTGACATCACAATGCTTTAAAATTTACACCATGGGGCTGACAGGTATGTATGTGGTGGCTAAGGTGCTGGATTCCACATAGTCAACTCCATGGACTGAGTCCTGGACTCAGTAGCTCAAAAAGCATGCTGGGCACATGCATGTGCCCCAAATCACAAGAGAATGGAGAAGAAGAGATTGTGGCATGGCCATCCCCTTTGGGAGAGGGGAGTGATCTCTCACTTTCTGTCTCTCTCTCTCTCTGGCAAGCACATATGCCCTATGGCAAAAATAAAAAAAGAAAAATATATATACTCTAAATGAATTCAACATACTTTAAAAAAAGCTCTCAATATTTTGGAGATTATCACTGTAATATTTATGAAAGTTCTGTCTTGGCAAAACAGATTTGTAGCAAAGCACTAACTAACTCAAAGCAATGGAAAACAAGGTTCTGAAATTTACCAATTAGGAATCTCAAAACTGTCTTTATTGCTTAAGTAACTACTGCTTGCCATGCCACACCATGACATTATGGTACGTGGCAGCCAGTAGGAGGTATTTAACATGAGGGATGGGGAGAACAAGATGTTGAACCACAGCTCTTCTGCTTCCACAGCAGAGGGTGGCAGCACAGAGGAGAGGCTAAGCTCGGAGTGTAGGTTTTTGCCAGAGGGCATATGGGTTGTCTGGACTCAGGGACTTTGGCCCCATCCCTTGTTAGATGTACGACCTTGGCCAGGTTACTTAACTTTGTTTTCACAGTATTTACCTAAAAGGTTTGAAAAGTTAAATGAGTTATTTGTAAGGTACTGGTACACTGCAATTCTTTGTTAAAAAGAAAAAACAAAAAACAAAAAATTTCCGATGCTAAACCTCAAATATTTCAAAACTGAATGATAAAATAATAATAAACATGTAGAAAAACAAAAATCAGATCATTCAAAATGTTGCATACTAAAATTTTCAAGCTTCTTAAAAAGGCATAGCAGTGTAGTGGTAACGATCTCATCCAAAACTGCTAAAGTACAAATCACTTTCAGAGACTTCACGGCAGAGCTTGGCTGGATGTAATTAAAGTATATTTCTTTTTATTTAACAAGTAGTTTATTATAAAATGCACATGACCTGATTTTTACATCACAGTAAAATAGGTCCTTTGGAGAGGGGACATGGGTTTTTCTGCTGAATAGCCATTATGTATACTCATTCCAAGACTTCTACATTCACCTATCACCAGGTTCACATAAGGAATCACAGTCCCACAATATTCCTTGGAAATATCTGTCACCATTTACGTTCAATGATAACTTCTCGTTCATAATTTTTTTAAATTAGGGCGGACGAGTTTTACTAACAGTACCTACTCTTTTTTTTTTAAGAATTATTTTTTATTTAACTTTTTTTTTTTGTATATTTATTTATTTGAATTTGACCAGAGAGGGACAGAGTGAGAGAGAGAGAGAAAGGGAAAGCAAGCCACCAGGTCCAGGACTCGAACCGTGGTCAGCCATGTGAGAATCCAGCGCCCTTAACCACCATGCCACCTGTCGGTCCAAGAGTACCTACTCTTAAAGGACATTTTTATCTATACAAACTGAATGAGAAAATGTAATTTTAGAAGGAAATACACATTAAATGCCAGCATGGACAGGAGGCCTCAATGACCCTTGTGTCTACCAAAGAAAAGCCAAAGGGCTGATTCCCGGTGACAAATCTGTTCAAAATAATTATGACTGAAATCAACTCCCTAAAGAAATAGAGTGTTCCATGTTGGGGAAGGGAACACACAAGTTGAAACTCAGACATCTGCTTCTGCCAGAAAGCAAGGAAGCACCTGATCAATCAACCAGATCAGATCAAACAACAGAATGCCACCTCAAGAAATCCCCACTGGCGGGACCAGCAGTTAGCATTATGGCTATGTTGCTGAACTCCCATGTAGTCCACTGCAGTTCAAGTCCTGGACCAGTGGCTTAAACTCACGCTGGGTGCATGTGCATGTGGGCCCAAGATCCTGAAAGGAAAATGGAGAAGGGATTGCAGGGCATGTCTATCTCCCCTGGGGGGCGGGGGGTGATTTCTCGCTTGCTATCTCTCTGTCTCTCTCTGTCTTTCTAGACAGCGCACATGCCCTATAGCAAAAACCTCCCCCCCCCAGAAAAAAAGAAAAGAAATCCCCACTGGTTAGACTTGGGACAATTTGAGCTACAGAGTGAAAAATGACATCTAAACCAAGGAGAAGAATTTAAAAAAAAAGAACAGGCAGGCCTTCAGGAGAAGATTCCTCATGGCTCCCGAGAACTAGTGATTTCAGGGAAAAAAGAGAAATGAAGATTTCCTACTGATAATTCAGCTGCCAGCCTACAAACCTGAGTGGAAGACCCACTACATTATTTCAGACCATGAGGAAAGCTGACATATAGCTTATTTGAAACTACTGGGATCTTGAATTTCCTCGCCTATTCTTACCCAATTTTGATTTTGTTGGAGGACTCCACTGCAAACCTGCCAAACCCCTGCCAAAGGAAATGGAAGACTTTCTCCAGAGCTCTGGAGAAAATGGTGTGGTGGTGTTTTCTCTCTGGGGTCAATGGTCAGTAACATGACAAAAGAAAGGGCCAATGTGATTGCATCGGCTCTTGCCCAGATTCCCGAAAAGGTTGCATGGAGATATAATGGCAAGAAACCAGCTACTTTAGGACCCAATACTCAGCTATACAAGTGTATTCCCCAGAATGACCTTCTTGGTCATCCAAAACCCCAAAGCTTTTATAACTCATGGTGGCACCAACGGCATCTATGAGGCCATCTACCATGGGATCCCCATGGTGTGACTTCCTTTGTTTGCAGATCGACTTCAAAACGCTGTTCATCTGAAAGCCAGAGGAGCAGCTGTTAGACTGGACTTTAATACAACGTCAAGTACAGATGTGCTCAATGCATTGAAGACAGGCATTAATGACTCTTCATACAAAGAGAATGCAATGAAGTTGTCAAGAATTCAACATGGGAACCAGCAGTTGGCATAATGGCTATGTCGCTGGACTCCCATGTAGTCGACTGCGGTTCACGTCCCGGACCCGGTGGCTTAAAACTCACGCCGGGCGTGTGTGCGTGCATGCCCAAGATCCCGAGAGGAGAATGGAGGAGAAGGGATTGCGGCGTGACCATCCCCCCGGGGGGTGATTTCTCGCTTTCTGTCTCTATGTCTCTCTCTGTCTGGCAAGCGCACGCGCCCTATAGCAAAAAAAAACCTCTCCAAGAAAAAAAAAAAAAAAGGAAAGAAAAAAAAAAAAAGAATTCAACGTGACCATCCAGTAAAGCCCCTGGATCAGGCAGTCTTCTGGATCAAGTTTGTCAAGTGCCACAAGAGGGCCAAGCATCTGCGGCCAGCTACCCTGAACCTCACCTGCTCCCAGTACCACTCTCTGGATGTAATCGGGTTCCTGCTGGCCTGTGTGGCATCTGTGATAGTCATCATCTCCAAATTTTGTCTGTTTTGTTGGCGAAAATTTGCTAAAACACCCAACAAGAAGAAAAAGGAATAGTATGTATAAAAAATGATGCTACTATGCCTGAAAGATGGAACTCAACCAATTTAATCCTGCACTGCTTATTCTGTAAATCCAAGTTGTTTTCAATAATTCACTAAGAAATATGAATATTTCATGCCAAGAGAAAAAAAGAGCTGGACAACAATAAAATAAATTTATGTCAGTGTTAAAATTTAAAAAAAAGAAAAAAAGCAGAAATCAGTGAAATTTAAAACAAGAAAATAGAGAAAAACCAAGAAAAACAAAGGCTGGCTCTTTGAAAACAAACAAAATTGATAAAACATTTAACCAGACCAAACCCCCAGAAAAAGAGAGAGAAAAGATATAAATTACTAATGTAAAATCTGAATAGGAAGGGGTTATCATTACTGACCCCGAGTTCATTAAAAGTATGATAAAGAAATATTATGAGCAACTCCATGAGAAAAACATCAAATAAACTCCAATAAAAGAGTATTCTACAAAATACAGAGTACTCCCTCAAAACTGCCAAGGTCGTGTCTGAGAAGGTATGTCTAAGAAATTCACAACTAAGAAATCCTACGGAGACAAAATCATGTAACAGTGAAAGAACCCTAGATGAAAACTAAAAAAGGAAGCCGAGTATGGACTTAGGCGCTAACAATGGATAGATAATGCTCACTGATTGTAACAAATACACCATACTAATTAAGATGCTGATAGCAGGAGAAACTGGGTATATGTGAACTTTCTCTGTTTCTCCACAGATCTAAAACTTCTAGAAACAAGAGTCTATTTTTGAAAGTGACTCAAATGATGATAAAACATTACAAACAAAAAAATCTCTATGACACTAAAAAAAAAAGTCTCTGGGGTACTAAGACATCTGCCACTGTTGGAGATGACTATTAACCAACTGTCAGAATAAAGAGTTGGTATATTAAAGGGAAAAAAGCACTTACTTCATTTTGTTAGGGAGAACCGTAATTCAATCTAACACAGAAGATGGGTAATAGATCCAGAATAAGGATAAGGTAAGAGAAAACACCACTCTGCAAACCCAAATGAACTAGCTGATCCAGACACTGCTCACTAATGAATGCTAAAACATCAGGTACACAGCTGCTGGGAAACACAGAATATTCACAAGGAACTAAAATGTCTCCTTGCCAATCGACTGCTCACGTCAAGTGGAGGAACTCATCTTCATCATGGATAGATTTGGTGAACATTGCACTAACCAAATGATCGCACTTTAGGGAGACAATGAAGCTTTGTGTTATGAACCAATATCCCAAACACACGGAGCACCTATGCCAAAAAATAAATAAATATAATCCAGCCTTTAGATTCAACCTTCCGTTTTTAAGAAACAGAGTGACTAGAGATACAAGTTGTGGCTGGAGATACAAGTTAACCACCACACACACACACACACACACACACACACACACACACAAATCAGACTAATCTAAACTGTGGGGATGTTCTATAAGGCAACTGACCTGGTATCTTAAAAAAAGCTAACACTGGACCAGGGCCCCATAGCACGGTGATTAAGGGAGCTAGCTCCTACACGGCCAAAAGTGTGTGTGCCCATACATGCCCAAGATCCTGCTGAGATGAAGAGATAAGAGATAAGAAGGGACCACAGTGTGGTGACACCCCACTGGGTTCGCTCTTTCTCTCTGGTGAGCATACGTTGTACCCCCTGGTATCTGAAAAGAAAAACAAACACAAAAAGAAGCTAATATCATGGTGGGGGGTAAAAGGAGAAGTGGAGATAACTGTAGTTTGGTAAAAATGAATGATGATGGCCAGGTAACAAACACAGCAGTAACACAAGTAGACCCACATGGGAAAGGCCCAAGGTTTGAGTCCTGAGAGTGCCTGAGCATGCAGGCCACTTGATCACACCCCTGTTACTGGGCTATCTGAGATGAGGGTAGATCAGTGTGGACTCTGGTGGGGATGCCTGTCTTCCTCCATGCCTACCCTGATGGAAGACAGAAATAAACTTTTTTTGAAGTGTCTGAAATAAAAATTAAATGAAATACATGAACTCCAAATCCTACTTCCAGAAAATCAGTTACGAATTTAGCTTTTGGGAAAAAGCTAGAGAGGAAAAACAAAATGATAGGACAGGACTCTCCATTACACTCTCCACACATTACCCCCCAAAAATTTCAATTTGAACACCCAGCCACACACTATCTTCACAAGAGAGATGGATATTAGGTAAAAAGGGCCAGCAGATGGTGTGGTGGTTATGTTGCTGGACTCCCACATGGCCAACTATGGTTCAATTCCTGGACCTGGTAGCTTGAAAATCATGCTGGGTGCATGTGCCTGTGTGCTCAAGATCCCAGGAGAACAGAGAAGAGACTGTGGCATGCCCATCCCCCGGGGCATGATTTCTCACTATCTCTTTCACTGTTTCTGATGCACCCTAAGGCAAAAACCTCTCAAAAAAAAAAAAATTGTACCTGACTATAGCACAAAATGACCTTTTGCAGGGAGGACAATTGGGACAATTTGAATACAGACTAGCTATTAAGGTTTGGATTTTGTGACATATAAGAGAATAGGTGTATTTTTAGGAGACGCTTCCAGACTGCAGCATTTAGGAGTCAGGTGCTGCAAAAGAAACGTGTCTATGAAGAGAGACATAACAATTACAACTCTATCATATACAGGTCTCCATTTAACATTCTTTCAATGTGTTTCCACAGTTGAATATTCTCAGTAAGTTGGCAGCACTGTGGGAGAGATGTCACTTAAAAAGAGAAGGAGTGGCCAAAATGATCAGCTGGTTCCAAAGAAATGTACAGATCTTAAGCTGGTCTCCTAGGACACATACACTGTGTGAACACTGGGAAGATGGAGGCATGAAAAGCAATCAGCTAAAGAATTCCTACCTTCCAAACATGTTTAACATCAACTGAAACCGGCGATAAAATCATCTGAAATGAAATCCCTGCAGCACATCTTATTTTCTGGAGAGAAGAAGGATCTATAAGAGATACCATTTTCCCTCTTCAACTACAAATGGTTGAAAATAATAGGAAATTCTGTGATTTTGAAATGTAAGAAGCATGGGAATGGTAGAAAGATCAGACCATAAGTAAACTCATGAAGACCTTTAATTCGCTTGACAGCACACTAGTTAAAATCAGGCATTTTACATAATTTATATTAACAAATGAGCTCTACAAAATTAAATTATTTTTGCAATCTCTTAAAACGAAAGGCTGTGCTGCAGATATATATTGCAATAAGGCATAACCATAAAGCTATCCCCAAAGTTGCCTCCTCTACTTAATGACTTAGAATGCTATCCTGGGTTTTCCTTGCGGAACAAATTTCAAATTTTTACTCAACCTGATGAAACACACAGTTCTCAATGCCACCTACACAATCAATACCTAGGACTCTACCGCCTTCAACTGTGACAATAACATGCCAACAACTATGTCAATTCCTTTTATGTGCTCACTCCTAACAACTAAGTATCCTGAACTCTGCAAAAATACTTAGCTTTTCCTTCCTTGCCTATTCCTAACAATTTCTTTTCTAACAACTGCTCTCCTATGAAAAACTAGTACCCTAAATTTCGCCCTGAGGAAAAAACTGAAATCACATATAGAATTTAAAATACAGAATTTTAGGAAATAAACCTTAATCAAACTAACAAATTACTTTCCTCAATTCTCTTTACAAATTACTTTCCTTATCTATTTACAATGAATTCTATCTACGTAATTCATACTGACTCCCTGAGAACAAGTACAGAACTGGACGAACACCACCCCCCTCCAAAGTTTCCAAGAAAAATTAGAAACAAACAAAACACAAAAACTTGTTTCAAGGCATCAGCAGTACTAACAAGGGAGTAAACAATATGGAGACAAAGATTCAGCAAACTAAGAAAATCCTCAGGGCTGAGCATCCGAGGCCATCCTCACCCCTCCACCCTCCTCGTCCAAGGGGCAACCTCCAATTCCAAAAGGGTGTCTGAGTAGTTGAGTTTGAATTTTGTCTCCGACTGGATTAAGATTAACCACATGTGCTAGTGTCATTAGGTAGCCTCTTGTCAAAAGTAAACAAAAATCCCCTCTGGAAAGAACTAGAGAGCATCATTCCAAACCTTAAATTATTTCTGCAATTTTTTGTATATAATGTCATAACACTATATATATATACATACATATATATATACATATGTATATATATACATATATATATACACATATATATATGTATATATATAATAAGGCAAGGACAACACAAGTGACATGAAATCTGCAAAAAAAAAAAGAAAAGCTACAGAAGATCCAGACAATGAAGTTATCCAACAGAGTCATGCTTAATATATTCAAAGAAACTGAATATATTCAAAAGACTGGCCCAATACAAAATGCTGCGAACTGCAAAATTTCAAATCATACTTCATTCACCATCATTACATTCATCTCTGATTAGTATTCTAGAAATTCCCACAGCTATTCTAAGCCCTCTTTATCATCCTAAATTCACACACATGCCAAAAAGAGCACTTCACCTACCTACTAAAGAAGTCAGTCATTCACCTAATCTTAAAAAAAAAAAAAAAAAAAAACAAGAGACAGGTCCTCTATCCTGCTTTATCTATGCCCAGAGATCCAGAGATGAAGCACATCATTAAGTTGCCACAAGAGAGTGAACCATTTACAGGGAGCACTGTAATGTCAGATCATGTCAGAGGTTTTCACACATTTATATCATAATCCATTACATACATACCTCCATGTGTATCTCTGTATAAGAACACTCACACACCTAACTAAAATGTGACTTTTAAGAAACAGTTCTGAGATACTACTGTTAATTAAGACAGTGTGGCACAAGGACAGACATACAGATTAATGGAATATAATTGAGAATCCAAAATAAGCCCACTTTTTTTTTATAAGACTATCAAGACAACCCAGTGAGAAAGAAAAGTAGTTTTAACAAATCAAACTGAGACAACTGCATATACATATGCAAAAGAAAAAAGTTGGATACCTTCCTCACACCACACACAAAAAAATTCAAAATGGATCACAGGCCTAGATATGAGCTGAAACTATAAAATCTGAGTTAGGCAATGGTTTCTTAGATAATATAAAGCAAAATCAACAACACAACAAAATGCATAAAATGGATTTCATTAAAATTAAAACCTTTTGTGCTATAAACAATGTCACCAAGAAAGTGAAAAGACAATCCCCCAAAATAGATGAAAATGTTTATATATCATACATCTGATAAGGGACTTGTACCTATAGTATATATATAACTCTTAAAACTTAATAAAAATCCAATTTTTTAAATGGTCAAAGGTCAATAAGTATTTCTCCCAAGAAGATATACAAATGGCCAATAAGCAAATGAAAAGATGCTCAACCTCATCAGCAAACAACTCAAAATCGCAATGAGAGACTATTTCACACCCTTTAGGATGGCTATTTTGAAGCCAGACAATAAAAAGTCTAAAGTACAACATGGAGAAACTGGAGTTTGAGCCCCTTGTAGGTAGAAATGTAAAATAGTGTGGCCACCCCAAAAAGTTTGGTAGGTTCTTAAAATGTTAAATGTGGAGGGGCTGGCAGGTGCCATGTTGGTTAAAGTGCTGGACTCCCATATGGCCGATCATGGTTCAAGTCCCAGACCTGGTAGCTTGCTTTCTCTTTCCATCTCTCTGGTACAATTTTTTAAAAAAGAAAATAACAATAAATACAAATTTTAAAAAAATGTAGAGCTACCCATAACACCCAGAAATTCCACTCCTGGGTATATACCCAAGAGAAATGGAATACGTAAAATATACATAAATTTGCACAATGAGTATTCATGACAACATCACTTATTATAACCCAAAGTAGAAACAACGCAAATGCTCATAAACTGAATAATGAATAAGGAAGTCAATTTTTACAATGGAATGCTATTAGACTATAAAAAGGAATAAACTACCTATATATGCTACATGATGAATGAAAACATGCTAAGTGAAATAAGCCAGTCACAAGAGACTATAGACCACCTGATACCATTCATATAAAATATCCAGAATAGGCGAAAACTATAGAAAAGAAAGTAGGTAAGTCATTGCTTGTGGCTGGGGTGGGAGGCAAGTTGTGTGGAGTAATGGGGAGTGATTACTAATGATTACGAGGGTTCTTTCTAGGGTGACAAACATGTTCTAAAGCTAGATTGTGGTGACGGCTGCATTACTTCATGAATGTATTCTTAAAACTTTCAATCTCAGAAGCCCGGTCAACAAAAGCAACAGTAGAAACTTCTACATGGGGGTGGGGAGGA
The DNA here is from genome assembly GCF_000334495.1 of Tupaia belangeri chinensis. NCBI lineage: Eukaryota > Metazoa > Chordata > Mammalia > Scandentia > Tupaiidae > Tupaia > Tupaia belangeri. The sequence continues at coordinate 647,008 of NW_006159696.1, forward strand.
GACAACCTACAGGTTGGATTAAAATATCTGCAAACTATACATCCAACAAGGGAGACACAAGGAACTCAAAAAACTCATCAGCAAAAAGTCCCAAATAATCCCATTTTAATAAGGGCAAATGATCCATATAGACATTTCTCAAAAGAAGACACACAAATCACCAAGAAATATATTTTTAAAAATACTCAACATCACTAATCATTAGAAAAATGCAAACCAAAACCATAATGAGATTTATTTCATACAGTTAGAATGGGTATCAGCAAAAAGACAAAACAAAAAAAAATGCTGGTGAGGATTGATGAGAAAGGAGAACGCTTTTGCACTGTTGGTGGGCGTGTACAGCATGGAGATGCCTCAAAAAAAAAAAAAAAAAAAAGAAGAAGAAAAAGAAAGAACTGCCATACAATCTAATAATCATACTAGTTGGTAAAAATCAAAAAACAGGAGATTAGTACTTCATACAGATATTTGCACTTAAGTATTTACTGAAGCACTATTCACAAGAGTCAAGTGTTAAGTGTTCATCAACAAATTATTGGAAAAATATAATGTATATACATAAAGGAATACTATTCGGCAATTAAAAAGAACGAAATCCTATCATTTGAGACAACATGAACAAAGATGAAGTACATTACATAAAATGAAATAGGCCAGACACAGAAAGAGAAGAATCACATGTTCTCTCACTCATATCTGCAAACTAAAAATGTCAACTTAACAGAAGTACAGAGAAGAACAGTTATTACTAAAAAAAGAACAGGGTAGAGAAGAAGGATGGATAGGTAATACTGGATAGGATACAAAGCTGCAGTTAGGTAGGAGGAGTTAAGTCGAGTGTCCTATAGTACAATAGGGTAATAGTTAACGATGTTTACTGTACATTTCAAAATAGCTACAAAAGAGAATTTTTTAATATTCCCAACACAAAGTAATGATAAATGTATGACATGCTGAAAACATTCAGTGCTTATCACCAGGCACTGTTTACATGTGCTAATTACCAATTTAATCATTAAATATTATATTCACACATGAAAAATTTGCATTAAACCCATAACATGTAGTTATTATGTGCCAATTAATATTTTTTCATTTAAAATAACTTTTAAAATCTTTGAATTGTATACATCAATCATCCCTTATTACTTTTCACACACCCTGATATTTTCTCTCTCATTTCATTTAAAAATGTAACACAAGGTCCACCTGCAGTAGTGCAGGCAGCAGGGCGCCAGTGCACAATACTGGCCATATGGGAAGACCCTAGGTTCCGTTCCCAGGTGCACCTGTGACTCTGGTTGGGGTGGAAGACTGGGAGAAAGATGGCAACGTGACAAGAAACTGTTGGGAGTTCCTGTTTCTCTCTCTCTCTCTCTCTCTCTCCAAATAAATGAATAAACTTTAAAAAAAATGTAATAAGAGCTATGATCTCCCCTACACTCATTCTATAACCCACTATTAGGTAACGACTGGCAAATTGAAAGCATTGCCTTGTAGTCCCATAACAACAGAAGTGACCCACCATCTTCTATTACCAGGAATTGATCCCATCATACCTCACAGTGCTACTTACCTCAGTTAACAGAAAAGGTCCAGTGTTCCCTGGTCCTATTATCCCATTCATTCTTATAGTCATACTGCTACGTAAATCCTTCCTTTTACCTAACTCCTCAGTCCTCCTAATTCCTTTAGTTGGCCTACTGAAATTTCAAATTTGTGAGAAGCAAATATAGCTGATCACACTACCTATTTCCTTCCTTAAGACCACCTAGCCTCCCTCCAACTGTCCCTCATTAATTCAGGACATTAGCAACTGAATGTATCCTTACTCTCACCATTTGCTGACCTCCATTCATGCACTGCTCATGCCAAGAGACCCTAACATAACCTCAGCCTTTTTCATTGGCCTCCTCAGGTCCACAGACTTGTCCTGAGATTCTACCTCAGCAGCCCACACACAAGGTCATCCCAGGCATTATCAATGTCAATAATAATTAATAGACTTCTGAAATCTCTTTCAGGCATCCCACTTGATCATGGCATTCGATCCTCAAGTTCACTTACTCATCACTCTTAAACTACTCCTGCACCCCACAGTAATTCTAAGTAAAATTTCTAACACACTGACGCTGCCACTTCCTTCCTACCCGTATTAACTTCATCCCTTCTGTCCATGCTAGCTTTCATGACTCATCTCTTCTCTTAGTATTACCTTTAAAAAGCCCTCTTTTACTCATTCCTTTTGTCTTCTTTTGTACTGATCCAATGTGCTGGTTAGTTTTATGTCAACTTGGATAGGCTATAGCACGTGATATTCAGTATTCAAACACTAATCCAGGTGTTGCTGTGAAGTATTTTGCAGATGGGGGTCAGTATTACAACCAGTTAACTTTACTGGAGAGTATTCTTGGCAATATGGGTGACCCTCATTCAATCAATCAAAAGACTTTCGGAGCAAAACACACACACACACACACACACAACGAAACACGTTTCCAAAAGAAAAATGAAACCCTGCTTTAAGACTACAGCATCAGCGCGTGCCCAAATGTTTCCTGCCTACCTCCTACACTCATCCTATAACCATTCTATACCCTACAGATTTCAGACTTGCAGTCCTCACCAAGGCAAATTCCTTGAAATCTCAGTATATCTATCCACCCACTCATCTATTCCACCCATGCATCAATCTATCCATCCTGGTTCTGCTTCTCCGAAGAACTCTGGCACATCTGGCAAAATCTCACCCTGATAAAATCCACTGTCTACCTTGTCTGTGCTTGTATCTAACTGGTTAAATAAATAACACTGGGGAAGAACAATCATAAAACCAGGCTAGCAGATATCACTTTACAATTTCAAATCTTCAATGAACAATAAATACTTTCTGGCAAACTGCTTCGAACTCCCCACTCTCACATCCTCCTCTGCCCATATAAAGCCCGTATTTCATTGGGAAAATAGAAACAAACCATGAGAGAAGTTAAAAGCCAGGAGGACAAGACTTCATATTCCAACCAAAGTTGCGTGCAAGGGAACACAACTGTTCTGCATTCCTTCCTGTGTGACACATCTCTTCTCCAACGAAGAGCCAAACTACCTGTGCTGCGCATTCCCCTTTCCTGAATTTTCAGCCTCGCTTTCTGGACCCTACATTTTCCTTTATGGACCAACCCATTTCTTTGCTCCACTTCAGAGATAATCTTGAAAAGAAACAAGTGAGCTCATTTCTTACTGTTCGTAAACATTGTTCATTCTTCTTTTTTAAAACCAGTTTCAGTGTGGCTTTTCTCCACTTTATAAACTGCTAGAGACCAACAGCTTTCCACAGAACCTCTCTGCCTGTTTCCTCATCCATACAATGAGAATAACGGCCTACTTTGTAGGATTGTGATATTCAAGTAACATACGTCAAGTTATGGCTTTCGTATAGCAAGGCTGTTGATAAGCACTGAATTAGTATTAGCTATACTATCATTAGGATACTCTCAATTTTTGTTTTCCCTGGGTTCTGATATTTTGTTTCTAAATTACTAAACAATGTGTTGATCCTGCCTCAGCTTTTTTGCAGAGAGGGGGCAGGAGACAGTGAGAAGAGACAGCAATTAAACAATGTAATCTTTGATAAGCCATGCTATGGTCTGGATAAAGATCTGTCTTCCAAAAATTCATATTCTGCAAGCTTGGTCTCCAGTGTAATAGCTTTGGGAGATGGTGAAACCTTTAGGAGGTGAGGCCCACTGGGAGGGTACTAGCCAATCAGCTAGGTGAACAGAAGGGACAAAGGAAGAGGGAAATTCCATTTCCTCTCCCTCCATGCTCCCACCTTCCTCTCTGTTTTTGTTGGCAATTTCTTTTGTTTTGTTTTTGTTTTTAACCCCCCCCCCAAATGCTGGAGGGTGAGTGCACATGCCACAGCGGAGAGAGGAAAAAGAGGGAGAATGAGACCCACTCACACACAGAGTGAGGTATGGTCATTTTTCCTCCATTCCTCCTTGCTGGCAGGATCTTGGGCATTCATGTACAAGCATCCAGCATGTTTTCAAGCTGCTGGGGTAGGGGAGCAGAACCACTGTCAGCCATGTGGGAGTCCAATCCTCCCCACAGCAGTTTCAGGCTGCATTACTGGGCCAGCCCTAGTCATGTTTCGATGCAGCACCAGAAGCCACCCTGGTGCCAGCTTCAGGCCTTTGGCCTTTTTACTCACCAGAATTATGAGCAAAATGCACCTCTATTCTTTATAAATCTTTCAGTCTCAGGTATTTCTATGTAGCAACGCGGTAACAGTCTAAGATATTATGTAGCCACTCTTCCGAGAGGATTTCTATTGAATTTCAGTCAAATATCTTCAATCAACTACCACATAATTTCATAAGGATGAGTTACCTCAAACCCAGTAGCCAAATCAAATTCACTCTGTCCACCTTCTCATCTAACTCCAGGCCTTCCTGACTTGGTTTCTGCCAAGAGCATTTTCCTAAGCATAAACCTCCTTGTTCACACTCATTCACTTCTTACTTCTGTGTATCTTGACCTCTATCTTGACTGTATGCTCTCTGGCAGGCTAACCTGTTCTAGGAATTGCCTCTGGGTGCTATGCACATGAGAGCAGTCTGTATGAATTATCAAATAAGAGACAAAGAAGTTAACTACTAACCCAACATCCACTACCAAATGATCAACCTGTCCATTTAATACTCAAAAAAAAAAAAAACACACAACTCATTCCAAATGTATTCATGTTAACTTTGAACAGGAAACTTTCCACCATCCCAAATATGCCCCAGATTTTTCCCCAATTTCACTATTATTCATATTCTTTAAATACCCAGCAAGTGTATAACACTGTTTTCAGTTTCAGATACTATGGAGGAAAACTATAGCATTTTCAAATTACCGCCACCAATTAAAAAAAAAATCAAGATGTAAAAGTTAGAGGTGAAGAGGTAAAAGTAGAAATAAAAAAACTAGCATGATTTATATCTGAAAAAAAATTCAACTACAGTGCTTTTCAGAACTGTAAGTCAGAAAGAGGTTCATTATTTAATATACAAAATATTAACTATAACCAAAATAAGGTGGTCTTAAACACAACCAGATAAGATAAAATGGAAGAAATGATGTCATTTCCAACAGCAAGTAAAACAAACAGCAGAAAATTTAACATATAGCAACAAAAACCTTTAAAATGATATTACAAACTCAAAATGAAACTCAAACAAATGAAGAGGTTAGGTAGAAAGGCACCATGTCATAAAATTGCTAATATCCCTATCAGTGTCGGCAAGTGGCAGGGTGGTTATTTAAGGGAGTTAAGACTCCCACATGGCCGACCAGTTCAAGTCCTGGACCTGGCGGCTTGCTTTCTCACTTCCCTGCTCTCTCACTCTCACTCTTGTCAAATTTAAATAAATAAATAAATAAGTAAGTAAATAAAGCTACATAAAGTAATTCCTTTTTTGAAACTATTCCTACAAGACATCCTAATGGCAAACTGACTCTATGTAGTAAGTCAATTACAGTGAGAAGGGATGGAGATGCCCATGTAAAAAGAGCATGAGAAAATCTTCTGGCTGATGGAAATGTTCCATGCCATGGTCTGGAGGTTACGCAAGCACACAGTAGGCAAACTTTTATTGGGCTGTACGTGAAATGTTTGCACACTGAACTGAAGGAAAATTTTACTCTTAAAAATTGAAAAAAATAATCCCAGCAGAAATGACAACAGGATTGGTTGACAAAGGAAAGGGACTAGACTAGATGAACTGATTCTAAAAGTTCACATAAAACAAACAAGACAGAAGCCAGAAAAAACTCCAAAGCAGAAAAAGAATTAGCCCTAACACAGGATAAGCTACAGAAAACAGACCATAAATGACAGTGACTAAAACAGGATGGCTGGTTCCCAAATGGGCAGGTGAGTCAATGGGATAGAAATGGTACCAAATATACGTAAGAATTTGGTAAATGATAAAGGTGGCATTTTAAATCAGTAAGATAAAAATGAATTTCTAAATAAATGATTTACAATGACTGGATGGTCATCTGGTGAAAAATATAGGGGTGGGACATACATAATACCTTACTCTAGAAAAGCAAACCTGAAAAAAAATTCCAAAAATTACCATGGAGCTAACTTCCCTAATGTAAAAATAAATCCTACAGATCTAAGAAAACGAGCAACAAAGCAACACAATAACAGACAGGTAAAAAAGCAGTTCACAGAAAGTAAATATGAACAGTCCTTTAAAGACCAAAGGTGTCTAATATTACTCCTAAGAGCAGTGAGGCGGAATGGAAGGTGGACAAGCTCTACGCTGTACTTTGGCAACATGCATCAATTACAAATGCACATACACTCTGTCCTGGCATTTTCACCTCTGGAAATGTACAATGCTGTACAAGTACGAAATGAGGTATGCACATGGTAAACCACTGCAATGTAGCTTGCAATAGCAAAAGACTGAAAACACAAATGTGTATCAAAATGGCACTAATCAAAATAGTACACATCTATAATGGTGTTATTTTTGGACTCAATGTTTGTGTCCCTACAAATTCCTATGTTGAAGTCCTAACCTCTATGTACTTGAAGGTATTACCTTTGGGAGGTAATTGGTTTAGATGAGGTCATAAGGGTAGGGCCCTCACCATGGGATTAGTGTCCTTATAAGAAGAGGAAGAGGCCAAAGCTCTCTCCAGCAATGTGAGGGTTCAGTGAGAAAGCAGCCATCTGAAAATCAAGAAATGACCAAGAAATCAAATTGGCTTCTTGACCCTTCTCAGTTTCCAGAAGCATAAAAAATGAATTGCTATTGGGACCAGCAGTTGGCGTAATGGCTATGTCACTGGACTCCCATGTAGTCTACCACAGTTCGAGTCCTGGACCCCGTGGCTTAAACTCACGTCGGGTGCGTGTGTGTGCATGCCCAAGATCCCGAGAGGAGAATGGAGAAGAGATTGCAGCGTGGCCATTCCCCCTGGAGGGTGATTTCTTGCTTTCTGTCTCTCTGTTTCTGTCTTTCTGGTGAGCGCACACGCTCTATAGCAAAAAATTCTCCCTCCAAAAAAATATTAACCTGCCCATCTTGGATTGTTATAACCCAAATGAATTAAGACTAATGGAATACCATGGAGCTGTTAAAAAGAGAAAAAAATAGCCATGTCATTTACATAGCAATATGACAAATGTGATATAATCTTTAAGTGTTTTTTTTTCCTTTAAAAAGCAAAGGGCAGTGTATGTGGTATGCAACAACAACTTAGGTTTAAAAGTGAGGAGAGAGCATATACTCTTAAGTATTTAACACAAACAATCCTCACTGACAAGACTGAAATCATAAAGCTATATAAAAAAAAAAAGCTACTGAAAGTATTTAAATTAATTAAGATATCCTGTGAATCAATGAATATATATATATATATATATATATATATATACACACACATACACATACATACATACACACACAAAATAAAACAAGAAAAGGAAAATTATTTGTTGATGACAACTTGTATGATTAAGCCACTTTACAGTGCATTCTCGTTGAGAAATCGCATTTTGTATGCTATAATGATGTTCAGTGAAAGAATGTAAAAAAAAAAAAACTAAATAAAAAGTAAGTAGATAAAACTAAGTCTTTTAAGTTTAGCACAAACCTATTGGTGGCAAAACCTGACAAGAATTGGCATAAGACTGTAATCTTTATTCATCCCACTCACTATTTATGCTTTCAATATAGAAACAGTAAGGTCTTTGATTACAGAATGCTGACCCTATTTTGGATGGCAGATACATTATATTCTCTTTCTACAATTTCCCAAAAAAAAGAAACCTGAATTCCAACATGTATCTGGACCAAGATATTCTATATCTGCATTTACTTGCACATACATCAATTCACAGGAATCTTAATACTGTTTCCAGGTAAAGGAACTGGGTGGCTACAGAGTGGCAAGGACTCTTGACTGTTATCTTTTCAAATCTTTGAAATTGTGCAAAGTGAATGCATTACTATTCAGCCAAAATATAAATACAATGTAAGTAAAATAAAATCCCTAAAACTTTTAAATTCTCAATAGTAACCCTGAAGAGCAGTGGTTAAGCGCTGTGTGTAGAAAGCTGGAACCCCTATCGCCAACTGCTGTTTGAAAACTGCTCCCAGAAGCTTGAAAAACACATCAGACGTGTGTGCAAGGTGTCCCAAGTCCTGCCAGGATGGAAAAACGGAGGAAAGGGATTGCAGCATGTCCTCCCGCTCCTCCCTCACTCTGGACAGTGCATGCACCCTCTGGCAATTAAAAAAGAATAGTAATGGGCAGAGCCAGGAGCTCTATTTTCTCTTTGGACTGAAAAAGGACCCCTCTCAAGTCACAGGGAGAAGTGTAATGGAGCTTTTCTCCATCTCCCTCTGGCTGACCCCACGGCATGTGAGAGCCTGTGGAGCCAGCCCAGAATGCGGCCCGTTTCCCGGCTGGCAGCCTTTAGGAAAAAGCAACCTCCTTATGTTGTTGATGCTTCCTGACAAAGCAGACGTGCGTAGTAGTTTATCCTTTCTAAAGTGTCCCAAGAAATACGAAGGGTGACAAGCTTAGGCCTCAGCACTTGGACACAGAGAAGCCCATACTCAATACTGGAGAAAAAAGGCGTTAAAAAGCGCTTCCAGCACAGGCCTAGCCTCAACCTTTGGAGGTTCAACACCTCAAGGAACCTGAGGACTCCGGTTAGTGTTCCAGCAGAGTCTTTTCTACTATCTGCTTTTCACGACTTTCACACTTACTTTGCTACCCTGTTGTATTCCAAAATAAATGTGAGGTGACTATAATGTTTACCTTCTCTTTCTGATTTGAATTTTGACCAAGCTGTACCACATTCTCGACTTTGACCAGGTTTGCCTTTTGAGGTTTATTTTAAAAGGCAGAGCAAGAGATGGAAGGTATTTCCAGATGCCCCCATGGTGAAAAAATTCTCAGATGACTAGCAGTATTTGCCTTCTTGTGTCAGGACATAAACATGCTCACGCCTGCCCTTATCTTCTATAGAGCTGCTCTCAGAGCACCAAGACTGACTCGATGTCCTTTGGTTCTCACAGCGCTGCATACTGAGGTTGGCACGCAGCAGGTGCTCCATGAATACTGGCTGTGGAAAGCGAGTGACATCTCACAGTTGCTGTCCTCAACAAACAAGAAATTCAATGTAGAACTACAACCACAGAAATACTAAACAAAAAACTTAGATAAACACAGAAAACAGTATTTTCTAGGTGCTACTAATAAGTAATCTCCCTCATTTTTCTAGAGGCATGATTACCAAGTCTCTGTCAAACTTGCAATTTTCACAGGTAAAGATCCCAGTAAGAGTAAACTTAAAAGATGTAACGACATTCCATTTTCTTCAAATGTGTGACATGTAAAGCTACCCCCAGCTCCTAAGTTCAGATTCCTTTAGATACGTGTCAAAATAAAACTAGGAAAGCTTAAGAAATTCTCTGCTCTGGGAAAAGGTTAAAAAAAGAAAGAAAGAAAAAAAAAAGTGAAGCAATTTCCTATCAGAGAATGTAGCAAATACTTTCAATATTTGCTTTTGGGACATTTCCAAATTTTAAGGCAGAAAGGATTACTGTCCAAATGTTAACATAATCATTTCAATCAATTCAGATTAGATGGGACAATCAAATTTTAAATAAACTCCCTAGAGAGGCAGAGAGAAACAACCAGTGTATTGTGCAGAATTATAATGTAAACTGTATATCAAATTGTTTTTAAATTTACTTAGCATTTGCTTTAGGTTAAAAAATATTAAGGGATGACAAAAGCAGAAACGTCCCGAAGTAAATCATACCAGGCACTGTAGTTTACATGCAGTACCTAGTTTAAACTGCACACCCCTATGAGGTTATAGCTGCTATTACTCTCACTCACTAGATAATACAACAGGCGCACCTACGTTACAAACCTGACCTAGCTTACGCTGCACTAGAACTCGATGCTGACCAAAGCCTATGCCAGCAATCACTAACAGGTCTGGGTTCCCTGCCTTTCTCAAGAATGAGCATATTTGAATCAAATCTGATGCAGTACTAAAGGTAACAGAGACATGTCCTCTGTATGTGGCATAACCCGGCAACTTGAATAAGAATGGCAGCTACTAAGTTTTCCCAAAGACCTTACGTACACATAGAAATACATACACACAACTGCAGAACTGGATTTCAATGAAAACTGGCACGTCCAGGATCTGTGATGGGCTGTGGTTTGACTGAGGAAAGCCCTTTCATATGGCTTTTAAAAAAGCATACATTCATTCAGTGTTTGGATATGCCGTAAGTCCCATTCTTGAATATAAATTTCTTGGGGCTAATGAACCCTATTTTCACATCTTCTACAAAGTTTCTGAGAGCATCAAGTATCATGAGAAAGCATGGTGTTGTCAAATAAATAAAAGCTACCATTCAAAGAAACTCTAGTTTATGGTGAAGCTTTTTCTTTGTTTTATAAATCTGGATACTAGAGAAAAACAATATACAGCAATTTTCCCTGCAATTACAGAAGTCTACCACTGGTTGATTTTCTTTTCTTCTTTTTTCCTTGACCTGGACTTCTCATTATCACTCAGTGAGGACTCTTTTTGACCTAGTATGGTTTTGGAAGAATCATTTATTTGGGAAAACAATCCTTCTATTAAAAAAAAGTTGCCTCAGTTTACAGTTCTAATGGCACAAAGGTTAAGCAACTTCCCTAAGGTCCCAGAGCCTGTTGATGATAAAAGTCCAGATGAGAGAACTGAGATGGGAGCCTCAGTTTGATTCCTGGACTGTTCTAGTTCTCCCTCGTACCCCGAATAACAGGACAACTCTCAATACTCCCGTCTCCTTGTAGCCAGTCAATTCTCTTAAATCAGAACTCATTTCTAAAATCAAAGTTCAAGGTAATCTGCGCTAGAGTAGGAACGCAAAGCTTCTGAACGTTCAGGTAAAGAGCGCATGACTACGACAATAAGCATCATAGCTCACCGAAATAGGCCAATGATTCATCTCTAAAGTTATGAGATTATAATGACTTCCTTGCCCTACATGAATCACAAAGGCTACCAGAGACCTGGAGAGCTACATCTTACATTATTTTACTTCCACATGTGCAAAAAGGCATCTCAACCATGTAGATGACTCAAAGATATCCAAACTCAATCCAATGACAAAATAGACCAGCAAGAAGCAGAGGTAGTCCTATTCGACTACCTCTTAATTACCACGAAGATTCTGACTAGTCACTTAACAACAAATTATTTTAAAGTGTCTCACTGGGCATCAGTATCCTCACAAGGTCACCTCTACAGCATCAGGCTTGGAGCAAATAGTTAAGATCCTACCTGCATTAATCTTGGAACAGTTCATTCCTACGCTAATTTCCTATCCAAGTGTTAGTTCCATACTCTACAGTGGTTTGAAGGCTATAGTTTCCTATTCTGACAGGACACTCAGGCCCCTTTTGAAACTCTTTTACTGACAGAATCAGTGCTGTCACTTCCTTTAAACATAACTTACAGTGGAATGAGGAGTGATGCTAATGGGTACAGGCTTTCTTCTTGAGGTGATGACAATGATCTAGTAATCGATGCAAAACTTTTACAATATAGCAAAAAACACTAAAAGGTATACTTTAAAAGTGAATTTTATGATATATGAATTGAATTTCAATAAAACAGTTATTTTAACAAACCAACAGAATTCAGGAAACAATATTCTGGTACGTGTGCCTGTGAACTACTACAAAGGATTTTTATCAGTAATCTTTACTGGAATCTGATGTACTTTAACTAGGTAACTCAAGAACAGTTGGGTATCTCAAGATTTTCATACTTTAACTTATTTTCTTATGTCATCATTTCTACTTTACATCAAATAGTGAGTTTAGAATGGCCAGCCACGATAGCACATGGCTGCTGTGCTGGACAGGCTGGGCCATACTGGGAGGCCTGTGTTATTTCCAGCTCACCCTAAAACACCTGACACTGCAGTGCACAGCTGTAATCCCAATACCCGGGGAAACTGCAGCAGAAGCATCTTGACAGCAAGATCCTAGGTAAAACACACAGTCACAAAATACTAAGTTCACATCATACTGTCTCAAATCCAAACCAAGTGCTAAAATGTACTGTATTTGGTAAGTGGGAAAGACCTCTAACTTTATTAAATTGATATTATTTTAGGCCTATATGCTTTGCTAGTAGTGTTAGTACAAGTTAGAACTTAAACGTGCCTAAGAAACATTTCTGAAATGTTATTAGAAATTATTTTTAATAGTACATTTATGCAGTTCGTTTCCTTTTTTTTTTTTTTTTGGTATTTCCAGTTAAAGGAGTCACCAAAAACTGTCAAAGTAACTGTCACAAAGGGATAACTGCAATGATTTTAGACCCTGCTGAAAAATCACGTGTGTCAGGACTAGCAGTTAGCATAATGGCTATGTCACTGAACTCCCATGTAGTCGACCATGGTTCGAGTCCCAGACCCTGTGACTTAAAACTCACGCCGGGTGCGTGTGCATGCGTGCCCAAGATCCCAAGAGGAGAATAGAGGAGAAAGGATTGCGGTGTGGCCATCCCCCCTGGGGGGTGATTTCTCGCTTTCTGTCTCTGTCTGGAGAGTGCATGCGCCCTATGGCAAAAACCTCTCAAAAAAAAAAAAAAATCACGTGTGTCTGTGTATATATATATTTATATGTACACATATGTATGCCCTGCAGCCTACCCTACTTTATGAATCATACTAAAAGACATTTAGAAAATGTTTTATTTTAGGACAAATGGCCTAGAACTGATGGGGGGAGGAGAAAGGAAAAGTGGTGCTGAAATTATTCGAAAACCCCAACCTCAAAATAGAGAATGCACTGGGACCAGCAGTTAGCGTAATGGCTATGTGGCTGGACTCCCACGTAGTCGACTGCGGTTCGCGTCCCAGACCCGGTAGCTTAAAACTCACACCGGGCGCGTGTGCGTGCGTGCCCAAGATCCCGAGAGGAGAATGGAGGAGATGGGATTGTGGTATGGCCATCCCCCCTGGGGAGTGATTTCTCGCTTTCTGTCTCTATGTCTCTCTCTGTCTGGCGAGTGCACATGCCCTATAGCGAAAAATCTCTCAAAAAAATTAAAAAAAAAAAATAGAGAATGCATTCAAGCTGATCATTTAGCCATCCAGTAGTGACAGTCTGCAAGAAGCTTCCAAAACTTCATGGAGAACCTAAAAGCTTTTTTTAAGGCTTTATTTCATATTTATCAATTATACAGAGCTTCTCATCAGCCTTTTATTGGACACTTACTATATCCCAGCCTAGCTGGTGGAGAAACAAATGCAAGATGGACCTGCCCTCAAGAAGTCCCATTTTGCTTGCTTTCCTCAGGCTGTGCACTACAACGTGTCCACTTAAGAATCTGCTCTCCTCGGTCTACCTGCTCACCACAGCAGGGCAATCTGAGGTAAGCACCGCAAATGACTGAAATGACTGCCAGGTTGTAAGTCTGCAAAAATGAAACTTAGAATTATTGTATATTTGGATCAAATCTAACTCTACTTTCCAAAATAACATTCCGCTTGAACTTCCAGATAAACTGCTAAGAAATAGTACAACAACCCAGAGCATAACTATACACCTGCCTTAGCACACATCACTTACATAACCGTCTCCTTTAAAGGACCATCTATTACACCTCAGTCACAGCAGCCTCTTCCACTGAAAGATAATTCTCTCTACCTTCAAACCTCTCCATCCAACAGCGGCTGAATGAATGAACGAAACGAGCAGATGCTGTTAACTGCCAAGGAGGTACCTGCTGGGTGCCCATCGCAAAGTGCAATGGACAGACGAGAATTCTATTACAAAGATCACTGGATGTCAGAGGCAAAAACAAAAAAAGATGGTAACCACTGGACATTGCCTGGCACTACGTCGGCAACATGCCACCAAATTCACAGAGAAGAACAAACGAGGAACTTCAGGAATGAAAAGCTCGCATCGCGGCACTTTAAGATGGATCTGGTTCTGCCATCTCAGATCCGAAAGACGAGTGCCAGACAAAGAGATGAGAGGAAAGGGAGAAAAAGTCAAGAGCTCACCACCACTGGGTGACCCTCGAGAAAAACGCTCGCCAACCACGGACGCCCTGGCCAGCCTCCCGCCCAAGCCCCGGGCCCAGGCTCTCCCGGCAGCCGGAGCTGCAGGCCACCGCAGCCGTCCTCGGCGCGGCCGCCAGCGTTCCCCCAGAGCGTTAACACAAAGGAACCACCGAGAAACAGAACACGGCCCCCGTGGGCGCCGGCCAGGCGTGAGGACCCGCGGGCCGGAGCGCTCTCGCCAGCTCCCCGCGGCCGGGAGGCAGGCAGGGCGCGGCGGGGGGCCGCGGGGCCCCCGCGCCAGCGCCCCCG